>NC_046345.1:7454611-7782733 GCF_000738735.6 Corvus cornix cornix
CAAACAAGTAAAATTCTGCTTCAGGCATTTGCTGCCTCTTTCTGTAGCAGCAGAAATTCACTACTAGACAATTCTAGTGGTTAAAAGATATTTGGCTGTGTTTTATCTTCAAAGTACTGTCTGTCAAACAAGATTTTGCAAGGACCATTGCATGAAATTTCTCAAGTATCTGAATTAAAGAGTCAGAATAAATAGCAAGCAAAGTTTTAAATGACAAGCAAAAATGGAACAGAAGTTCTCAGAGTTTTTACCTTTTTGGACCACTGTATCTTGAACAATACCGAAGTTGGACATAAATTATTACATGTATTGAAAAAACAGATGCAGTGCACCAATTTCCTTCATTTCCTGAAGCCCATCCAGAACAAATTATCAGAAGGTGGTTGCAGACAGAACAGACAGCATAGGAGACCTATTGGAAGTGCAAAATACTGTAAATATGAGCGTCTTAGCTTGTAAAAAATAAAAATAAAAAGTAGTTTTAGATTACATCACAGTAAAACGCAGGAGAAAGAGATCTCTTGACTGAAAGATTCCACGTTCAGAGATCTGAGAGCAAACCACTGTATCACACCGTGTTGCAAGGCGTTGGGAGAACTGATCCTGTGCAATTCTGTGCTGCTCAGGCTGTACTCTCGATGCTCCTGCTGTACTAGAGCATCTGGATTCCTTACCCGGGATGGCAGCCCTCATTCCTTCTGAGTGTAACTCTATCCTGCAAAGCACTACTGTAAGTTCATCTCCGTGCTTTTCCTTGGCACTCTTAGGGGTAGGAGTCCACAGTGCTGGAATAGCTGAAATATTTAAGGCCAGTCTTATACTTCAGTAGGCTTGTGCTGATGTTGAATTTGTTCCAGCTTCTACATATATTTAGATACTGTGGCATGAAATTTCACACCCCCTAAACTGTGGCTTCAGGGTAGTAGCACTCATGGCCAGTTTTCCCAGCACCAGTCGGGACTAATGGCATGAGCACAGGGTGCAATCCTGCATCCATTCCTTTCTCATTATTTAATAGACCATGTTAGCTGTCATAGCTTTGTTCTTCAAAGGAGATTTTGACACAGCCTATACATTTATTTATGACTTTGAAGTACAGGGGGGAATAGTTCTCTCTGTAACAAGAATCTTCACTAGTACCCGTTGTCCTGGGCAGTTGGTGTGTTAGAAAAGGGTGGAGAAGTTTAAGTCCAAGAGCAGCTGATGGTGAGTGGTTCTGAATAAATTGATGTAATAATCTGAATTGAAAACACAGCACGTAGAGTGACATTTTTAGCTTTGTTCATGTGTTTCTGGATAAAGAGGATTTTTTAAATGATCTGGTATTTTTCCCAATTGGACTCAGAAGAGCAGTTTAACATTGAGAAGGAATAATGTGAAGGTTATGCAATTTTACAATAAATGTAAGAATTTAGAGCTATGGCAAGGGAATAGAATTTTAGGGCTATGACTGGGTAACTAGGTACTAGATACAGTTCAAGATGAACACTGCACCCAGATTACCTAATTTGATGTAATTGGTAAGTCTTTAACGAAATGGAAATGAATGTGAACAAATGCTCACTTGGGGATATTTATCTCTAAATCCTGAAGAAGTATTTCTGTACCCCTAAAATTAGTTTCATTTTTTCTGTTTAGCTGTGGTTTTAAAGAGTGCCACAGTTTCAGATGCAGCTTGACATTCTTGGTTGCTTTTATTTTACTTCAGTATCCCACTCCCAAAACCAAGTGACTGTATCTGATGTTACTTTAGTAATTGCATTGACCATGGGTGTGGGTAGTTGTCCATCACTGCTGCTGTTCCTCTCAAACCTTTGTGGGCACATTGCACACACACACAAAAGGGATCATTTTTATAGAGACTTTATATAAATTCTGACATGGAGGACTGGTGGTCCATCAACCGAGGGAAAATACTGTGCCTGCCTTAATTGTGGGGAACAACATACCAGATGATTGTTCATCCATTTGCTCTATTATTGCCTCACTGTGTTTCCAAGATAGGAAGGAAACTGCTCTGACACTATTTAAAAAAAACCCAGCCAAACCTCAAACCAAGAAAAGCTGAAGGAACATTACCCCTTATCCCAAACCAACCCACACAACCCTATCTGTTTCTGTCCTGGATAGAGTAGTTAATGTAGTTACATGCTGCTGTGTTAGATTGTTCCCAATAAACAAATTCTTCATCCTTTTATTCTATTCCCCGTTTCCCAGATTAAGCCTGAAGACTTTCTTCAGTCTAAGTCTTTTATAGCCAATTAAAGGTGTCTAATTTTACAGCAAATGCTCTGACGTGATCCTTTTAATTTCTGTAATAAGAAAAAAATCATTGGAGTTTCTATAAACTAAAAAGAATATTATATACAGTGAAGTGAAGCAGCTGAGTTTAAAGATACACAGAAACCACGTGAAAAAAAATCCGTTCCTCTTCGAAAATGACATAAGATTTCCACAGCACTGTTGTAATTTGGAGTGTACCCATTAATGTGTGGGAGCCGGTGTGTTGATCTGCTGTAGTTGTGCTGGAAGTGTAGAAGTTAAAACCTCCAGCTGCAGTTTGGCTGCTCAGGCACCACCGCAGTCTCTGGGCACTCACATGCACCTAGACTACAGCTAATGAGCACCAAAGTTAATAAATTTTCACAGATACTCTGAAAATGACTTCAAAAGATGCTTGAACACACCAGTTTGCGTGTGCAGGAAATCATAACTGCATGTGGAAATATGTACTGTTATCTACAGGTTTGGATTTAATGGAATTTTTTTGGTTCCTTTTGAGCTTCCCCATTCTTAGGAGTCAGCATAGTGATCAAAGAATTGGAATAGAGTTATGAAAGTAAAAAATTCCTTTTAATCCCAGTTTTTGCTGCACATTTTCCTTGGGTACATCATGGTGTGTCTCTGCTACCAATTACTGGTGCTAATGTTACTTCCCTTGGAAAATACATTGAAGTTTCATGTCAAAAATCTCTGTGTGTGTAAAATATTCTCTATAAATGTAAAATATTTGCATTATAATGTTAATGGTGGTGTTTCATTAAGTTGTTACTGATGAATGGAATTATAAAAATTTATTCCACTTTCTGCATATTCAGCATCCTTTTTTTTTTGGACATCAGACAGTATTTTGAGTTTTCTTAGGGATTTGAAACTTCAGAGTTGACTTTGCTGGCAGCAGCCTATGCAGGTTTTAGAGAGGACTGTGACAAATAATTCAGTGAGTTAATTTTGTGAATTGTCAGTTTGGAATGTCACAAGATGTCAGATCATTTGGTTGTTTTGCTTCTGGTGTGACTGAATGATTTCAGAAAGGGATTAAAAGGGGCTGATTTAACTCCTCTTTCAGTTCAATAAAGCTAGAATCTAGAGATGCTGTTTGGCCCTGCCCTGTAGAGAGTTTTCTGTTGCACTGTTTTCTTTGTCCTTTCCTTAACATTTTGAGAGAGGGGCGAATGCCACCCTTGAGACATGCCTAAATGTTACTGGGCATTCTTCAAATTCCTCTTCTTAGTGTTTCACAAGTGTGGACTTGGGTGCAGCTGAGAAATGAAGATGTAAAAAGAAATGCTGGAGTTCTCTGGTTTTGGTGTCTCTATTGTATCCAGGTTACATATGCATACGAATTAGTATAATTAATTATATATACACACATTTCGATGGCCAGCTCCTGAAACTGAGCTCACAGTCAGTCAGTATAAATAATTTCCTTTTGCATGATTATGTCATTACAGATATTAAGGACCAAGCATTCTCCTGATAGCTCTAGCTTAAATACAATCAGAATAATGCATGTTTTCTACAAAGAATTTAAGTACCAAATCCATTTAAAGTCTTGACAGAGCACTGTGTCCAGCAGTATGGCTATTACTGTAATTCCATTCAGCTTAATTTATGCAAACCAGAGAGTTTCAATCAACTGCAGCAATAAAACTTTTGTTTCAGCAGCCAAGTTAATCATTTGACTCCTCATGATTGTGTGTTTCCATGACAATTGGATGGGTTTATGATTGACACACATAAAATTAAAATTTGCCCTTCAAAACTGTAAATCTCAGAGACCTAATGAAAGTTCAGTCATATTCCTAAACAACTTTTCATTAAAAGAATGCTGGATTGTGATTTTCAGCAGCCAAGGGGCCACAATTTGTAGGTCTTGGCACCAGTGAGCACAGCCGGGTAATGTTACGATTTATTGTGGCCTTAGCCTTGGATTTAGATCTCACCTAAATGTGGACTTATATTCTCTTATTGATTTAAACTTCTGTGGGTTTAGTGATTTCTTTTAATTAACATCTAGAGTGAAATTACGTAGTTCTTCCACAATCTAATTTCCTTTTGCCTTCATGTAGGACTGAGTGTGGTTAACAGTGAGAGAGCCTGCTAGAGTTTCTAATAATAAGGTTATGCATATACCAGCTCTAGGAAAATATATGCTGGTGGCTTTACCAAAATTTACAAAAATTGATGGGCACTTCGGTGGATGAAAAAAATCTTACTTAAAACCATAAAAATCACTTTATGTTATTAAAATTCTGGTATTGTTAATCAAAATAGGTTAATAATAGGGTTTCAGTGGAAAGTATATTTGCTTCATGCTCTCTTTTAGGGTCTGGATAGCCTCTAGACACATGGAAAAGTCCATCTCCCTTTCTAAGGGACCAGAACAGTAGGACTTAGATGAGGCCTAGAGGGAATAGCAGCTTATTTTATATTATCATGGAGATTTATTAGCATTATATGAGCAGCTTAATACATAGAAGCTTTTTTCTTCAGACTACTCAGGGTGATTACATTGTTTTGATATAAAGTATATTACTATTTGTTAGTTCATTGCAATTTTTCTTGCAAGTCTCAGACAAGTGTATTTTTTGTGCAATTTTGCAAGTCTGATATGGTGTCATTATATCTGTTACTGTATTCATAGGATTCATTTCATTTCTGTATGTTTTGAGATCTAAGAAGCACCTGATGCCTGTGATGTTGTGATTAAAAATCAAGATATCTTGCTGGTTTCCAAGGTACTTGTATGAAACATATTTTCCTTCTCTAATAACTAGTCAAGTTGAGGGTTTTTTGAGGCCAGTATTTTTGGCATCATCAATCCTTAGCTGCATTTTTGGTGTCCCAGAAACAAGAGACATCGCTGAATCATTCAAGAGGAATAATAAAATGAGGGGAGCAGTCTGGCAGCTGAACATTCATGGTGTGCCCCAGCCCTGAGGTGCTGGAGCTGGCACAGCCCCATGAGTGTTCAGACTGCAGGATCTACAGTTGCTTGGC
The DNA here is from genome assembly GCF_000738735.6 of Corvus cornix cornix. Lineage (NCBI taxonomy): Eukaryota > Metazoa > Chordata > Aves > Passeriformes > Corvidae > Corvus > Corvus cornix. Next base: position 7,459,895 of record NC_046345.1, read on the forward strand.
TGCTCCCATCCAGCAGCAGCCCTTCAGATTAAAAGAACAGATGTGCAGCCAGATTCTGTCTCTTAAATCTGCAGATTATAAATATTTAAGATGCAAATAAGACTTGTGTGATGCAGCTACTGCTTCTGTGATTTTGGTGGTCAGTCCTGTTCATCAGTTTTATCGCTCTTGGTTCTTGTTGTGAGGACGCTGTCCAGGCTGGCAGAACTAAAATTAGATCTGTCAGCTCTTTACTGCTCTGTGGTTTCCCGTGTTGTGTTAGTCCTTGTTCTGCTGCTCCACTCCCTGAGCCTGAGCTGCAGTGAGCAGAGTGTTCGACTGAAAGGTTCTGCAAGGCATGAGAGCTCAATTCCATCTGAGCCCAGAGAGATCCCAAGTGTGGCCGTGGTGTGTCCACGCCTCCAAATGCTATGCTACTGGTACTTCTCTGACTTCATTTGTTCTCATTTCTGTGGTTTTTGTGAGCAAAAGAGGAAAGGTTACATGATACTGAAAAACTGATTCAACAGGTGTATCAAATCTATACTGATAAATACCTAAATTTTAAAAGCAGTACAGTTCCACGCTTACTATTCCTACCAGGAATGTGTAGTAATGCTTCTATCAACATGAAGAGCAGGAACTGTAGCATGGAGCAAATGTATGTGAATTGTTTTCCTGTTTATTTCTCTTCCAGTAATTACCTGTTCCCTTTCCTGACCAGCAGCAGCTCTGCAGGACAGACTCAGTGTGTGCTTTCTCCACTGTTCACCTTATTTTCCTTATTTCTTGCTAGCGTGTGTTTTATTTCCTGCTTGTTTTCCCTCTGCCTAGCCACAGAGACAGTTCTCTGCAGTCACTAAATCACATAATAAAATTATTAATTAATATTAATTAGTCCATTGCTACTTCATACATTCAGGTTTTTGCCCTGGCAAGTTACCACAGCAGCCACATGAAGCACATACAGCGAGAGGGATAAATACAGCGATTGAGGCTCTCCTGACAGGAGTTGGGACAGTTCTCCAGGGTCACATGTTGGCACATGCTGCCAGTGCCAGTTCACATGTGGCACTGCTGTTCTGTTTACAGTGCAAATGTGCCTTTCCTTGCCAGTGTTTCTGTGTTCTTCCCTCCCGCAAATGTATTTGGTGTCAGCGTGTTTCAATGCCACACTTTCTAGCGTGTGCTCTTCTCCTCTACTACACTGGTTAATTTGGCCTTTCAAAAACCTTTGGTCTCTTGTTTGTGTCTCCAGTGGTAGCAAAATGCAGTATTTGGGACTCTTTGAGGTCAAGCTGTCCGTGGGCAGTTAGTTGTAATTGCCAAATTTCTAGTGATCTGAGTTTACTCCCCCACCTTTTTTCTTTTTTCTTTTTTTTTTTCTTTCTATTTTAAATACTGGCTTGTCTGTCTCAGAATCCCAACACTCTTTCTTGGTTAGGTTTTCTATAGCACATCCTCTCAATATTTAGCACATCCTCCCAATATTTCTTAGAAAAACAACAAGAAGTTGCTTGAAATTAGCAAGATGTCAGAGTTTTAGGAATATGTTTCCATGTAATCCCCCTTAATTGGCATTAAAGATAAATACAAAACAAGGAGTTTATATTTTTTTTTATATAGGTCTAAATAATTGATTCAACTATTTTGCAGTAGATTTGTAATAAATTTTCTATATCAGAAGAGCTACAGTAATACATGAAAAAGATGAGAGCAGTCACCATAAAAAAGGAAACTGTGGCAAAGCAAATAATTTTGCTTCAGAAGTGCTTGGATAACCAAATTCCTGCTGCTTTCATGTTTTAATCCTCTTAAAAGAAGAGGCTGAACTCTTCTAGCATTTAAGGACCAGATTAAACCCAACAAACCGTTAAAATTCTACGATCGTTGAACGTATGCACTGAAAACACTAAGAAACAAACTCTGTTAATAAATGTGTATCTTTACTGTCCTTCAATTAATGTAAGATTATAGATACTTACAGAACTTTTATGTGAGTGTGGGAACACATACTTCTGGAAGCTAACAGTGCGTGTTTTAGCTGCTCTTGTTTGTCCTGGGAATTGAAAGACCTGTAGCCGAGTGTTTGAATAAGTTAGTGTGTCTTTAAATAGCCCGAGTGCTAGGACTGCCCAGTAGCCTGCATGCATTAGAATGAAGCATGAAGCTTTGTAAGCGTTCTGGGACTTGGAATAGAAATGTTTTTTGTATTTCCTTCTTCATTAAGCTATCCCAGCTTTTTGTGTGAATTCCCAGTTGGCCGGCAAAGGTTACTAAGCTCTCATCTATATCAACTGCAAATGATTGATTTCTTCTATCCCTAGATATTCTTCCTACCCATCTGTTTTACATAGCTTAGAGCAACAAGTTTGGATGATATTTGTATCTTTCCTTGGCAATTGTTCCTCAGTTTATATTACTACAGTAATTCACCTCTAATTTTCCCTTTGCTTTATTGAAGCAATTTATATTAGTGATCCTAATCTGTGCTAATGTCACACTGTTCCATGTGCATGACTGAGTACAGACCCTACTTTTCTCTTTATGTGAACTCCTCCCTTCATCATTAATAAACAGAACATATTAAATTTATTTTAAACAAAGACAAATGGAAACATTGTTATGCAGTTAAATAGAATATACGTAATTGTTGTGTAAGTCAGACGTGCTGTGCTCTTTCACTGTCATCCAGGTACAGATTTTGTATCCTTGCAGTTTCTACTGCCAAAACCTCATTAGTCAAATCAGTGCTTCTGTAGAATAAAGCTTAAAGAATGCTAGCACATATGAAGTGATCTGACTACTTGTACCTTTTTGGTTCCTAACTGTTCGTAGGTATTTTGTTAGTTCGGGAATGTTCATTAAGGTTACCTGCATATACATGCATCCACCTTGCCAGTTTTCTGGAAGATGTGTACAGCTGCTACCACCCATGAGAGTGCTATGAATTCTGCAGGTTTGCTACAGGACTCCCCTTGTTTCAAGCTACTTTTCTAAGTTCTTGTTTAAAAAAAAAAAATCTAAAATCCTGCTTCATGTGAAGAACTGTAAGAGATGTGACTGAGGCCTCATTCCACTGCATCTTTTTTAATGATAAGAGGAAGGCATCACTTAGGTTTTAAGGATTACTTCTGAGATTCCAGAGATGTTTCACTCACAGCTCTTGACCTTCAGCAAGTTGTCATTCTCTCTGTGATTTCTCCAATCTTACCTGCATTTTTTTTGTTCCTTTCTTTTACCTTTATTAGCCTGTAATGGTAATCTGTCTGTGGTAGAAGGTCTTATGCCAGTTACAGGATTAGGTGCTGGTCTAGTAATGACTGCATGAAGTATTCTAGAGGTCAGCTTAGACTATTAAGAGTGTTCAGATTTATCTGCAGTAATGCAAATTTATCAGGAAAACAGAGTTCTTAAGCTAGGCTACCCTATAATTTTATTCACAAAATATTGTTAGTTAAGCTTTCACTTAGGCTGATTTTCTTCTTCCGTTTGGGCACAGAAAGAACTGGATATTTTTCAAGTACATATTTTTGGTAAGAAGTTTCCTAGCTTGACGAAATATCTGGTAGCTGCTTTTGTTTTGAGTTGAACCCTTGCCAGTGTAATTGCCAGGGCAGAAGATGTTGGCCACGGGCAGTGAGTGCAGCATCATGAACACGCCAGAACGCTGTCAGAGCACCACAGGAACATCTGACGGTGCTGACTGCACAGTGCTGCTGGTTATTGTCATCCCAGTGAAACTGGGACAGCACTCTGCTGTGTTACAGCAGCTAATCTGTGCTGTATGAGTACAGTAGGATATTGATTGCAAACTGCAGTTTTCCTTTTTGAATTAAAATTGTGAACAAAGATTTTTCTAAAAATTCCAGCTTACTTTGGAAAGTTCACTCCCTTAACTTTATGGTTACAGGACTGGGTCTGGCTTGCTTGAGAGAGGAATTTCTACCCTGGAGAATATAAACATCTTCAGCCAGTTTCCCACAGTTGTTGTGAACTTTACTGGCACTAATGTATTATTACTAAAACCAGGATTAATTTTTTTATCCTTCTTTTTCCAAGATTACATTTCATTATAGAATTTTGGAAGATCACCTTTGCCTCCCATCTAAATGAATAAATTTATCCTCTTTCTGTAATACAGAAAAGGTGACTTTGGTTACCCCGTGAATGCTATCAAGTTCAATTTAGATACCCTTAGTATACCAGAAAACAAAATTAGATAATTCATCATCTAAATTAAATGAAACTCCATGTTAGCATGTAATATAACAGAATTCCTCTCAAAATTTTCATTAAAAGTGATCAAGTGTTGCATTTTAATTTAATTGTGATGAATTCCTATGCATATTAGGCTGTAAAATTTTAAATTACATTTTTCAATAAAAGGTGTTCAGTTATAGTTTTATTGCTATGTAAGTTCTTGAAACAATGCTGTTGGTAAAGTCTCACTTATTACATATATATGTGCACCCTTGTGGTACTAGACCATGTATACCATGTTTTTCCATTCCTAGATGTCTGTAATGAGGATTATTAGGAACGTAGCACTGGCAGCTGTCAGCAGGCTCTTGATAAGAAGATTATTATGTGTTAACTTTAAAGAGTTAGGAATGTATAATTCACGGCTACTTGGTGGATTTTGCAAATGTCCCAGTTGTACACAGTTGCTGATCAGAATGACATGATGGAAAGCAAATCTTGGAAATACTGTCATTTAGTTTGTTGCAATAAAGAAACTGCTGTTTTAGTGCAGCTTCTCTGTTTGATGTTCAGGAGGAAATCTTAGTCCTGTATTAAAAACACTAAACTGTCTGGGCTTCTTATAAATATTAATTTACCAAATGCACAGAAGTCTGTGATATTTCCTTCAGAAGAAAGGATTAGCTTTAATTTTGCTTGTATCATAGCACAGTGAAGTGAATGACTGTACATTGGCTTTTGTAGTTCTGTATTTCATACATTTTTTTTTAATATGTCATGTCTTTATCAACACAGTAACACAGCAGAGGAAATAGGTGCCCCTGGTTTGGCAGAGTAAGTTCAGCTGTTGTTTCTTTAATAAATGATTTACTTCACTGGTAGCAAGTAATGACTTGAGTGACTTTTATAGGCTGTTGTACATTTTCAGTCCTGACATTTTAAAAAGCCACAGTTCTTATCTGTGACATGTCTGTGTACTGATGCATGGGCTCTTTACTGCTTTTATATTATTTATATAAAATTTACTGGCAATAACTGCTATTACCCAGCGCCTCTCTTTTGAAAGGTCTGTGTATCTCTCCACATTGACTGAGCTGTTCAGAGGGGGTTTGGAACTTTCTGGGCATTTTGCCACTACTTCTGTCCGAACTTTGTCTGCATTTGTATCAGCTGCTTTAGTTAGTGGTTGCTCGCTTGATGTTAACATGCTGATTTACACTATAATTAAGAATGAGTAGGAGTTTCTAAGGGAACTCAGAGCTCCTAAGTAACACAAAAATAGTACTGTTTTAAATAAATTTCTAGAGATAATTGAGTGTAAATATTAAAATATCAAACAGCTTGAAGTCCACCTCTTTTGATGGAAAGATTTGTAATGAGTGTGCGGGGTGGCTGCTGTTCATTATGTTTGTATCACATCTTTAAGATGAGAAACCTCACTTCCCATGACTGTTTCATATGTTTTGATGCAAGTTGTGACAGAGCATATACCCACACACTGAGTTGTGTAATGTAGCTACCTCATGTTTGCCATCTGATACCTTACATAAAAGCAGAACTGTGCTGTCAGTCAGAATACCCTACATTTCTTTGTGAAATAAAATAGCAGTTTAGCAAATGAAGATGTAAGGTGAAGGAAGAAAATTCTTTCTTTCCACCTCCTTGTCTCTTGGTTAAGTAAATCACAGCATATGCAAAATACAGTTCGGAGATCTCTGTTCAGCTCTTCCCAAACTTCTGGTGAGTTATCTGTGACAGAGCTCTTGCCAAGGAAAACATACAATTGGAGGGTATCAGCTTGTTGCAATCAATAAAAAAAAAACATGGACAGACAAATTAATTTGGGAGTAAGTGAGCTCTTTTCCACTGGTCTCTTTCCTATTGGGGTAGCTGTTGGCAAGTGAAGTTGTGCTGACTGCAATCCACTGCTGTAAGGGGAAACATTAGTTCCTTGAGGCTGATTTGAGGTTGTAAGTGAGCAGCGAGGGCTAGAGCCATGGGCCTGCAGGTAATTTTTCTGCTACCAAATAAATTACATCATCCAAATTCTTTATTAGTTATTTTAATGCCAGAAATGTCAGAGAGAAGGTCGTTTGAGTGACAGAGCCAAAGGTAAAGGCTTTCCATTCATGCCCTGGGCAAGGGTTTGCAATGTGTTCTTATAGTAGTATTGCAGCTGAATTGAAAAGCAGTCTGCTTGTCCATCTCATTTATTTTGGACTACACTGCCTGCTTGCCTCATGCTTGGCAGTGTTAATGTCACCAGTTTCTGTGCAGAGGCGAGGGATCCACTCCGTGCCCCGGAACGTGTTCCAGCCCTGGTTTGTGTCACACTGGCTCCGTGTCACTGACACTCAGACTGCCACAGTGTGAGCCAAGGGCCAGGCAGTCCAGTGGAGTTACCCAGCCTGTACCTGGCTGAAGGCTGCTCCTCACACTGACTGAAAGCGTGTGTTTTCAAGAGCTTGGGTACATGCTCTGAAGCCTTTTGAGTAAGGGGCCGAGAAGATGGGAGGAATGGATTACCAGCACAGTCCAGGCATAGCTGATGATACGAAATAAGGCATTAGGAAAAAGGAATGGTAGAATAGGTTGCTACAGTACTTTCCATCATGCTGTTTGCACACATTTGCAATGGTGCAGAATCAAAATTTGTCCCTAAGTCTTCCTGCAGTCCAATAAGCTGCTCACATTCTCATTATGTTAGAAAAGCTTTAATAACTAATTATGTTCACTGGAGTAGGATAAGAATGAAGTGTGGTTGGGATGCAGTTGTGGAACTTGCTGACTGGCAAGACATGGTTTGCTGATACATGATTTACTTTCCCAGACATTTTTGCAGTGTCAGTGCCTTGATGTTCTGTTAAGTTCTTTGTTCTGAAAATATTTATCTTAATTAGTTACTATAGCTAGAGACTAATTGTCTAATTTCTTTTTTTTTTAGTCATTTGTTGGCAAGCAATCATAAAACCGCTCAGTCTTCAACAGTGAGACTGGGGTAATTAGTTACAAGTGAGAGATAACAAGCAATCTGAAAAGGCATTACAGGTTTTTCTTCACCTTTCCCATTTGAGAGCTGTAAGATACTTGATTAAAATCAGCAATAAAAGTATATCACTAGAATGAAGCAGCATTTTTGTAATGAAATAAAGGTGTTTTATTAAATGTCATGCTGTCCAAGCTGGTTGGTTTTCCCCCCTCTCCCCACAGGACATGTTATCTAATGGGCAGCACCAAGGGCTGAAGAGGGGACTTTGCAGGATAGCCATGAGCCTCAGCAAGCTCCAGGCTTCCCAGGATTTGGGGCTGAAACTCTGAGCTGGCATCAGCTGATATAAACCAACACTCCCACTGGCAGCTGGACTGAGCCCAGGTGAACACGGCCTTATCTGATCCAGGTGTTTGCCATAACCCGCACAGCATGTTAGGGATTGTCTCTGGTTTGCCAAATACTCTGCCCAAAGACTAAAATGAACATGTAGGTTTGTATTGAAAAGACAAGTAGTTTTTTCTTGGTAATCAATGCTAAATTTAAGGGTATACAGATGTGATTATCACTAGAAGACCACCAGTAATAGTGTGGGTGTATATAAGAGCTCTGATGTTTTATATTCATATTTTTGAGATCTTGTGAAGTAGGCAAATGCACTTTATTCCCAGGTTATATGATAAAAAAATATTCAACAACCCACAGCTGAACACGAATGCTGTAGTGGGACTGGGTCTTACCCTGGATGTCCCAAGCCTTAGGCAGCTTGTCTTCTTGACTCTGAATCAAAACCAACAAAAATACAGGTGAAAAAGGAGGAAAGAAAAATCAAGGGAAGTATTTTTTTCCAGTAGTTTTTGTCTATTCCACGTGACATTAATTGTAAATCATTATTTATTTCTGGCTTAAAAATGGAGAATATTTTAATAAATAAAAATAGCTTACTTAGAGGAGATAGTCATATTCTTGTTATGTGACAAAAGCTAAAAGAAATTAGGCTTCAAAGAAGCCTCTCTTCTTACATCAGAGATGTAGAATTTTCTTTTAGCACCTCTGTGGTTACACTGAGTCTGCAGGATTCAAGTGCTTTTCCTTACTTACCACTCACATGTTTATTTGGCCTGCCTGTGCCTTCCAGGCAAAGGAGGAGCAGTGAGGAAGGGTCTAGTGATGGAGCCATGTGTCATGGAAGGGTCGTGGCATACCTGGTTTTTGGATAAACTTTACCTGAGTGAGAAAGCCAGCAAGGGTGATCTTCAGGAATCAACTGCCTGAAATGTTCTTGATCTCAGAAAGAGAGCAGGAGAGTGGGAAGCCAAGACAAAGGATCCTGCTGGTTAACTTTGAGCAATTGCTGGGATAGGAAGTGCTGTAATGGGAATCCTGCATGAAGCTCTAACAAAAAATGAGATATTGAAAAACGTTGAGTTCTTTCTGGTGAATTTCCTGCCCTAATTTCTCTTTATTTCCTGCTGTTAGAAGAAAAAAAGTCAAACAGGATGAGATGTATCTGTGGAGCCACAGTTGACAATTTTTAGAGCCACTAGATGGCATTTAGACCTGGGTGACTGAAAATGCTGTGGTGTTTGCTTATGAGGGAAACATTTTTTGCTTTTAAATCTAGGAATTAATGGGGAATTAAATATATATTGGCTTAATTTTAAGTTCAGGAATGTGTGATATATGCACATATGAGTGGCACTGGGACAGAAATCAAGAGGATCTTTTGATGGAGTTCACTTTCAATACTCCAGTTCTGTGGGATTTTCTTGGGATTTCAGATGATGGTGGAATAGATTCCAGAGCTAATGCTTTTTTGTAAACCAGCATGACTCAGGAAGGGGAACCAAGGAGAGATACAACTAATAGACTTCCACAGTATTATATAAATGCTATCAGTTATTTAAAAATAATCCCCTCTTCCTACTTTCCCCAGATGGAATAAAGATCCTTGTTATTTTCTTTGTTTCTCTTACAGAGTTATTATCGAACCAAGGGAGAATTTCCATCTTAAAAGCTGCTACAAGAAAGAAACATTATAAAAGGTACTGTGTTTCTGCAGCTGAGTCTCTTGAGTGTCTTGTTACTGTTTCATTATGTGTGTTCTTAAATCATTGTCCTTTTATTAAATTGTCTTTACACCTCTCAGAAATTCCTTCGTTTGCATGCTATTGAGGACCAACTACAATTTGTTTAACATAGTGGTAGAATGCTTGAGGAGCAGAAAGAAGGGAATACCTATGATAGCTCTTACAACTGGAACTAGGACAAGACTCTCTGCCATCGTTGTGTCCAGAGCCAAGGCAGGGGCAGGGGTAAAATGCAAGTGCAGTTGAGGGAAACAGGGATGGCAGTTTTCTCTTTTGTGCCATCTCTGATCCATGTCTCCCTTTTCCTATTACCATGGAAATACTTGTTTAGCTTCATTCTAACCCTGACAGAGCAGGGCATGTCTCTCAACTGTGGGACTTCTTGCTACAGGCAGTAAGGGTCAGACTCTTAGGATGTCTCTTCCTCTCTCCATACTCTCCCTACCAGCTGTATCTTAGCCTTTCTGGAATCAAAAGGTCAATTCTCTCGTCACTTCGAGGATGACCATAAATATTTTCAGCTGCTCTGAATTCACCTCAATACGTTGGTGTATCTGTTTCAAATCTGGGAACTTGAGAGTGAATAGTGGGATTAAATATTAAAGTACTCTTGTTTATTTTCCTGAAATATTGCTCCCTTCTGTGTACTGCTTTATTTCTCTCCGTGTAGGTGGATTATAGTTTTAGCCAAGCACTCCTTGAAAATAATCCTCTGAATAACACATATCATGTTACTGATTTTTATAAAGTTCTTTCCATTTTCATTTGATTGTTTTTAGATTAAACATATTTCCTTTTATATATGTCAAACCAAAACGTTTTATTGAAAATAAATAGCCCATTTAAAGTTTCAAAGCAGTTTGCAGGAAAGATTCTCAGCAGAGTTTACGTTGTATTTACTGTCTGAATTGTTTCGGACTTACCTCTGTTACTTTCACAGTCTTAATGAAATGAGTTAGAAGTGTTTATTACAGCTGAAAGGTATTCCTATTTATACAGTGCAGGATTTTAATTTTAATGTAATAGAGAGAATTTGCTTTAAACATTTGAAGTGGTTAGAAAGTTAAAGCAAAATTGTTATTTTTCCCACTCAGCAGTTATCAGCAGGATGGTTATTAAAAAGGGATGTTTGAATAGAAAGTTGTTTCTTGGAGCAGATCTTCAGTGATTTGGAAGAAATACTTCTGCTTCCAAATAACTGTAATTAAGCACTAGTGATAAGTTTGTTCTTGGAAATAGGAAATATTCTTGATGGGGGATATAAACTACAAAAAGCATTAAGATTTAGTCAAAGATAAAAATGTAGGATAGGCTTGGAATGGGTGAGATCAGAGTCTAACTATAGCTATCTGGAAGGAAATGATTTGTCCAAAAGACAATTGATACTGACCCCCTAAATCCAATATTTTCCCCAATTCCTGCTGATTTTCAGGTCATGGTCAACCTCAGCACAGAACACGTCATTTAAATGTGGTAGTTGTCCAGTTGAAATGGAGGTTTATGAGAAGGTCAGATTCAGAAGAGATTTCCCATGCAGGGAAGGAGGGATGGGGAGAAGGGGGGATCCAGAGAGGTCCAGTATGGTGTTGGTGAGTTGCCAGCCCAAGGTTGTGGTGACCTGTGCCAGGCTCTCACCACCTGTGGAGCAGCCTGGACACCACATCCCTGTGCTTTGCTGGCAGCCCAAATATTTAAATTCTGATAGAACCACAAACCAGTGAATAAAAAGCTCTTGTAATAAAGATGTGAATCTTAGTCATGAAAATTGATACTTGCAGTGACGTAGTAGAAACAAGTTTTGATCAGTGTATGGCTGTAACACTTGGCAGTGTAAGCACAGCACCGCATTTCTGCTGTGTGCAAGGGAAGACCTAAATGAGTAAGGAACGCTTGAGTCTGGACTAATCAATGGGGTTACTATGGCATCCTGATTTGCCCAGGGATATGAACCAGGCACGTCCTGAATACTATTCTCTGAGGGCTACTTTGGCTGTCAATTTAACCCCACAGAACCCAGTATGCTTGGCTAATAGAATAGGAAATGCTTCTCAGGGATAAGGATTTCTGCCTTGAAAATTCAGCAACACCTTGCACCTGGAAACAGGAGAGTTGAACTGGCAGTTCTTGTGGCAATGCTTCTGCCCCTCAACCAGGCACCACCTCTGGAGCAGCATCTTTTTGCAGTGCGTAACAAAGATTATTCTGTTGAGAGATGTTACATGCATAGATCTATCATACGGAACGATGACTTGCTCCAAGACTTTCATTAAAATGTGTCTGTTTTTCCTGTCTTTATGTTTATGCATGAACTGAATGATTATTCAAGACAGCAGATGAGTTAAATACTTTTATTTTGCTCAGAAATTATTTATTAGTTCTCAAATGCATGTTTGCCTTGTAATACTAAAAAGCTGTGGTGTTAATCAGCACAAACTTGGATTGCATCCTAAACTTACAAGGGTAAAATGAACTTGGATTGCATTTTAAATTTACAGATGCTGAAACAGTGAAGGGTGTGCTCTGCACATGCCATTGCAGAAAGCAGATCAATAGTTTAGATCTAGACAGAGTAGATTTACTTAGTGCCTCAGGCTTCCAAACGTAGCTTGGTGAAAAAAATCCTGGATTTAGAATGACAGAGATGTCATTCTAAATGTTACTGGAGAGAATTAAAGCCAGTGGGCCTTACTCTGTTTCTTCTGTCTTTGTGTTGCTTTAATCTCTTCATTGATACTGTTCCTGGTTTAAATAACAGAAGGTGGAAATCTGATTGTTTTTAATGAGGGAGGTTGAAATATGGGAGAGTAATGCAGTAAGATTGGTTGGTATGCAGCTAATGAAATTAATTTGATTTAGTAGCTTCGAGAATTATACACGAACATTGACATGATGTTCTTTCCTGTTTATACTGATGTTTTCAGTTCTCTGGTGGAGCAATGGAGCAGCCGCACAATCCCCTACATGTGGCTGTGAGAGGTAAACAAGACCCATGTTCTGGAAAACAGCTGAAGGGTTTTGGTTTTGTTTTCTCCTGAAAGCAGGTGAAAACCACAGGGAAGGGGCTTGCTCTGAACACTTCAGACAACACTTCAGACCTGTGAATTTTCTTCTTAGCAATACCAGTTCATTTATTGGTATAAAATGCTGTGGGAGATACTAAGTATTTGATTCAGATGGGTTAAAAAATCTGTTTCTATTTTATGCACTTACTTGCATTAGTCTTAGAAGTAGTAATTGGAAATGCCCTCATAAACCCCGAGACTGGAGCCCTAGAATTAAAAAGCATTTGTTATTACCCCGGAATGTAGCTGTGCAGTTTTATTGGCCTTTCTTCTACTGTAATCTATGGATCTCATTTAGCTGCATGCAGCCCTGTTCTTCTGAAACATACAAGGAAGGAAATCTCTCAATATCCTGAAATCAAATTATCTCTCTGTGCTAATCTACATGTAAAACATCCAAGCCCACTTCTTTAAAGGAAAATAGTTTTACTGATAAGCAGAGCTAGACTGTGTTCTTTGGATACTAGAATTAAGTGGTTTTTTTTTTTTTTCTGTCTGCAGAGTGCTATTTATAGCATCAATTAACTCGTCATGGTTGGGATAAGTCATTTGACACATCTGTTGCTGAGCTTAAACACTCACTGTTCTGTGGGGTCACAGTTGGATTTTTTCCACTCCAAATGTGTAGTGAAAGGACAGTTTTCTACCTAATGGCTCTTAGTTTGAATATGCTGCCTAAACACGCTGCCTGATGCCTTCCGGGAGTGTTTGGAATGGGTGAAACTGTTGGGGTGCCTGACTGCAAAGCTGACCTCAGCTTTGTTGCTTGCCATTTTGTTATTATCTGCTTGTTGATAGCACAATAGTATCTTTTATGAAAGAGTTATTATGAGCTTCTACAGGATTTTCCAGCCTTGCTGTAATATTTCAGTTACTCTGTTTCACCCATGACAAACTGGCCTGGCTTTGGGAACTGCTGCCGGCCCACTGACTCTTGTTCCTGCGTTTTGTAGAGATTTAATGCTCATAAATAGAGGGCTGTTCTCAGCTGTAGTTCCCCACACAGAGCCAGTTTCAGTCACATTCCTGGCAGTAGCCTTTCTCTTAAAATGGAAGCCCTTTTACCTAAGAGCCAAGAAAAATGAGGATTCTTGTATATTGTCTAGTGAAATCTTGTAAGTGTTCTGTGGAAGTAACTGCATGAGGTTATAACAGGGTGTTTATGTGTTTGGCTTATTTGTGGCCAAATTGGATTGTAGATTAATGAAGCCAAGCTTTAAAATTCATGGGAAAGAAGGGAGGAAGCGGAGTTACGAACTGTGCTGCTTTTAATCTTTATCTTTTTCCCTTTCTCATTGAAATAGCCCTGTTCTGAGAACAGATGTATTGATTTTGGGTGGCTCTGCTCACAAGGGAGGCTCTACAGTAAGGAAGTCATTTCTGTTGAAAATGTTACATCCTCCCATGGTTAATTGAAGGCCTGATGCTATTTAACAGTCACATAGGCTGTTGGAGGGGTTTTCCTTTGCCTCTTGGAAGACATTATTCCAGTGAATCCAGTGAAATGGTTGTGGTGGGATTTTCTGTTGTCTGTTTCTGCTCACTGTGATCAGTGGCCGAAGGGTCTGTTGATGTGGGTTAGGATCAGATTGGGGTCAGAGGAAGTGGGGGACATGGAGCTGCTGCTAAAGACAGCTGTGAGAATACTTGGAAGCCTGGATATCCACAAGTCAGAAAAGGACCACAAAGTGCAATCCATTTTTAAGCAGAGCTCCTTATTGATTTCAGTGGGGGAGACCTTTGAAAAATCAATGGCACACAGCAGCTTTAGTATGCAAGGACATGTGTTCTGAGGTGTAAAAGTGATCAGCCTATGAACTAATCAGGCTGGTAGCAATCATGTTTGGCAAGTTCCAAGGCAGAAGAAAAAGTGTCAGAGGCTTGAGATGCAGCAAATTTACTATTCATATTCCGAGAGAGATTGCAAAGTATGATCTTGTTCATTCTAGCTTTGACTTTCAAGTTGCATTTTATTTCTATAGAAAAACAAAAACTGTAAAGGGAAATATAAAAGTTTCTGGTGGTATGTAAACATGGGTCTGATTGTTATAAGGTATAGTGTTAAACAAATAGAATTGCTGAAATAATCAAAATATTCTGATTTTTTCCATGAGAAACCATCTCTGTCTTGTTCAGTCTTTTGGTATTTACAAGATTTTTACAAAAACTATTCCACCTAGACACTTGTTTGGAAATATTTGGGGAGTTTGTTTACGTAGAGAATTTACAGTGCACAGTGTGAATTTATAGACTATCACATACCCCATTAAACCTTAGTGTGGACACTTAGTAGGTGTGAAGTAATATGCTGCAATTTTGCTGTGCTGTTTTATCCTTAATTAACACAAACACTGATCTCTGAAGGAAGTGTGGCATAATGAGTGCTCTAATGGAAGAGTTCAGCTTACTTAGTGTGGACAAGTCCTTGGGTCCCAGAGAGCAAGAGCTCTTCTTCAGAAAGTTGTCTTTGCTATTCTGGTCTATAAATGACAAATTTTAGGAAGAAATGGCTTTTTTTTTACCTTGGGTAAAAGTAGCCATAGGCTAAAGCATTTACTTTAAAAATTGTCCTCATAAAAATATTTCAGTTTGAACTTTAGAGCATTAAACTGAATAATTTATGCTATTATATATATGCAGTTCTGAGGAAGATGTTCTGTATTTCCATAATTTATTTTCCTTTCCATTTGGAAGTACAGTATAGCAGTTGAAATTTACCTTACTGGGGAAAGAGAGCTACAGTATAATTAAAGCTATGTAGACACACTGTATCAGCAAGCTCTGAAAACACTCTATGAAATTTTGGAAGAGAAACGTGAAAAACTCTAGTAGCAAAGTGCTGAAGTGTTACAGTGTGGAAACTGCAACACGCATATCAAACAACGAGGCCTGTGGAAAACAATATCTATGGACAGATTCTTGCTAGATGTTTCAGAGATGTTTAATTTCCCAGCCGCACGGCCGGGGCTCTGCCGAGGAACTGCTCAATCCCGGGACCGAGGGTCCTTGGCCGCGCAGGGGAACACAAAACAACACAAAACAACCACAACAATGACCAGGGGCAGCGAAACCCCATGTCTGTCCCCTCAGGGCCCCTCTCCCAGGGCTCCATGGCGGGGGGAGGGACCCCGACATTTCACCCGTTTATTTTTAACAAAAGGAGATGTAAAACTTAACATTGAAAACAACTGGATAAAGATAACAAGAACAGCTTCAAAACAAAACAAGCCACCCTCCTGAGTCTTTAAATGTCCAAACAGATTCTCTGGAACATCTTAAGGCTGACAGAAGGGAGACAGGACTCTCCGAGCATGCTTTGTGGGGAAACTGAGGCAGGAGAGGGTTTCTTCCATTTGTACATGTTGGAACTCTAAACAACAATAGTTAATTTCTTCCCTCCCCCTCTTCATCCCCCACTTGGCATTGGAAAGGGATTTTTGGGGAAACAATTGGTAAAGGCATGGTTTTGTGAGGGAAACCATGGGTGAAAAAACGGATTGGGAAGACACTGGGGGTAATAGGATATAGGATAAAAAGGAAAGGTGGGATTAGGAAAGGGAGACTGTAGGGTGGGCTTATAATGGAGATACTGTCTAACATGACTACGATTTTTAGCATATATACTGCCTTTTACAGGAGCACCATCAGGCCCAGTGACCTGCAATGCTTGTAACCCTTCTCTACCTTGCACAATTTTGAACTCCACCACCTCTCTATCTCCCAAGCTTGGGATGCATTTTTCAGGGTTATTCTTTTTAATAGCAGCTCTATGAACAAATATGTCTTCTTGGTTGTCACATCTTGTTATAAAACCATAATTTTGTTTAATATTATACCATTTTACTATTCCTAAAACCTTAGCTACGGTGATTTTTTCCTTTTTTCGAGTGGTTGCTGTTTTCTGTCTCGCTGCATTTTTGCTTTCGTCTTTCGCTTTCGTTCGCTCCCGTGTTGGAATTGCCAGGGCTGTCAGTGCTGCGGGGGCCGTCGGGGCTGCTCGTGCCTGCGTGCTCTTCCCGGGGTTGCATTCGGGGCCGCGTGGGCTGGGCTGTGCCGGGCCGGGCCGTGCCGCTCAGCTCCCCACGTGCCACTGCCTCTGCTCTCAGCTGCGCTGCCGCTGCCTGGGGCCATGCCCATGTCTTGGCCGGGCCCCCGAGCGATGACTCCCCCGCGCCCTGCTCCAGCGCGTGTCTCGGCTGGGCGCGGCTCCGTTCCACCGCCATCGCCGCCAGCCGCCGCCCGCGCGCCGCCCCTCTCGGCCGGGCGTTCATGGGGCTCGCTCCACCACGCGCTGCGCGGGGCCGGGCGGGCACCGCCGGGGTGACCCCGCTCCCGCCGCGCCTCGCTCCGCTGCTGGCACTGCAGCTCCCGTCGCTCCGCCTGCACGCGGGAACTGCCTCGCTGCTGCTCGCAGAGCGCTCAGTCCATGTGGCCGAGGCCGCACGGTCCCTGAGGCACGCTTCCCTTCGCCAGGACACAGCTGACATTGCTCAGCAGTCTCGGTAATTAAATAATATTCATAAAAATATTCTTCCATCGGCATATATTTTGACTCAAAAATTAACTGTGTCCAAACGGTCTTCCAAAAGTCTTTGGTAAGAATCAAATCCTAATAAACATAGAAAAAGTTCTTAAACAACCATGAAAGGAAATGTTTCAGTTACTTTTGAGCTTGAATTAAGCTAAAATTTACAAATCGTTGTTCAAGAATCTTTTCAAGTTTAAGATAAATGTCCATATGCAGCTCTGAGAGCCAAGAGTCTTTCCACAGTTCCTCCATCGTTTAGAGATGGAACAGCAAAACAAAACAAGAAGAGAAATCCAGAGTTTACTCACAAATCAGTCGCTGTACTTAGGGATCGGGGATCGTTCTGCTCGCATTGCCCACCATTTGTTACCGTGTGGATACTGCAACACGCATATCAGACAACAAGGCCTGTGGAAAAGAAATACATATGAACTGATTCTTGCTAGATGTTTCAGAGATGTTTATTTCTCCAGCCGCATGGCCGGGGCTCTCCCAAGGAACTGCTGCAATCCCGGGACCCGAGGGTCCTTGCTGGGGCAGGGGAACACAAACCAACCAATGGGAACGAGGCTGAGCAGGGCCAGGGAAACCCCGTGCCTCCCACCCAGGGCCCCTCTCCCAGGACCACATGGCAGGGCAGGAGGGCCCCAACACTGAAGTGAGGAATCTTTATCAAAGGGAAGCTGTAGAAAGAAGGCTGGTGTCATTTAAATATGCATTGATTAATATATTTAGAGAGTTTGCATTGGATATAAGAAAGTTCTGTATTCTTTTTTTGCTGAGAACTGTATCTTTTCTGAGGTACTACAATATGATTTCAGTGCTTTTAACTAAAAGGTTAATTAAATTATTTCTTTTTAAATGGACTGGGAATCATTTTGGTAAGATTGGAGATGCTGTAGTGCTACTGACCAGAGCCAGTTCTGTAGTGAGTTAAGTGGTGGAACCGTACTGCCTTTACAAGCATATGTTTGGATGCTTTTTTTGATGTTGCTAAACCCAGTTCATAGTTTATCAATTTATTTGCAGAATTTATTTATTTATTTATACAGAATGTTTCCTGCTGGATGATCAGATGAAATTTCCTACTAATGTAAAAGCTCAAATATTGCGCATTGACCTTTTTTTTCCTGCAGTAATGGAAGTGGTCTACTGCAGCATTTATTGCAATGTCCTTGAGATGCAAAGTTCCTTCTCAAGGAGTTCTCCTGTTACCATTTCCTCTGCCCTCGTTCATTCCCTAGCTTAAACCTTGTTTCACAGACTGCCTCTGTCCAAAGGAACAAAAAAAACCCTGACCAGCTTTTTTGTTGTTTCTTTTGACAGCAGCACAGTGTGTCTGTCTGTGCCTACCAGAGAACTATATTGAAATAGCTTTCTTTGTGAATTCCTCATTGCTATTCATTGATGGAGGTTGTCACGTAAGGGTCAAATTAGAACTCAGTCAACCACAGCAGCAAGAGGACCCAGGCTCAAGATAGATTTCAGCATAAGGTCTGAGAAGCAGTTTATTTGGAATGTGTTACATGTTATTTAATATATATATATATATATATATATATATAATTCCAGAGTGTTACTCTTTTATCTGTAGAAACTCAGTTATGTTTAATTTATTCCCTCTGGTCATTTACTTGAGAATTAGTCTGTCTCTCACTCTGCCTCCTGACTTTCATCTTTGGGCATATCTTTGCACAGTTTTGTTATATATATATATAAGTTTTGAGCATAGAATTTACTTCTGTTAGTTTAAGAAAAAATGAGTTTTCTGGCATGATGGTTCCGTGCCCTTTGAGGTTGGATCCATGCAAAGAAAGGATCGTATTTCTGGTAATTTGGCTGAAACACAAGAAATTGTGTTTATGCTGGCTTCAGGAAGGCAGACAGTACCTGGTCAAGCATAAAATCTGCCAGGGCAACATTCCTCTCTGAAAATGTTCTAAAACATTTGAACCAGCAATGTGAGTTTGTACTGCCTCTGCATTTTGTGCCATGTGGTTGCAGCATTTTTGATGTGGTAGTAGCTTAAGACTGGCAGTGCTGCCTCACAGAACCATGCCTATGCCAAATGGGTTCTGTTCTGTACATTCTTCAGCAAAAACAGGGACTAAGTTGGTAGCTGCCGCACTGACCCAGAGAAGTTTCAGTGATAAATGTTTTAAGACAAAATAAATCAGGGATTTACTGAGCTACACGGATGACCTGATATCCCAAAAGCTTCTTTTGCTTCGGTTTCATACAGGATCAGATAGGTACGTATGCAGCCAGGGAGAACAAGCTATTGTGCTGTGTGCATCTTTTCAAAATCAATGTCTGCTCTCTAACACGGATCTGTGAAATGATCTTGAGCCGTTTGGGGCTTGTACATCTGGCTGAGGCCTAAAGTTGTGTGCCTAAATAACAGTTCTCATTTCTGAGGGCATCATGTTAGCTTTTTGTGTTTTAAATTGCCTGGCTATAATATCCAGCTTTGCAACATTCCATCATCTACAAGACATTCCTTCCAGTCTAGAGTTTTCCCTGATTTAGGACATTAACAGTAAATCTCACAGGAACATGCAAGTATTGATCACTGATAACAAATCAGATTAATCAGGGTGGGGTTTCATTCCCTAGGAGTCTCAGGATTGGCTTCTCTGAATATTATTTCTTTGTATTGGTTTGGAACGGCCTGGTTTTGGGTAGCAGGGGTGCCACAAAGATGGCTCCTGTGAGGAAGCTGCTGGAAGCTTCCCACCATGTCCAGCAGAGCCAGTGGCTGATGGCTCTGAAATGGGCATGCTGCTGGCCAAAACTGGGCCAATGAGAGAGGTTGGTAACACCTCTGTGATGACATATTTAAGAAGAAAATCAAAACAAAGTCACAAGATTTTGGATTCTAGTCAGAGAAGAGGAGGAGGTGAGAACATGTGAGGGAAAACAACATGGAGACACCAATGTCAGTGAAGAAGGAGGGGGAGGAGGTGCTCCAGGTGCTGGAGCCGAGATTCCTCTGCAGGCCGTGCTGATGACCATGGTGAAGCAGCTGTGCCCCTGCAGCCCATGGGTCCAGGGGGATGCAGAGATCCACCCACAGTCCGTGAGGGAGGTGCCTGTGCCGGAGTGGGTGGGTGCCTGGAGGAAGCTGTGATCCACTGGAAGGCGCGGTGGAGAGAGAGGGCCCTTGCTCCCAGGCTGGAGCAGCCTGTCCTTGGAGCGCTGCACCCTGTGGAAAGAGAGAGCCCCGGTGCAGCAGTTTTGGGAGGGCTGTGTGCCTGTGGGAGGGGCTCACGCTGCAGCAGGGGCGGTGTGGCTGCTGCTCCTGAGAGTGGACCCACGCCAGGGAAGTTCAGGGAGAACTGTCTCCCATGGGAGGGACCCCACGGCCTCACAGGGGAAGACTCCTCTCCCGGAGCAGCGGAAGGAAATATCGGTGATGGACTGACCAAACCCCCATGCCCTGTCTCCCTGCGCTGTCAAGAAGATGGAGGGGAGGGCTGGGGAGTGAAAGGTGTACTAAGGGTTTACTTTACTTCTCATTATCCTCCTTTGATTCTGTTAGTGATAAATTCACTTTGCAACTTAAGTTGAACCTGTTTCGCCCTTGGAGTGTTTCTCCCGGTCCTTGTCTCACTCATTAAGTGTTCCTTAATTTTTTTTTTTCCTTCTCCCTCCTCTGCTCAGTTGTGGCAGGGGAGGGTGAGTGAGCAGCTCTTGTGGGTGCCTGGCATTGGGCCAGTGTCAAACCATGACATTCTTTTACTACAAGTTTGGAGGAAAACAGTGTAATAAATAATTTCTACAACACAGTGAGAAGAACATGGGAGCTGACTATATACAGAAGAGGTAATACCTTATTAACTAACTCTGTCTCTCTTTCCTCTCTCTTGTAGCTGGTTCTTCTTGAGGCTGCTCTCCTGCTTTGTCTGTCCTGTTCTAGTCTTAGTGGGTGATGTCCCAGCAGCTCTAACCATCAGACTTCAGTACCTCACTAGGTGTGTATTGCTCAATTTTCTCTGCATGTTTTCTGGTGTCGCATGGGGGGCAACAGTCATGTTATGCTACTCATCTCTTGTGGCACTTGAGGCTGAAAATGTCATTGGCATGTGTTATGCTTCAGTTCCATAGATTGTTTAAGCCCCATTTTTGCTTTTATTCTGCTGGTTTTCTTCCCTGGAGAAGCACAAAGCTGCTGTTTCCATGCACACTCACAGGCCTTCGTGTTTGCTCCTACAGCTGCTGAGCTGCAGTATGAATGAGCTTCTTGATGCTCATAGAAACACCTCGTGCGAGCAGGACTGAGTAGACTTGGAGGGGTCTTGGACAGAGCAGTAGTGGGGCAGCTCTGAACTGAGCGTCCAGACTGTTGGACATGAGAAATCCCTGAGAGCCTCTGATGCTGAGAGAAGCCCCTGCTGTGTTCTGTAGGTGGTGGGTGGACACTGCACTCTCCAAACACAGCTCACTCACGGGCCTGATCTGAGGAACACACAGTACTTTGAAGTGCAGGGGATTTGAGGTTCTTCATGACTGTTAGCATTTAGGTGCCCAAATCTCACAGAACATGACCCCTCTTAATCTGAAGAGCTCTTTAAAAACTCTTGACTATCAGCTACATCCTATAATAGCAAAATTAACATGCAGAGTTGACTCATGTTTTTTGTGGAGCACCAAGTGGCCCTTGGAGTCTTGGCAGTGTTTCCAAGAGCCTCAGACTTGGGCATGAGCTGGGGTATTAGTAGTGAGCGGGACCCCTGTTTTGGCTCTTTGCACTGGGGTGATTTTCATCCTCGGTGAGCACTCAGGTTGTATTGACTCAGAAGGGGCCTTTTGATGCATTTTTCTGTTTTTCACATGGACAGTCAGAATAAACACATCCTCTTACTTTGCTCTAATTCTAGTGCAACACTAATGTACGTAGAGTCACGTAGGCAGGAGAGAGAGATTTGCTGCTGTCAGCATAGCCTTTGATACTCTGTAGGCAACTGGTTTCTGTGTTTAGAAGTGCAGCCTAAGGAATAATTTTTACCTGGCTGCTCTGGGTCTAATATTTTCATTTATTGATACCCTTTTCAATGCACTTTAATTTATTTACAAATGGTAGCAAATTGCAAGTGGCAGCCTGAGTAACTAACTCATGAGTCAGTACTTTTTTTTTCTCCTCCAGTCTAGACTGCTGATAATGTAAATTGTTGAAACCCTGGGTAAATAATTAGGGGTGCAATCAACAGCAAGCAAGTATTTATCTGCTAATAAAACATTTGAAATGCAGAAGTCTGTCTTTGTCCAACAGTTCTTAAAAGGCAGTTATTGGTTCTACTGCTGTTTCTGCATAGCAATTAGGATTTTTATGGTCACTAATTGTACATCTGAAAATTTATACAGTTTATTTTCTGCCTGTGTTTTTCTTTGCATAGAGAAAAGAAGCACAATATTTATGGTTATAAGGAGATTAACACTATACTTTCTTCAGGGAGATCTCTCTAGAGATTTGTACCATTTATAGAATCCAAATTTTCTAGGTTTTCTCATGTGTGGCACCAAAGGGCTTATATCTCATTAAGGATTTTCTGAATGGGGTCTTTGTCACATTCTCAAAATGTGACTTGAAAGTTATATACCAGCTCAGTCATCAACTTGATTTTTATTATTGAAGCTGTAACTGCTTCTGAAGAGGGGCTTCTTGATTTTTCATGCACTCTTGATAAGGCTTTTCCTTAGAACAGAATCTTGCATTATATGTTCTACAAGAAACCTGTTTGTTTTAAATTTACTTATTGTAGATAACATCTTGTTATC
This sequence comes from Corvus cornix cornix, assembly GCF_000738735.6. Taxonomy (NCBI): domain Eukaryota; kingdom Metazoa; phylum Chordata; class Aves; order Passeriformes; family Corvidae; genus Corvus; species Corvus cornix. The sequence goes on from NC_046345.1 coordinate 7,482,524, forward strand.
TTCTTTCTACATCCCCACTGGATTCACCTTCTGAAATCAGTCCCCAGAAATATCCAGCCTGTGGGACCCCCAAAAGATGACTTTTGTGTGATATCATGGTTGCATGTGAGAAAGAGCAGTTCTAGCTGCAGACAGTGAAGTTCCTGAAAGCTGGGCCCTTGTGGGGGTGACTGAGGAGACCTGAATTCCTGCTCTGCAGCACGTCGAAGGAGCCTGTCTCCATTCATCAATCTCTGAGTGATCCAGACTCTTTTCTTGGGCCTGGAACATCCCCTCATGAGGTGTATTTGGATCTGTGGCAGCCAGGCTGTTATCTGCCCTAGCATGAGGACAGTGATGATCAGTAACCCAGGGGTTGTCTTTAGGAATGTATAGTTAGAATTGCCACTCCCACTCCCCAGTATGCTTCTTCCAAAATCTGACTTGTGCCCGGGTCTGTGAAGTCCTACTTCTTTCACACTGCAAAGAGTCTGTGAGCATGCCTGCGCTCCTGGGAGTAGAGACAACAAACAGAGCTGTCTCCATCTGTGCAAAAGCAGGGAAGCACAAAAGCAGAAACATGGAACTTGGCTGTGCATGAGCCAGCTGAGGTCCAGAAAGTCTGGCTGTGCTCGTGTCTAGCTGTGCCAGGGCTAAATCATGCTGAGATGGAGCAGGTGAGTCTTCCTGTGACTTCCCATGAATCATATTATCCTTTTAGAGGGTTGTGAGTCTCCTTTGCAGAAACCAAATTGGTAACCTCTCTGAAGGTTTTATAGACTTTTAATAATCTATTGGAAGGTCTCAGAAGTTGGCAGCTTGGTCTGTATTTGACTAGTCTGTGACATCTGGAAAACCCTTTGGTGGTTTTTGGTTTTCTTTCAGAATTTCAATAGAAGTTAAATCGATGCATAAATGAGAAAAGTCATTTCTGCTTACTGGTCTGCAAACATGAAAGCCTCAAGTCATGGTTATAAGTAAACATTATGAGATTAATACATGGTAATCCTTACACTGTTCCCAACATGATTTTATATTACCCTGATCCCTTTCAACAGCAACTCTCTAAGGATTAACAATGAACACAGAGCTACTGGCAGGTTATTCCCCATGAAATCAGGGTGTATGTCATTGGGTTTGGGTCTGTCACTTCTGCTCCAGTGTCTTTTAGGCCTGTTGGGTGATTTCAACCATGTTTGACAAAAGAAAGGAGACTTTGAGCCTACTTAGGAGTTTCCAACAAACTGTGTAAAAACATGCAGCTTAGTCACTACTAATACTCCTCTTTGGGAGCATAACAACATTATGACCATGTTATTATGAGCTACCAAAGAATCTGCACAGGAGAGAGACCTGATAAATGTAACAGTCATGGAAAATGCATCAGTCAAGAGTGTGCATCATCAAAAGGCACAGAACGATGAATCGCTAAGCGTCAGGAAGCAAGGAACTATCTGTGCTCATCCTTGTTGATAGATTGAAAACAAAGAATCTTTGGCAGCAAATCAAAGGACAGTTTCTCAGGACTTAACTCTCATCACAGAACATGAACTGTTCTTGAATTACAGGAGCTTGAGACAATTCTGCCTCTGCTCATCTCAGAGATGCTTTAAGTAGTTTGGTAGTAAAGGGGTTACTTGTTTAATGAAGGATTCTGTTGAGGCCATCATTTATGCTTATATTATACTGCTGATTTCATACTCATAGTAAAATGTTTTGAATGATGTTCAGGTCACAGATCTGTGGAGTCAGTGGTGAGTTTTACTGCATGCACCGAACAGGTGGAGATAGGGTTTTAAATGGGTTGTTTCATGTTCCTGCTAGAGAAGACATAAGGCAGAAGTTCTAACCCATCTAGATGGTTTCTGAGTTCCTTTTTCTGCATTGAAAGACAAGCAGTCCTCTGTGTTTTCCATGGAAGGTGTTTGCTTTTTTCATTTGCATTATTAGCAAACAGCTGCATGAAGGAGTGTTTCATTGGCTGAAATCATCAAGCATTTCAACTGCAATTGCACACTCTGCATTTGAAAGTGTTTTCCATGTTACAGTGTGCTGCATTATTAAAAATGAAAACTGTTTTCAGCTACTGTCTATTAAGTTTGGGGGGGGGGGTGTGGAAAAATGGACAGAACTGTTTTCTGAAACCATGAAGTTTCTGTCCTTAAAAATGTTAAACTTCTCACTTATGCTGTTGAAGACAAAAATTCCAGGTATCTGTAGAGAGAATGTTCCTCGTTCCCTCTAAAGCCATATCTTCTTTATATATTTCTTTTAAGTACGTTATTATTTGCACAGTGAAATTAGCTCTGCAAGAGGGATGAAAACCCTTGTCAGAGCAGTTTTAGCAAAAAGATGAAAGGAATTAAATACAAATTCTCTCAAAGGTGAGCATATATTTTTTTCTTTTTTGAACATGGAAGACTTAGATTAATTACTTTTAATTTAAAATCAGATCAATGGATGGAAAGATGGGTGCTTTTCAGAGAGCACTGCAGTTTGCTTCTTAGAATGATCAGTATTTTAGCAGGGTGACTAACGATGTGCATTTTTATCTTTAACCTCTGACCTGTGCCCTCCCCACCCTTTACCTAACCCTTTCCATTTGCCCTGGTCAGTTAACAGGCAGGAAGCATTTGAAAGCAGTCATGGATGACTATGATATCAGGTCTGCTGCCAGCATTTTAGCATCTGTTAAAGAGCAAGAAGCTCGTTTCGAGCGGCTCACCCGCGCACTTGAGGAAGAGCGGCGCAATGTCTCCTTGCAACTCGAGCGTGCCAATCAGCCCACAGACCGAATGAGCATTTGCAACATTGGCAATGGTCAGCCGCTGGCAACCGCCTGGCAGCAGCTCGTACTGCAGGTAACAGCCTGCTCCTTTCACTGTCACTAGAGTCCACCCCTAGCACAGTGTCCCATTCCAGAAAGTCAGTGCATTCTGTGTGTTGTCAGCATTTCATTATTGCGTGGCGTGTCTTCTGATAGCCCAGAGCTGGGGTGCAGTTTGTGCGCTTCATCGAGTCATCTGCAAGCTTGAGCTTCAGAGCCTTGGCTTAGAAGTTGCTCTTCCTCTTAGCTCATGGGATACTTCTAAAAGTATGTGCATACTTGAGTAGAAACCCTAAAGAGGGATCTTCACACCCTCCTCTAAATCTATGCACTTGCTGTAAGTCTGGTGATGTGCTTGTGATTGAAAATGAAGGCTGAATCATAATCTCCATAGCAAACAAAATTTCCATTAGAAATAGCTGGACTTTGAATAGAGGGAGCAGCATGAAAAGCAGAGATTTCCCTCCTGCAAAGCCTTATTGTTTGTGTAGGGAGGACTTCATAATTTGTTTCTCATGTGCAGTGAATTGATAGACTATTTTAATGATGCAAACTGGCTTTGTGGGTAGCTGTAGATTTCCAAACAATGTTTTGCTTGATATACATTCTTTAACTGTTTAAATGTGCAATGATAAACTACTTACGTCTCTAAATTACTTCAGCTCTCAAACCCCTCTGACACACAAGGTAAGTCATGCAGAAGCAATAGTACCATTTGTGAAGGTCTGTTTTCTGAGAAAACATGGTTCAATTCAGAAGGAAACTGGGCTGTGACGATTCTGTAAGTTGTTTCCCAGTTATACCAGACTGTTTTACAATTATACTTGCGTTGAGCTGTATTCAGGCAGACTTTATCTTATATTATGTTAGCACTGCTTTTCTATTAACAGCTGCCATGTTTTTGTACATGTAGATGCTTGAATTTGGGATTTCATGTGAAAGGAGCAGCTTGCACTGGTTAGGCTAAAAGTCTGACCATGTCTGGTAGGAGCTGTAGGTGGTTCTCCTGTGATGAGCATCTGGGCTGGGAGAGGGGGGATGTGCTTACATATTTTTTATAGGAAAAGGACAAGTTCACTTTTTCTGAATGACTTTGTGCAAAGTGCCTGATTAATAGCTTCAGAATGAAATTCCTTATCCACAAAACTGATGAAGCATGAGTTTTCTGCATTGTAATGGCTTAAGGTCTAACCACTTCCAAGAAAACTTAATAAAAGAGTTTGAAGTTACTGGGGTCTGCGTGACTCTTACAGAGAAACAGCCCCTGTAAGTGACCCCAGACTGAATCTGCGTATGCTCAGCTCACTGCCACTGGGTTAGGGGAGCTTCAATTCATTGATAATTAGCACTGAGGTTTTTAGAGTACCTTGTATATGAAATAAAATGGTTAAAAACGAAATATGCACAATTAAGAATCAACGTAAGGTTAGTTGTGTGAATTCTCATAAAATATACCAAGGGCCAAATTCCTCCCTGACTTACTAGAATTAAATGCTGTTTCAATGAAAGATGAAAGCTGTACATTCAGTCTTATGCAGAACATAGAATCTTTTCATCTCTACTGTTCTGTGTTGCATTTCATTGTGCGGAGTACACAAAGCAAGAGGCGCTCTGTGCTCTACTGTCCGTGGGGATTGCTCACACCCTGTAGTGAAATCCAGCTCTCTGAGGCCGTTTCTGTGAGGACTGGCTGATTGCTGCACATCACCCCATTCAACTGTTTGTTATAAGGAATATTGCAAAGTAACTCAAGTAGCAGCTTTTCCATTTGGAACTTGCATGGTGATTATACATAATCTAGTTATTCTGAGTAGAATTTGGACAAAAGAAATGAGGGTTAGCTCCGTTTTATGAGAGTGACAAATAATCTTTAATCATCTTCACAACCAGGCATCAGTTTTCCATGTTGTTTGTTTGTCAACGTGGAATCTGCCAAAGGGGTTTGTTAGGGAAGTGTGTATAGTCAGGGCTTTATTAATTGAGTCTCAGTACTTTTTTTTTAATATACAATCCCATACTTACTTCTTAGAATAGAAAATTAAGCTTTTTTTTTTCCCCTTTTCATTTTAGACAAGGAAAAGTATTATATATATGGGCAATGTGCCAGGAGTCTTAACAGTTTTCTGAAGTCCTTGAAAGACAAAATCAAGGTCTTAAAAAATATTGATTCTAATTGATTAATTCTGGAACTCTTACTTTAATTTCTTTCTTTTTTTTTTATTTTATTTTAATACTAGTTTTAAACTTGTTCCGTAAGAATAACTCCTTGTCCTAGACAGCCCAGTTAGCCACTTGCTGGTGAGTTCTGCCTGTTCAGTGTGAATTTCAGATACTGGAATAGAACATGTGAGCTCTGGTGCACTTGCTGACTTTTTCTGTGAGTGTGTATGCCATTGTGTCTATTGGCCCTTGATGAGAAATATCAGATCTGCAAATGAGGTCAGGGATGTGCTGTAATTGCCAAAAATTGCATGCATAGGCTTCTTGACTTCACATTAAGAAAGCATGGATACCTTTTTTTAAAAATTACCTTAAAGATATCTTAATGGGAGAAGTTGATTACTGGGACAATCTAAACAAATCATTAATGTTTTTTTCAGATATTAGTTAGAAATAGCTGAGATTATTCTTTAACAGGAAACTTTCTCAGAGGAGGGGTTTCTGGGAAACACTGTCCTCACAATGAGAGGTCCTAACTGTTGTTGAAAAGTCTCCCATTCATATTGAGAGTCTTTTATTCAGGTAGTGGCCAAGGCATGTGCTTCCTTAGCCCGCTGCAGAAGGCAGTGCCTGCCAAACCTCCAGGCTCTGCAGAGGTTTGTACCTGTCTCTGTTCCTGCAGGAGGCTGTGAGCAGCTCCTGCCATAGGGACAGTCAGCTTTAACCCGCACAGGCCCTGGTGAATGGGGACAGAAGTGCTCTTTGTGGTTAATGCACTTGGGGTAAATGTAACTTCTGCCCTGTGCAGCTTCCCCAGTATTCGACTGTAGCTGCAGTTAGAGTTTGTTGCTGAGTGTGCAGCCAGTGGCATGAATTAGGGTGTTTCAGCTCCAGAACTTTTGGAAGATATGCAGCTTTATACATGTGTTAGCTGCAGATTTTGAAGTGGACAAATAAAGTGCTCTTTCACACTAAGAAGCCTCTGGGCAAAAGGTCATTAGTTACACAGTGAAAACCTTGGCATCCGTCTGGAAAATGTAACATTTAATGAAACTTTGGTCATAGATCTTTTATCTGGTTAATAAAATCTCCTAAAACTCACTGCAGTTTTTAAGGATGTTCTTGAATGTCTCTGGCCTTGAGTGGTGGGAGCCACATGGCTGGTCACTGCTGTTGGTTTTTGGAAGTGAAACTCTGGTTGGACTGAAAACAGAAGAGTGGTCTGTTAATGTGTATTTGTGTTTGCTTCTCTAACTTTTGAGGTAAATCATGTACATTGGTTATTACAGTATCCCAGGCCATGGGAGTCTTGGCAGTCTTTGCCTTTTTGGTCAGTTTACCAGGGCAGGCACAGTCCAGTAAGTGTCTGAGTTGCTGGTGAGTAGCACCCATCATGTGTTTTCTACATATTCAAGTATCTAGTTGATAAGGTTTTTAACAAGTCTGAGAAATCTTACTGCTCTTCGTGTATGAGGTATTTAGTTTAATCTACCTGGTTTTGTTTAACTTCTTTCAAATCAGCCTTCTGCTGCTCTTCACAGTGGGAGCTGAAGTTGGGCAGGGAGGAGATACAGATGTGCCCATGTGGGGTATGTGCTGTGATGGGCTGACACAGAGATGCAATATTAGCACCACAGAACATAACTTACTACTACTAAGGAACATTCTCTCATATATATATATATATATATATACACTTTTATTAAAATATTAGACATGTGATACTTATTAAACACAAACCTATATCCTGACTTGGTTTAAACTGGCAAGGCTCCATGGGTTTCAGAGAAGCTCTGTCAAGTCTGATCATCTGGGGAGCTGAAAAAGGTTTGCATTCAAAGATTGTTTCCCATTGGTACATGGTGACAACTTCCCATTCCTGTTAATGTTGCATAACCAAAATAAAGCACAGCATTTAATAGACCTGTGTAAAAAAGCCCTGTAACAATACATTGACTTCAGAGATTCTGTAGTGCCTTTTAGGGATTTGAGAGGGGTTTCTGTCAGAAAAAGCTATTATCCACCTTCTTACAGGTAGGAAAGGTGTGGGAGTTGCCAAATTTCACATGGTACAAATAACAGAAATCAGCCCATTACATGCTGGTGCAGGGTTTTACTTATCAGATATATTGATTCTTATGTGCCTGTAAGAAGTAACATGGGTTGATCTGAGAAGTCTTCACACTGACAAAATCACCCAATAATTAAAAATTTATAACATTTGACTGTTATTTTGATTCTTTTAGGTTCCCAGTGAGGGGTTTGTTGGGGTGTTCTTATATGAAAAAATAAACCAAGTTAATAGAATTAATTTTTTTCTTCACTTTACAAATATGATTATAGCTGTTCGAGGGAAATTAGCTTGTGGAAAAAAGCTACAGGATATTTTCATAGTTATGATTTGGATCATTTATATATCAGCTTATGTTCCAGAGAAATAACACCTGTTTGAAAACAAACATATTTGACATTTTTTTATATTTTAGGCAGGTATTTTTAAGCCATAATTAAGCACCAATATTCTTCAGTATTTATGTTAATCTGAGGTACCTGTGACTTCTGCCAAAAATGACATTTAGTGAATTGAGGGCCATTTTCAAATAAAAGGTGAACTCTAAAGCACACCAGAACACATGGCGAGAATTAAAAAACAAATACAAGAAGATTAGCTCAAATTGCTTTTCTAAGAAAATACCATCAAGTTAACCTTTCTGAGTCAGCCTGGGCAACAATAACGCTTCTGTCTGTATTTCATTACTTCTATTTAAGATTCTCTGCTCCACACTGACGTAGTGCAGACTGCTAGAATGTAGAGGCTATTTCCAGTGCTTTGATAGTAAGAACGTGGGTGCATTAATATTGTATATAATGGGTGTATTAATACTGTATATATGTTTAAACATATCCAGGGAAGAAGCAAAAATGGGTTCTGAGCTATACTGAATCTTCGCCTCACCTTTTCTCTCTTCTGCATCTCATACAAAATGCAATTCCATCTTTGGTTGTAAAAGTTTCATATAATTAATTTGAGTTTGTAGTGCCTCTTGGCTTCCTGTGTTATGTAACATATTTGCACTCGTATTAAGGGACTGACGGCATGGAAAATTCCTTTTTTTTGCCTTACAGGTAAGGTCAGGTACAGACAACAATGCTGTCGGTTCATGACAACTCCCTGGTGTTACAGTACTGTTTCCTGCTACAATGCCAAATACCAAGAAAAAAACTCACTGGTAGTTAACCCATGGATGTTCTCCTTCTGCTAGTATTGATAGGTAGCAAAATGTCGAAAGAACTTGCAGGGATAATCGAATTCCTTTATAAACCCAGATGAAGGCATAGAAATGTACGTTCTGCTTGAGGGGCACAGCATGGTTTGGTGTCTGTCACCTCACGGCCGATCTCCGGCTGCTGCCGCCCCTGCCCAGCTCCCCTCACTCTGTAATTTGGCTCATGTTCCTTTGGCCTGTAGGTACCTGGGAGTTACAGGGGCACTTGCTCTGCCCTCAGCCTGATCCTGCAAATTCAGTGAGTAGAGTTACTGAGCTTCTAGGAGTGACCTGGGTCAGGTTTCAGCTTCTGCATATGTGCAACTGTTCAGAGGTTCCGGGGGAAAAAAGAAGAGGGAGATTTGGGAATATGATTCCCATGGGAGAATGAGTTCTTATATCAGAATTCATTGTGAGCTGGGAGATACTTGCAGTACCAAGGGATCCCAGCAGTTAGGAACTGCACCAGGAGCCATTACTCAGCTGCTTTTCAGGGAGACATGTTCCCATCTGCTCCCATCCCTGGCTTCTGCTGTGTTGGACATGACAATAATTCCATTTAGCTTGGAGGTTGGAGCTTGAGTGCCTTTTTTATGGACATTGTTCCATCTCTGTGAAAGCATCAGCTCCTGGTTTAGAGTAAGAGTCGGGACCTTTGGCTGATAGCTCAGCAAGAGGGGAAGCTGAAGCAGGAGCTGGTGTTCTTGGGCCCAAAGCACTGCAGTTGGCTTGGGGCAGTGCTGCTGCCAGCCCGCACCCTGCAGGCCTGGGCCAGAGCAGGAGCTCTCCTGGAACTACTGCAGGTGTCAGAGACTTTACAAAGTGACAGCATGGCATGTGGCACCACTGAGGAGCTCCTGCTGTTCGCCTTTCTGCTGGGATGACGCAAATTCCAAAGGAAATCCTACAACCTGCCTTATGTATTGCAGGAGGAATTCCATAGCAGAAGCCTTAAAATATTGTGCATCAGGCATCATGGTATATATCACATGAGAGGCTCTGAAAATGGACTCAAGTGGTATCCCAGCAAGAATTTACATTTCCTTGTTCTTCTGTTTCTTGAATAGTCTCAGCCCGTGATTATTCTTCACTCTTCATTTAAGGCCTTACAATGGTAAAAGCATGGATACAAGTCAGTGGGAATATTAGTATCAATTTCAGCAACAACTGAGAAGCTTTGACCAGTTGAATCAGAAGCTGTGCAGTCCTTTCCAGAAGGGAATTATTTGATAAGCAAACCACTTAAACCTCACTTATGAGAGTTATTTGGGGCTCAGAACTGCTGGCATGCAGCAGAATCCACTCAAAATCTGATGTGTTATCCGAGAAGTGTTTGTACAAAACTTTGTCAGCGAGTCTAGTTTAAAAAGTAGATTCCAAATGATTCAATAAAAAATAAAAAGGGAACCCAATAACTGAGAAACTGACCCTCTGTCTGGAGGAAGAATTACTTTATTCTTTGTATGATTTGTTTTTTCGAAATTTAATTACATACTATTTTACAGCTTTACATGTGTAGATTGAATGTATACTTCCAGCTCCAAAAAGCACACCTTTGCAGAAATGTCATTTTTCTCTCTGTCATCAAAAGTACCTCACATTCACGTCTCACACTTCATCTGTTAAGTATGTGCTGTGCAACTCTCTGTGGGAGCTGCTGAATTCCAAAGTGCCATCTAATGTTTGTCTGCAGGACAGCAACTGCCTTGCACTAATGATGGTAACAGTGCAAAGCAATGGCCATGTTTGCCCTAAGCATCTCAAATATTTCTGCAGTTTCATTTGCCTTGAAAGTTTCAACTCCTTTTGTTTTGTGCAAATTTTTATTGAATGAGGTTTTGGAAGCAACTGAAAAGCAAGGATTTTCTTATTTTGTTTGCCAAGACTTGAGAAAGAATGATTTTTCACAAGTGTTAGCCTTTCTGGCCTGGAGCTGTGCCAGGTTTAAATTAAAAATATTTAAATTGAATGACAAATTCACTGTTCCATGGTAATTTTCCATTGCTTTACTAATAGAACTTTAGATTTTACATTGCTTTACTAATAGAACTATGTTTTCTTCTACAAGAACATATAAGAGAAACACATTAAAATTAAGTTCTGATTGCAGTGTGTTCCTTATTATATAAACAGGTATCTAGGTTGTTCTTTGCATGATATCTCTGAGTGTTACAACATCAGCAAGTATAACAGCAAGTAATTATTAAAAATGTCTCAAAACAGGAACATTAAAATGTAAACATTAAAGAGTAGTATCAGGTTTAATAGGATTTTTTTAAAAAACAACTTTCTAGTCACATTTACCACATTTGCTTCTTGATAATTAACATGAATCATCTTACATTAAAAGTTGTGATTTATTTTTCATGTCCTGCTGCTTGTTTGTTTCTCAGTTCAGACAGCAGAACATGATTAATTGTCCTGGCTTTTTAAGATTTTTAGTTGTCACACATTTTAGTTCCCAAGCATACGACTGTATTAGTTTAACTGGGATGTTCAGGAAGAAAGATTATAAACCATCAAAACATCTGTTTGCACTGTATCTCCCAATCTGATGAAAAGATTTTGTTCCTAATGCAGGCCTTGATCTGTAGGGGTGCAGTGAGGCAGAGCTTTATCCCTACAAGGCGTTGCCCAGGACCTGGTCAGCCTTTGTGAGCCTCTTCCCTCGCAAAGCCATGTGTGGCTGCAGAAAGGTTTTGCAGAAACTATAAAACCACCAAGCAGCCAACCTGGCAATTTCCTTTTCCCCTGAGCCCTTTGGGCTTTGGACCTGCAGGGTTCAACCTGGCTTTTAAAATCAGAAATTCTGTAGAGTTCCCTTTCAGCTGTTCTGCAGTGTCTGTAAGCTCTTGTGAACTAATGCTGAAAGAGCCCAAAATGGGTGTTGGGTTATGATGACATGAATAAATTACTGAGTCTTTTGCTAGTTTAGGCCATCTTGTTAAGGGTTCAAATTATGTTCCTGCTTGCTTTGTCACAAATGTGGAGTAATTCACTGAAGTCATCAGTGTGACTGAGAACAGAATGGCCAAAGATGGCCATGGGCAGCCTGAGGCTGTGTGCCAACTATAATTAAAGCCTTTGATTTAAATAAATGTCACAGTTTTCTCTTTATTTAGGTATTATTTTAAAAAACCGAAACACAAACCAACCAAACAAAAACCAAAACCCCAACAACTGCTTCTTTTTTAAACTACTAAATTACTAGCTGAAGAGAATATTTTTTATCCATAGTTGTGGTGACTGGGAAATGTTGTAGAATACTGTCAGAGTTCATTTTAAGGACTCAATCTAAAATCCTGGCACAGTGGCATTTTTAGAACAGTGTAGTTAAAGATAGAAAAGAACTATAGTGTCTGTGTTTCTAACCCATCTCAATTATCTCTTCTTCCTTTTTGCAGTCTTATTTTCATATGTAACTATTTAAAATACAAGAAACCTGTTCTGGAATAAATTTCCTACACAGAGACCTTAATTCTCTCTTCAGAAGGGACTGCAAAATAGCTTCAGGTTTTGGTTTGAAGAGGACAGTAATTACCATGAAAATGGGTAGATTGTGCAGACAGTTATCAGTCCAGTACATCATGGCAAACCACATTTCTGCCTTCTGGACGAGAGAATGATGTGTTAAGCTGGTACCTTCTGAGCAAGTGTTTGTAATCTGCAGCATGAAATACAGCACAAATCGTCTGGAAAATCCACAAACCAAAACAGAATCTGAGAAACAAAAAATGGTTACTACTGAGTCTTTCTTTCCTGCATTTGAGTCTTTGTTTTCCTTTCCAATAACTACAGCATGAAATTATGGTTACAGTACCAACCTTAAACTTGATTTGTTTTCCTTTCTGTTGTCATTCTGTTATAAATGTCATGGTAATTTAATTTTTTTTTCATAAGCTCGAGGGGAGGGTGTTTTTATCCCTTTAAAATGTAGTTGATTCTTACCTAAATGAAGCTCCTGGGAAGAAACATAGGTCATTCATTCAACTGCAACCTATATGCAGTGACATGTAGCTTCCTCTGTCCTTTGTTTCTAATGTAAGCAGTGCTGTCACCAGACTGTCCTTGTTCTCATCCTGTCATATGACAACTTAGATGAAATGGAGTTGACTGATATTAGATGTAGCAAGATGGAATCTGTGTTCGTATACAAATTAAAATCTCTTAAACTTACTGAAATGCCTGATGGTGTCAACCTATAGAAAGTGTCTGCTTCCTCTTTGCTGTATTGTTCTTCAGTCTTGTGGTCCTTTAGACCTCTTTTTTAATACTGGCTTCTTAAATAAAAGACACCTAAAATCATTCTCCATATAAACACAACAGCTCCCTGATTGAGGCAACCTGGCTTTGTCTCAATTTCTAACCTTGCAGTATGGGAGCAAGAAGATTGTCAAAACCATGTTCGTGGCAATGCTAGAAATATCTGGGTGGATGTGTCCTACTAGAGTCACGCAACCATTTTGGAGCAAGTACAGATGCTTTGGAAGGGCTCCTGTAACTTTTCAAACACATTTAAAAATGACGGTAATGCTAACAGAAAAAGATTTCAAAATGTATCTCGGAGATAGAATGTTCTGTTTTCATTTGTCTGGATTAAAATCACTACTGTAGGGCACTCTGACACATCCCAGCGTGCTGTGCTTTAGATCTCCCACTTACCTTGTTTATTTGCTGCATGAAATTCACAGAAGGACAATAAAATATCCTTGGCATGGAAGCCCCTGTTATGAATACAGGCTCTCTAATTCAGAGACTTGCCATGGGTGATGGTGGTGCTTTTGCCTATATGGTTAGCTGGGATTCTTGATTCATCTTGTGCCTTCTTGCTCTGTTGGGTTTATGGAAGTTACATATCACTGAAGCCATATGTTATGATCCCAGGCAGAGCTGTAAACCATTCCCTTTTTACTGCCTCTGAGAGCAGATCAATCTATAGAGCAGCACTAGTGATGGGGAATTTTTTAAGGGTAATGGGGAAAATAAGAAAAGAGAGCTCGGCTGAGATACTATACTATTCCATCTTCCAAAGAATTAAATCCCTTCCTATTTATAAATTTTTAATTTCTCAGCAAGAAGAAAGAAGGTTTTCACCCTGCTTTTGCAGCTGGGAAAAAATGTGACAGATTAAGAATTTAAGGTTCATTAAAAAAAAAGAGGGGAAGGTTGTGATGTAGTCAGCAGTCTGATACTAATGGATAGTGTTTGTTGCCAGAATTTGGAAGTTCAGTAGGGATCTAATCCATAACTCTTTTTTAGGTAATTGGTACTTTGACTTCACATTGCCAAATCTCAGCATTCAGAATTATAAGAGCTGGTAAAATACTGCAAGAGGCTAAGGGGACTGGAGATGTAATTTGCCCTTAAAAAAAAAAACCAAAAGTTTTAGCTTTGAGTCAAAACATTTTCAAAATTTACTTTACAACGAGAAAGCCTACAAGCATCCATTTTATATTTTAAAAGAAAAGCATGTTTTTAAATAACAACCTGACTCCAGCAGGTGGGACGTCAAAATTCAGCAGCACTAATCTTGCATGGCTTGCACAAATACCTGTGGGTTTACAACATGAGAGACTTCTTATGTGAGTAAGAATTGGCAAGTCCATCCAGGAAGGTTTTCAGTTTCGTCGCTTTGCATGCAAGAGTAGCTCCTTCAGTGCCCTATGGATATAAGCTTTACACTGTTTTTTTCTTTGACAGTGTATAAAGGTCTGGCACATAGCCAGGTGCATGGCTAAATTGAATGGTGCTGTTCTGTGCCAGCATGGCCTCAACAAAAGTGGAGCTATTTTAGTTTGTTAACTGAAGAAAAGTTGGACAAGGAGAAGGGGTGGGGAGAGCGCTTTACAAAAGTACAGGAGACTCATACAAACCTTATTCCTTTTGCTTTGGCCTTTACGTATTTTATTAATGGCCACTACAGTTGCCTCTAAATTATTCCCCTGTGGATAGAATACATCTTGTCCCTCCAGTGAAGCAAATCACTTCAGCTAAACCTTGTGGAACATCTACCATTGCCCTTGTCAAACTTTACAGCATTTATTTTTAAACAAACTAGGATGAGCTGGGTAACGTAGTTCTGCCATGTTCTCTGCCCCAAAAATACAAAGCTTTAGCTCTAATATGCATCTGGAGTGCTGACACTGGCACTAGTAGGAAGGCTGAAAATAGGATTCAATAGATCTGATACATTTCTTCCACTCTTAAATGAGTGTATAGGAGATGCCACTTTTTCACGTTCCTCTGGTAGGATTGATACAAATTAACTGTTAGTTATGGTGACACTGGAAGGATGTTTTAAAATTTTCTGGGAACCTGAAGCTGGGATGAAAAGACCCTTTTGTGCAAAGGTGCCTGTTCTGATATTAAAGACTATTCAATTGTACCTTTCTTCCTGGTGTGTAGTTGGTCTCCTTGTCTTTGACTATGCCTGTTTTCCAGGGATGGTCTCTAATTTGATGCCAGTATCTTTCAGTCCTTAATTACCATTGTTCAGTCACCAGCTGTTACTGTGTTGGATTTACTTAATTGCTTTGGTTTGCTGCAGGAATCTAGTAGGAAGAGGGAGAAGCACCATTGCCCCTTGGCTGTGTCTGCAAGCAGTGCTGGATTTTCAGCACTGGGGGGGCCTTGGCTCCCTCCCAGGTCTGGCCAACAGCTTCCATGGAAGGGCAGGGCTCTGGTTCAGTGCTGGCTGAGCATCTCCTCTTGCCCTGTTGTGGCTCCAGGGGGAAAAACACTTAAGGTTTAGTTAAGGTTGGTTTACACCTACCAACCTACATCTTTCTTTTAAGAATTGATGTCTTAAAATATTTAATACATCACTTTCTGCAGTTTTGTGGAAAAGGCAGAAAGAAGGATCAGATCCTAGAATAAGAAGTACGGGAAAGCTCTCCTTCTTCCCAGGTATTTCATAAAGGTTCACAGCCTTGTTCAAGGAGTGAATATTAAAAACTAGGTACTTCAAATTTACTAGAAATAGATGGATGTGAAAACCGTGTTGAACTACGCTGTGAAGTCCCAGTTCTTGTTGCAGAATGTGGTGGATGCAAGGCACAGCACATCTGGCATTCATTTTGGTAATGAGTAATTTGTCCAGGCGATCTTCTAATGAATGTGGGACAGGTTCGTGGGCAGGTGAATGGCTTTAAAAAATGAGGCCAGTTGTACTTTTTAGCTCTAAGCCTCACTGCACCTGTGTAAGATGCAAAAGGGAGGAGACGGTGATAGAAGATCACCGTTCTTTGGTGTTGGCGCATTAGGGATGCCATTAATCTCGAAGTGAACTGCAAAAAGTAAGCAAGCGAGAAGGTTTCCTTTCTTGTGCTTTCTTGCAGACCGCCCTGTAATTCCGGAGGCAGCTGCGCTCCCCGGGCAGGCGCTGTGGGAAGAGCTCTCTGCCGCCGGAGCCGGCAGGTTACCGCTCTGAGAGACGCTGGGAACAGGCGGTTTCCCTCTTTGTCTCTGTAATCCATCAGGAGAGATCCGGGGGCGGGGAAGGCGGGCCGGGAAGCGGGGGAACCCCCGGGGCTCCGGGCGCGCAGCCGCTCGGTGCAGTCCCCGGCAGCCGGAGGCACCGCGCGGCGGCGCCGGGCACGGGCTGCGGCTGCTCCCGGCAGCTCTGCCCCGCTCCCCCGGCCCTGCCCCTCTCGCCGCTCCCCCGGAGCGCCGGGCACGGGCTGCGGCTGCTCCCGGCAGCTCTGCCCCGCTCCCCCGGCCCTGCCCCTCTCGCCGCTCCGCCGGCGCGCCGGGCGTGGCCCGCCCCAGCCCGCTCCGGCTGCGGCTGCCCGTCAGTGCCGCCCCCTGCACGGAGCCTCCCGGCGCCGGGGCAGCGGCGGCAGAGCCATGTGAGAGGGACGCGGACGCGTCCCCTGCCGGAGCCGCGGCGGTGCCGGTCCTCCCGGTGTAGCGGGGCTTTTCCTTGGATGGGCTCAGTCCGCAGGGAGGCTGCGGAGGGGCTCTGGGGCGCCGAGGGTGCCGGTCCGGGTACAAAAGGAGCGAGCTTCGCCGAGGGAGGAGGCTCTGGAGGCTGTCAGAGCAGCAGGCTGGGTCCGCGGAGGGGCTGCGGGCAGCCGGAGGTGTTCTGTGCTGGGGACAGCGGGACCGGCTCCTCGCATAAATGCCTGCGGAACTCAAACAGGTTAGTGCGAAACTTGTGTCCTTTCCCTCGGGCTCTGCGGCCGCGTGTGCGGGGGTCCTGGTGGCGTGGAGAAAGCTGTCAGCGCTGGAAGGGATTGTTTACTTGTAATTTCATTTTTAGCTGAGAACTAAGAGCAAAAGCTGAGCTGCTCGTTCTAGCAGAGCATTCGAGAGAGATTCTGCTTTTGTCTCTGTTGTGTTAACTGGTGAAACACCCAAAAAAGCAAGCCATTGTGTTCTTTGACCTTCTCGTCCTGCTCAATAAATCTAGGGAGCTCTTTGACATGAACAGCTAGAAACAGTGCTTTTAAAAGAGAAAGCTTTGCTATTGTGCTTTTGTTAAATGTTTGCTTTTCCCATACTGTGTTCCCTGGCTTTCTCTTTGATTTTGTTGCTGGACATACCAGGGAAATAACGGCGGTTTTTCACTCTAAATGTTACCTTAAACATAAAGTTCTCTTGGCTGTCATCTTAATAATTATAATGGACCTAAAACTCGGTGCAAAAATATTTCAAATGTTGTTCTTTACTTTCAAGTGTCATTGGGTATTCCAGGGCAAAGATTTAAATAAATAGAGATCATGTAGGCTGCTGTAATTCATAGGTGCTTTCCCTGGGTAACCTTCTTCTCCTACCTTGTAAGCCTTAGGAAACCCGATAAATTCAGGTGGTGGCAGGGTAGAGCTGTTTCTCCAACTAGGATGAGGTTGTGTCTTTTTCTTAATCCTCCTTTTTCTCCTCTGCCTTTATAATTGAAAACAGAGTACTTTAGAATAAGAAAATGCAACAGTAATACATCACTGACAATACATCTGTGAATACGTTTAGGCTCATTGCACTGGAACTGTTAGAGTTTCTCCGGCTTGGTTTAATATGCTGTGTTCCACTCACCCATCTCAGTAACAGAAGGCTGAATCATTTCATGATGCAAATAGGATGCTGATTCCCTTGGGGGGAAAGTAGCCCTTTCATCTGGGCCCTCGAGTGAGCATTTCTTTGTCTGTAGGATTCCCTGGCATCGTGGTCCTGCCTGCTGGAGATGGCCGATTGCTGGTTTGTCTGGGTGCTTGTTTGTGTTCATGCTACCTGTGGGCTTCTTAGGAAGGGATTTGATTTGTCTGTGGTGTTGTTCACATTGCCTGACCCACAGCTACTGTACCTGTCAAATTACATGCAATGGACTGTTGAGTTTTAGATAGATCTAGTTAGCAGCTCCAAGGGATTTTGGTTTTGTCTGGGTTTTTTTAATACATAAAGGAAAAAGCTGGAGGTAAGGAGCAGAATGCTAACAGTAAAAAAAAAAAAAAAGGGTATGTTTAATGTCTTTTGACCCGTGCAGTACAGCTGTGTTCATGTCTTCTGGGTTTTCTGTGTTGGTAGGCAGAAAAGCTTGAGTGAGAGTGGAAGATTGTTGTTAATCACTTTAGGTCATGCTTTTCAGTTAGCTTGTAAATTCTTCTTCCATATCAAAACAAAAAATCTCATGGTTTTAATTTTCACGCTGTCTGTCATAGCTGAGGATCAGACAGAGATATGCTGTTTTATCTTTTCTGTTGGAGTAATGGTTCTGGATTCATTCTGAGGCCTTTTAATAGAAAAACTGTTCAATCTGGTAGCACAGCAGTTTATTAGAGAATGCTTTGCTTAATGAAAGGTGGTAGTTTTAAGCCATGAGTTGTCAGATAAATTTATTGTGCAGTTACAGAGCCTCTAGAAAGTAATTCTTTAGCTGTAATGATCACAATTAAGTAAAACTAAACCAAATGAATAAATGACTTTGAGGTGGATGACAAGTTTGTACAATCCATATAGATAAAGATAGGGAAGATACTAAAATGGACTTCTGCCACATTAACTGAAGGCCTATTGTGTTTAGATAAAAACAGCTGTGAAATAGTAATTAAAAAGAGTGAAGAGTAACTTCTAATCATGCTTTTGGCTTTTGCCAGGAATAGTCAGGCTTCCTGAAGTTCTGGGCCACAAAAGCAGCATTGTACCTGAGGGCATTGGTAGAGGAACCAAGTGCTGAAAACCATAAATGTGGTCATGAGTGTGGAGGGTGGGTGTCACCTTCTTGAGTCTTCCCTTGGCCATTCCCCCTCCTGCTCATGAGGGATGAAGGCTGTTGAAGTTTGTGCCGAGTATCTGCAGTCTGTAATGGCCTTGGAAGTAAGTAAAGAGTTCATGAAGTTGAGAAGGATCTTGAAGTCTGGAACTGTTAAAATATGTGTTCATGCAGTATCACATACAGCTTTGATCTGGATCTGAAACCTAAAGTGCTGGCTTGCCTCGGGGCCATGAATTTGTGAAGGGGAAAGAAGTCACTTTAAATGACTTTTGCCAAAAACTCTTCAGTTCTCTGTTATTCTTGCTTTGGAAAATACTTTATTAACATTCTGAATTCAGGCACTGACCTCAGTAAGGCTGTCCTTCCTCAGCACTTTGTTCCTGAAGCTTTTCACTAGAGGATGATACTGATGTGAGAGACTATGAAATTGTAGATCTGGCAAGATGAAAAAGCAGTTAATCCATTAGTGACATCCCTGCTGGGAGTCTGTATCAGTGATGGAAAGCTTGTAGAAGAAATGTTCGTGGAGGTGCAGCATGCAGTAGTATCATCATTTTCCAAACAGTTGGGTGAGTCATATTAGAAGAACCAAATAAGAAGGGGGAGCGTAAGATTTGGCATGGATCTCTGTAGGGATTCACCCATGGATTCTCGCATATGACCGGCCTGAAACAGGTCTAATATGCTCTACTACCTTGGAGTGAAGAGATGTAGCAGTCTACAAGATTGAGTCCTCCTTGTTCCCCCAAGCAATCCCTTTGCCAGCAGTTGTGACCTCTGTAGCAGAGCTGGGCATAGGGAACGTGATTTGGGACTCCCTGGGGCATTGAACTATGTACTGGAGCAACTGAGCAGAGGCACACACTCCTATGAGCTCTGCCACAGAGGCAGGAATTCTCTACAGGAGGGTGGATTTTGGAACTCTTCAGGCAGTTACTGCCCCGTTCAGGTGTGGAATGTCAGAACTCAGATGTGAGGATGTGCCCTTACCTCTCGTAGAGGAGCTTGCACAGCTGAGTCCTTCGGCATAAGGAGGAAGCCCTGGAGCTGCAGGAGGACACCTGTGTAGGACATGGAAGTGTTCTGTTTCTGAAAAGGCCTCAGTAGGAACTGTGTTCTTTGAAAGTGCTGTTGGAGCTGTTGAGGTGTGAGGGCCTATAATGTCCATTCTGTGTGACTGCCTGTGTGGGCATAGCTTTATAACAGCAATGGACCAAGCAAAGCATTCCAGCAACTGCACTTCCCGAGGCCGTATTGCTTAACCACCTGTCTCAAAGGTCTGGAGGTGTTGTACATGGAGCATCAGGCTGGCTGCAGTTTTTGCTTAAGTTACATTACAGTTACTAAAAATAAAAACATGTTTTGGTGGGTTTTGTTGCATTTGGGTTTGGTTTTTTTTTTTAAACAAGTATGTGCACTCAAGGTCTTTCCAAATGTAGAAGTACTGATTATGGAAGATAAAGTGGAGAAAAAAGCATGTTAAACAACCACATTTGAAACTGGATAGACTGGGTGTTTATAATAAGGCTGTTAGCAAACACGTAATATTAAACACTCTTCTCCCAGGAGTTCATTTCTGCCACTAAATTAAGGTTTTGATTCAGTAGGAGTAGGATCAGAGCCACTGGATGAAGTTCTGTCCTTCCATTTGAGTGTTAAAATAACACGGCATTTTGCTGAATAGAAGGATCTCAGCATATTTTCGGTGTGTCTTTACCTGTTCCTGCCCCTGTTCCTCAGTTGCTCTAAGTTATTTCTTCTGTGCTAGCAAAATTCTGCAGCTGTAATACAGGGGAACTTCTAAAAAGCTCCTGCTTCAGACTGCAGCACTGCTTGTTCTCCTTTGTGGAAATATTTGTGGATACTGTGGTGTGAGATGGGAGATTCAGCTTTGGGGTTCAGAAAATCCTGTTCTTTGCTGCTGCTGGCCGTTGGTTTCCCAGAGTGTGCAAGAAGGTGCCCTCTTGGTAATGCAAACACGTGTTTGAGGCTCATTCTGTGGGCAAAACCAGCAAACTGATCCAGCTTAAAAACTGAAGCAAACCCTACAGCTTCATGAAAAGAGGAATGGCATCCTGAACCAGGCTGTTTGAGCCTCAGGAAGGGTCATACTTCCCTCCTGGGCATGAAACAGGGAGGAGCAGTGGCTCTGTATGAAGTTACTGGGAGAAAGAAAAGGGCAAGGGATGAACAGGAGCATGTGGGCAGGAGCTCATGTTAGGGCTCTTGCTGGTGAAACAAGGTGACAGTACAATATAATATCTCAAGTGCCTTGGCCTGGGAGCCCTGTATACATTTGGTTTGGTCAGATCTTCCCAAGGACAGAGCAGAGCAATAACAAGATTTTATTCTTCAGGTTTTTTAAAACTACTGTTGTTTCAGTAGCGTGTGAGAAGTGAAACACAGGATTTTGCTTGTAAGTTTTCTTTGGTTTTGTTTTTCCAGTGGAGGTTTGAAGAGTAAATGGAGTCCCTGAAACGAATCTTGAGACTAGAGAGGGCATATTTCAAATTCTTGGATAAAAGGAAAACCAAAACTCGAACATTGATAGTTTTAAATGTCACAGTGTCCTTTGTGTCTTCTGTCTCTCATTAAGTTGCAGCCAGGCTTTGGTACCTTTTTTTAATTTGCCTTTATGCCTAAGAATGAGCAACTGTGTCTGCACCTGAGAGAAGCCAGATGAGCAACGCTTGCTTTTTCAGGGCAGCATAATCTTTTGTGTCTACAGATGGGTGGGCAGAATCTTTTCTGTTGTATTAAGGGGTGGAAACTCCATGAACTCAGTGCTCCCTGTATACTGCAGTAATGTGAAAATTCGTAACTTTCAGTGGTGTTCTCTGCCTCTTTGATGAGTCAGGCCCACACCTGCTTACAGCAGGAGATTGAAATGCCTGAGTTTTCCCTTTTGTCTAATCCCACACATCTATCCTTAGCATCACAACTCCTCAGTGTTCAAAAAATAAAGTGTTTTAAGTAAACTTGGAGAATTTTTGAGCTTTGGAATTTCTGCCTCTGCAAGCTAAATCACTTGGCACAGCTCTGAACTTTTATTTTCAGCAAAACTTTCTCAGCAAGATTATTGTAATGTTAAGAGAGATGTTACTGAAAGTCTGTAATGAAACCAGAGTGAGGGCTTATTTTTATACTGTAGAGACTGTATTTTCCTGTGTGTTTATATATATGTGTGTGAGTATAAAAATACATATGCGGAGGAGATGAGAAGATGATTTAATTTAAGTAGCATTACTCTGGATGTGTGTGTAGTGTAAGATTGATCAGAAGAATTATCTGGAACGTTCAGAAGTCCTTTCAAAGTACAAGCTTGTAATTGATTAAGGAGCTGCTGAAAGAGATGGAGCACAACTTGTTTATGAATGATAGAGCCCTGAGTTATAAACAGGTCCTGTGTGTGACCAGGATTATTCTGCTGTTTGAATTGTAAACTTTTGGAAATTGTTTTAGTAAGTTTTGCATCTGAATATATTTGCATCCCTCTCTTTTGATATAGTTCTCAGGTGAATTTGCTGTTAAGGGGAAAAAGGCCCTTTTGGCTCCTGGGCACAGCAGTGAGTGAGCCTCGGCTGGTTGGGTGTGTGATGCTTTAACAAAGACACCAACCAGTGTCTGTACCAGAGTTATGTAGAGATGAGAACTCCAGATTTGAATAAGATAAAGTTACTTGTTTAAGGAGTTTAACACAGGCCTTTTGAAAGTATGTTAATTCCAAGTAGCTCTGGAGAAAGGATTGATGAAGAAACCGGTATGTAAGACTACAAATGGGGCTTCACGCAGTACTGCATTGCAGTAATGTAAAACAAATTGTTTTGAATGGACAAAGCTACTTACTTACAGAGCAGATTACGTGGGTGGCTAGATGTCTCCATCAGCACCTTCCTGAATCCTTGTTAATCACTGGTAAACCAAACTAATTCTTCGTATTGAAATGATACCTGGAAGTTCTTTTATGGCACCACTGCCTCTTCTATTGGCATAAATTATGTTGAGCAGCTGCTCTGGTTCTGCATCAGGTCACGTTGATGTTCTCCCATGGACATCATTTACTTCAGGCACCTTCCTGGTGTGACGTTCTTGCCTTACTGGGGATTCCAGAATGGCCATTCTGAAATCATGGAAATTCAGGAATTCAAGGTGTGCATAATGCCTTGCTTTACACATGCCTTGAAGCCCTCAGTGCTATGTTTAGGGCTTCAGAAGTGCTTTGCATCCTTTATATGCTGTTACAGATGAACCCACTGGCTCGTTTGCAAATAGGAGGGAAACAAAGTTCTGCCTTCCTCCCCAGGAGGGGAGGCAGTGTGCTGGGACAGTGGCAGGGGTGCCTCCTAATGCTCGTGGTTGGGTGAAGTTAGCCACACTGTTTTCTGGATGAAATTTCACTGAATCAGTTGTGCAGAAAGCCTTCCCTTACCTTCTAGTACTGCCAAGCAAGTCAGTAGATCTTTATTAAAGATTTGGCAACTTTCTGAAGTGTGCTGGTTATGGTGTTAACTCACTTCTGCAGGGTGATTGTGTCCCAGCTCTAAGAGTATCAGGACCTGATGCTGCAGCTCCTGTCTCTGTTTTTCAGTAATATATTTCGTTTTCTGCCGATGTGTTTTAATAAGCTTATTATACTTTCCAGTTCTTCATTCTCCTCTTTGACCAACAGGAGTGGTCTGTACTTCTGACTGTAGTATGTTTACAAGGGTTTTTAAAAATTACACATTAGCATGAATAAATGTGGGCTAGACGAGGAACATTTCACATTTGTCCTCAGCAATTTCATCTCATCTGGGTAATTCTTTTGACCAAGACATGTTGTTTTATTACCTGAGGTTAGAATGCATCTTGGTCATGGTGACACATTTATCTTGTATTTTATGATGCAATCTTATCACATCCCATTTCTTTTCTCTTTCCTACTCAGCTTTTCATGTGTTGTTGACAGCCATGACACCAGTCAGTGGCACAGTAATGCCAGGGCTATGTATTAGTGCACACCGTTGGCAATTTTTAAGGGTAATACTTTGCTTCTAAGGTACAATATTCATTTGAGCAGGTTGTTTCTGGAGGGAAGAGCCATTTGTAATTACATCAAAACCAGCAGCCATCAGTCATTTTAGATGTAGGAGATGGCAAAGAAGACTTAACTTGGATAACATTCAGGAAATATGAAGCAAACAGAAGGTGACACTGCACCCTTCTCTCACTGCAAGGAGTGCAAAGAAGCACTAATTCATTTTTTATGTACTGGTGATGGACCTTTGTATTTACAGTTGCAGCTTTTATATTTTAACATACAAAAATAAGTATCTTCCATCAGCTGTATGAAAAAGCAAAGTGAGAGGGAAAACGTTGTTCAGTTAATTGCTGAAAAAGTTGTGACCCTTCTTGATGTTGGATTGAAAAATTTATTTTTCCCTACCATGTCTTCAAGGGCCAAATCTTCAAAGAGGAAACTGCTGCTATATAGGTAACCAGGATTGAGGGTCAGACTTTCAAACCTTTAAGCTAGTATCCACCAGCTGCAGATATGATCAGAGATCAATTAAAAAGTGCTGTGTCAATCTGCTGAATAATTTGGAAAACCTGACTGCTGGTTTTGATGTGTAAATAGGAACTGAAGCATCTGCCTGCAGTTTTGTTAAATCTAGCGTGACACACTGTTAATCCAGTAAGTTTTTCTGCTTCTTGATTTTTGAGACTCCAGTCAAAATCATCTTTGTTTCATTTACATGGGATCAGTTTTATTTTTCTTATTGCCACAAAGCTGACATTTTAAAATTTCAGCTTAACAGTGCCAGGGCAAACTTTACAGTACTCACATAAAATGTAATTTTCTTCCTTTGCTGTCTTCACCAAGAGGCACAGCAGATAATGTGTAACACCCATGCCTAGCTTGGCTGAATTCCAGAACCCTTCCAGAAAAAGAGACACTGGTAAAATCAGCATCTGCCATGTAAATCAAGATAGTGAAGGAAGAGTCATGTCCACAGCAGCTGAAGTGCTGTGTATGCTTGAATAAATGCGCTGCAAATGTGTGGGTGTATTTCATGAATTGTTGCTCTTTGAATTTTCTTGTTCAGAGAAACTTGGCTGAAGTACATTATGTGGATACTGTTTTGGCAACTGGAATCACAAAAATATTTACGAAATCTGTTGGGTTCTTCCCCCATGCTCTTATCCCTCCTTCCTGTATTTAAAATTCCCTTAAGTGTTTTGTTTTATTCTTCTAAAAATTCATAGTTTAAAGGGACAAGGAGAATTAGTTTTCTCCTGGTTGTAAATTACAGATAAATGTTTTTGAAAAATGCCTTTTAAAATTAAGTTAATGACTGAAACACAACACTTAAACTACTTTTTTCCCTAATATTTCCTGTGGATTTTTGAATGGCAAAAATTTGGGAAAAGGTAGTTTTCTTCCCTCTTAAAATACAACTCCCATCTTCTCTGCAGGTAAAATGTCAAGATGGCTTTGTTGAGCACTTCATAATATACCCTAAATAGATACCCTCTGTTTTGGGGTTTTGCTGTATTGTATTTCCTGTGCTGGTGGTGGGAATGCAGCCCTGAATGCCCAGAGGATTATGTGGGCTCCTGGTCCCATCCAGCCTGGCCACAGGCTGCTCATGTTGCTGGGAAGCAGCTTTGGGACACGCGGTGTGTGTGGGACGTAATGTGAGGTGATGAAGGCTGACTTCTCCATTGGATAAAAGAAACTCAAATATTGGCCCTGGCAACTCTTGAGGTCCAGTTTCTCAGAATTGTTGCCTGGTTTGCCTGGTTGAGCAGTGCACTTCAGCCTAGGGCTGCAGTGCCACTTCTCAGCTTTTTATCTTGTTCCTGAGTTTCTAGACTTGGTTCTGATAGTGCCCACAGCCATTTGGAGCTGGTGTTCTTCAGAACTCGTGTCTTATTAACTCTGGAGAAGTACAGTCCAGATTTTGGCTACAGGTAGGTCCAGGACTATAAAATTACGTCTTTGGATTTAGCTGAGAATGGAAGGAAAGGGAAGAGTGTCGTGAGTGGATCAATTGCATTGGAAATGAAAGAGTTAAGAATGGAAATCTGATTGCACAGCTGAAATCTCAGTAGGAACTTGTGGTCTCCTGAGAGAAAATGCCATTCAGCACCGTTGCACAGAGTTATTTCATTCTTAATTTTAATTGACATGTCCCAGAATGCAGCCTTCTCTGATGAATCCGGGCAGCACAGAGGCGTTGTGAGTCTCAGTCTCTGTGTGGGCGATTGCTGTGTTTCAAATTCAGGTCATCACTAATTTCCCTTTGATACCAGCATCCTTTCTGCCTACCTTGTTCGTTCAATAGGTTGATGAAATTTGAATGAATCTTCCCGTAAGTAAGATGTTGGTCACCTCCTGGGATTTCAGTGTCATAATCTTGCCCTGCTCTTTTTTATGACAGTTTTAGCCCCTTGCCTTGTTGACACGGGTGTCCTGTACAACTCCAGTAACAGAAAAGTAATTATTTTATTGTTGTAAAAATAGCATAGGTGTTTCAACTTTATTGGGGGGAAGCCTCAAGGAAGAAGTTGTCCTGGTATAACATCAATTTTTCATAAGTCTCCGGGGTTTAATTCAGATGCAGTTTAGTGACAAATCCAGCAAGAGTGGCAGAACCATGCAGCTCCATCCTGTAGTTGTGAGGGGTAGAGATATTTGCCTTAAGTATTTCTTTAATATTTTGTATCTCCAGTATTGATTGCATTTTTCAAATAAGATACGTGATTGACCAGTATTGGAATTAGCCAGAATTTACATAACTTTCTTAGAGCTTTTGTCTCTGCTTTGTGTCCAATAGGCAGCACTTTAAAGAAATGTTTTGCAAAGAGCCTAAATGTACACAGTAGCCACAAATGCAGTGGAAAACTTGTGCTTCAGAATACCAACTTGTGATTTAATTTGTTTTTAACCTGCAGATGTGCAGATGAGAACAACTGCAGGTACATCTGGAACATTGAAGGTTTCATTGGGGTGTAGACTCCCACTCCAGCTTATGGATAAATGTCAGTGTTATAGGTCTGAATACCTTAAAAGTACAAATTTTCAGAGTAGAATTTGTTTCTAGTTACATTTCTGTGTTTTCTGTTACTCATCTTTGTCTTCTCAGCTGTGTAAGCTGGTACAGTGTTTTGCTGGCATACAAGGTATAGTATCTATGAAAAGAGAGTCTTCATTATCTTTTGGATTTTTGCATAACATCAGCTCCTTCATGGAAACCATGTAGTGTTTGATGGTGGTCATGGTGATGATCAAACTTACTGCATGTGTACAAGAACCTTTGTTTACAAAGGGTCACTCTTAACCTTAAAGACATTAATTAAAGTCTTCTCAAGGGTTTGGAGTGGTAATGAAGGTAGACTGAGGAGGACAAAGGGCATTATATGTTGCATTCTTGTTTATATTTTTCCTCTGAGCGTGAATAGGATCTGCTGTATTTTAACATAGGAAATGGTTTTGTATTTTTACTACTTACCAAGGCTGAAGTAAGCTATCGTGAGTTACCTTCCTAGAAAGCCTGAGCGTTGCTCCTCGTGTAGAGTTCCTCACTTAACACAAATTAACAGTAGCCAGTTGTCTAGCTGTTTTCTGATAAGATTTGAATGCCCCTAGATAAAAGGAGACAGAGTTTCCTGCATTGAGGGATGGGTCAGCCATGGTGTCCAGACAGTGCAGTTCAATGCAGTGCTCCAAGTGCTGGCTGGAACTGAGCGTGCAGTTCATAGCCACTTTTCCTGCTTCAGCCTGTCCCTAGGCTGACATGAATTTCATAAACTCACAGCTAGAGCCTATAACCTCCATCACACTTTTTCCCCAAGTCTTGATCTGTCACACACTGTACCTGGAATATTTCCGGGACACAAGCCTTCCCCTGCTCTCGGGTTGGTAAGCAAGTGAATTTTACTGCTGGTGTGCTGTAGGAGGTCCTGTAGAACTTGTTTTTGCCTGATGTCAGTCTGTTAGGGTAAAGCAAGGCATGCAAATAATTATTATCTCTGATTGGGTGTTTCTTAGGAGAAATTATCACTGCTGGCTTAATTTTCCTGGAGTTTTTCTGGTGTGGGGTTTGGAACAGGAAGGAAGCCTACCCAAGCTTTGTCCGTGGGTGGTTTCATGAGTAGCTGCTGTGGTCAGATGAAGTGTGTGTTTCAGAAGATAAATGAGGTTAAGTCCTGTTACCTGGTCTGCTTCTGGTATTCTAATTTTTGAAAAATATCTTTGCTTGATTTTTAAGCAGGTGAATGAAAAATAATAAAGTACTGTAATTTAATGTGTTTATACTCTTGTACAGCTGCCTGCCTGCCTTAGTTGGGGTGGGGGCTTTATCAATAATTAAACCATGGATTTGTTTGGGTTTGTCCAGCCTCAGCAGAGAAACAGCTTGCTGAAATTGCTGACTGGAGGTAAATATGAGAGCTTTGTTCTCCGCAGAATCCTTCCTCTTGTGTTGTTTCCTCAAAAACCTAAAGGTTCCAAAACCTCTTGGTGTGTACATGTGTCTGTTCTTAAACTAGAAAGTGCATAGTATTACAAATATACTTTACAGGGACTGTACCACGCAAATTTGGAATGCGTCCCTGTGTATATTGCTTGGTTTTTCTTTCTTAAACTTTTCTTTCTTTCTTCCCTGCCCCACAGATAGCCTTAAGCTAGAGGTTTGGAGGGAAAAACCCAAAGCCTCGCGTTGTTTATTTGCACAGCCTATTGTTCAATCAAAGTGCATATTATCAGTGGTCACATGCTTTGTTTAAATATTTCATAAGATCATTACACTAAATGCTAACCCTGCCTTCTTTCTGTTGTCTGATTGTGCATTTCCACTTAGACCTAGTTAGTAATCTAGACAGGCTTGAAATGTGTAAGCTTTTAGCAGATATTTGATTTCAGACATGCTTTGTTCTAAAAGTTCCCCTTTGTTGTGCTCAAATGACAGAGCTTTGAGTAGTATGGTGTTTTTTTTTTTTTTTTCTTGTCTTCTGATTGTACAATGCTGAAGTAATCTCTTATCTGAAAAGAATCTTCTGCCCCCTCACGCCTCCAACATGAGACAAAAGCCATGCAGGTGCACGTCAGAGGATTGGATTAAATATGAAGGTGGGTTTCAGATGCAGGTTCAGGGCGAGTCCTGTCACAGCTGGGTGAGGAGTGTGTCCTGTGACAGGAAAGTCTCTGCCCAGGCACCTCTGTACCCCCTGGCAGGGCAGGGGCTCTGCAGTGCAGGGAAGCGCTGTGCCCTCCTCAGAGGTGAAGCGCCTCTCTTGCTTTGTTCCTTGGCTTTTGGAACACTGCCCTTTCTAGGATAAGGCCACAGGGTAGGAGAATAGAGAAATGCTGAGAAGAAAATAATCTGAGCTGTTGGAACTAATCTCTTGGCTCTGGGTGGAGAAAGGTCTGTGTGGTTTCTGCCTGGTCCTGAATGCAGCAGCATGCATTGCACTGCCCTGGTGGTACTTCTGGTCTGGTATCAGGAAGGCAGTGCTTGATCTCTCTGCTTTCCGCTTCTCTTCCCAAGTTTCAATCATGTATTAGAGAAATTTACAGGAGCTTTGTCACTAAACTTGGCAGAAATAGGTCTGGAGTGTCTGCAGGGTCAGTAGACATTAAGGCTCCTGAGTAGGGCTCCACAGTGGCTGATGTTGTGAGCAATGATGATGATCCCTGTTTTTTGTGGGGAGGGAAGAGTTTCGTTCTTATTTGGGCCGGAACTACTTGTTATTATGTTGGGGTCATTTACCCTGAGGACAAGTGAAATCAGCTTGTTACTTGGGTTCAAGCTCCAGAGTTTACTGTCTGGTGACATCAGTTTCTGCCTTCTCCCCATCCAAGCAGATTTGGTGGAATGGACTTGGGATTCTTTGCTTAGAAAGTTCTTTTAGGATCATCATTATCTCTGAAGGTGATTTAATTTACAGGAAACACGTTCAGCTTCTTGCAGTGTGTGAGTCAAGAAAATTTGAGTAGATAATTAATCTGAGGAACTGGAAATTAATTGGGAGGGAAATTGTTGCTTTAAAGATGTGCTAAATAATTACCATTTTTCTATATTTAGCTGACTATTGAAGTAATATAAGATACAAAGAAGATAAATCTCTGTAGCCCAGTACTCCGTATTTTGGAGGGACAGTACACTAATTCACATAGCTAAATATTTCTTCCCTTTTAGCTCACTGAACTTTCTAAGTGCAGAAAGCTGTCGGTTATCAAGAAGGTTTGGGAACTACTCAATGCCTCACTTGTAATATACCTTTGAAAGTTTCAGCTTCCTTAAAAGCTTTCCAGAACTAAAAAGCATCCACATCAGCATGTAAATACTTCGTAGCAGGGAGATGGGAGGCTCTGCTGTTCTTCACATTCCTCAATGGTATCTTCACACTGCACAAGGCCTTGTAGGTGGCTTAAATGCTGCAAACTGTCAGACTAGAGCCAAGATCTGGGTTATCTTTGGGGTTTCTTGCTTTAGGGGCCGGTGAGTTGCTACCAAACAGGAGCGGGAGGCTGTTAAATGGAGAGTGTTGATGGCACAGCAAATTATGCTTGCTGGTGCTGAGTTGAACTTTCAGCCATCTGGTGATAATGGTGGTGCTCTTGAAGTCAGTCTTATTGAAGTTTAATTGAAATGTGATGAATGAAGATTGGGTGCAATGTATCAGTTGCATTTTTGTGGCTGACAGTAGCAAGGATCAATTTAGTGAGAAGCACATTAGAGCATACTATGGCTGCTGATTTAGCATCTAAGTGAGGACTGTTTTTCTCATGAAGTGGCTCTGAATGTCACCATATAATAATGTGGAGCGATGTGTCAGTACCATGGAGACAGTCTGTCAGAGATTACATGGAATTAATTCTAGACAACAATGATGGAAAGGTTAAACAAGCACAGAGTATGACAGAGAGCAGATATCTGTTAGAGTATTAGGAATATATTGCAGGTATAAAGAACATACATGAGAACATGCCTTTTACCCCTAGTGGGGACCATGTCATTCGAGGTGCCTGATTTAAGGGGGTTGATTTGCCAGACAGGAACCTCAGAAACCTGTTCTTTAAGTAAGTCAGGTCACATAGGCAGAGAGTGGAGAGGTTTTTACAGTGACAGCTGATGAAGAGACGGATTTTAAGGAGCTTTTTAAAAGGGAGATTTTGAAGGGTACGTTTGCATGCTTTGACTTCTTGAAGTGATCCCTTTAGCTGGATCACACCTGAAGGTGAGCAGAGACAGCTTTGCCAGGCCATCCGATACAGCTGGGGAGTGGGGAGATGAGACAGAGTGGGGAGGCTTTAGCACATCTCCTAAAGATAACTCTGAACTTTTGCTCCTTCCCTTGAAGGAATGAATTCTGGAGGGATTGTCAGTGCTTTGTTACTGAGATAAAGGTACGCAGGTCACAGTTCCTGGATACTGTGCTCTGCGATGAGGAAAGCAGGGAATGTATCTTGGGGTTATCTGAGGGAGAACATCAGTGCTCCTGGCGTTTTGAGGAGTGTAGCTTTCAGACCATGCCTGAAAATACAGTGAGATGCTTTAAACTGTGTGGAACTGATATTTCTTATTTTAATTTGTATCACTTAAGATTATGGCATATTAATTGTTTGGACAGACGTGTTGTGGATGGGGTAGATATCCGGAAGACAAACTCTTCTAAAGTTCCAGACTAATTTTTATATCTGTTTGCCTCTCTGATAAGCAAAAGGAAACTCATGGTCTTCTGTGCCACAGTAAGAAAGCAGTTCTGAGTGAAGTCTGTGTATTTAGCCCCAAGTAAAGCTGATCATTACTATGCATGAGTTTATGGCCACTGTAGATTTGAATGTGGGGGAGGCAATTCAGAAAGGCTTTGAGGTTTTTTTTTTCCCCTGTCGGCTTGCTTTAGGTGGGGAGCGTCTGGAGAGGAACTGGAATGCAGATTTATAATTTCAAAAACAGTAGGACATATTTTGGTGAGTAAAATGGAGCAAGAGAATCACCAAGCGGCTGAGGTTGGAAGGGATCTCTAGAGATCATCGGGTCCAACTCCCTGCTCAGGAAAGGCCACTTGGAGCTGGCTTTTGGATGTCTCCAAGGATGGACACTCTACAGCCTGCCAGGGCAATCTCTGCTGGTGCTCAGTCAACCTCACAGTGAAAAAGTGTTTGCTGGTGTTGAGACAGAGCCTTCTGTGGTTGAGTTTGTGCCCAAAGCCTTTTGTCCTTACCCTGGGCACTACTGGCTCCATCCTCCCTGCGCCATCCCTTGAGGTATTTATTGACACTGATAAGATCGCACACGATTTTTCTCTTTCCAGGCTGGCATGTCTTCTGATAAATATTTTTAAACAACCACCAAGCATGCCAAGATGCTGAAAAATTCAAAGGATATCCCATTGAAAAATAAATAAATTAAAACAACATAAGGTGCTAAGCTCAGATGATTCTGGTAAAACCAGTCAGCTGGTTTAGAAGGGTGGAAGTTTATTTCATGGAGCGAAGAGGAAGCAGAGTAATGATTTTGATGGTATTTTGTTTGTTTCCAGAACTCCTCTGTTCAAATGACCAGCTCAGAAAAGGTTGTAAGCATATCTACTTTAGCTTCTAGGAGATGTTGTAGTTCAGTGCTGCCTGTTGTCTTTTCAAGTAAACTGCTTATGACTTCCACTTGAATGTTGTTTGTTAAGGAAAACCTCATGTAAATAAATCAGTTGTGAATTAAGTAACAGCAGGTAAATGGAATAGGCCTTTTCTGCTGTAGTGGGTGCCCAGTCTCTGCTAGCTCCATTGCTTAATATGTAGGAGTTGACTTTTTTCCTTTTGCTTGTCTCTTCCGAAGTTCAACTCGGTGCTCTTTCCTAAACAGACATTTTGTGTGAGCCTCCTGAACCGTGAGTCAGAGCAATGATGTGCAGAGCTCTGTAGAAAAGGCTGAGCATCTTTGTGTACCATTATTTTGCCATACGTGGTCTACGTGTTTGTTGCAAGCTCTGTGTGGTTGTGACCCCCCTCTTCCAAGTGACCTGTTTCTGCATTTTTCATGCTGTGGATTTTATTGAAGAAGAGGCCTCAGTTAATGGCAGTGCCTCCTTCAGTAGCTCTGACTGTGGGGGTTGAAGACAGGAGACAGTTGTATCAGAAGGAAAACAATCAAATTCTTAGGATCTGCTTTTATCTAATAAGATAGTTGAAGTGCTAGGAGAGCCTTGGAGACAGGTTTTAAAAGCTTTTATGAGTAACAGAACTAAATTGATTGTACTATGCCTAGAAAAACTTCATTGTTTTCGTTAGGAAGGCGATATATTTATTTAAAACTATTGTAGACTTCCCAAATCGACTATTGCCTGTCGCAGAACACATGCTGGAGGGGCAGTTTTGCAGAGGGAGTTGTTGGACAGTAATTGAAGGACAAACATTTGGTTGTTCAACAGTGCAGTTGAGTACATGCCAGCTTTTAATTGGGGTATCTGGATCCTGCTGATGTTTCCAGAAGCATTTGGAATGACAGGAGACTAGTGAGCCAAGTGCAGGAGGATCATTGCTGGGGAAATACTCCCTGTGAAATTTCCAGATTTTAAGGGAACAGAAAGAGTATTTTTGTCATCGTTTAAATGTGACAGGTGCTAATCAAGTGGAGAAAGGTTAAGATTTTTTTTTTCCCTGATCTTTCCTGGAATTGATGAGAGATTTCCATTCCCATAGGTTTGGAGAATTCCAATTCCCCTTTTCTTATCTGCCGTGATGTATTGTGGTGTTGATGCAGCAGTGAGGCACCTTAACTGCACCACGGCTTTTGGAATGTGGTTATTGGCATTGTTACTGCCCAGATTAATGTCTTTGTTTGTCTTTCTTGTGCTTGGAAGGTCTACAGAGAACAGTTAGAACCTCCTATGCCATTAGGCTTCCTGGGTTTGTTTATTTTTCTACAGAAAAAAAGTCTAAAAAAGGATCTTAGACTGTTTGCTTTGTCCACCCTCTCTCCACCTTCCATCTTGTATGCCTTGTTTTTATTAAACAGAAAAAATTAGTCAAAAAGTCCACACATTCTTAAGGGTAAAGCTTGTTTTGCTGCCGAGAGTCAGGGCAAGCTTTGGGGCCCATCATCAGGCTGAAGAAGGGTTCCATAGTGGCTTTTGTCCTGGGGAATCCTACTTCAGTGTGATTTTTGCAGAAAAGTCTGTTAGCTCAGCTGTGGAGAACGAATGTGGCATTCTGTGTGTTGCTGACTACCTCTGTGAGAATATCAGGAAACAGTTATTCTCTGAAGTTTGGGATAAGTCAACCAAAAATTACTCTTTCCAGAGGGTGATGTGATTTTCAAGACTTCTCTGTGCAAAATCTGAAACGATAAAAGTATTAAGTCTGATGATTTGAATCTAGATTTTTTTAGATAACAATGTAAAGAGGAAAAGCGTATTGGGACACCCCGTAATGTCTTGCCCCATTCAGGGATCTAGACCTTGGAGAGTTGCCCCCTGTTCACTCCCCTTCATGTAATTGCTGAAGGCTCAGGGTATTTGCCTCTGGTGGAATCGCTTCAGCTGGGCATGTTCCTCACAAAGCAGAGACGAAACAGAGCTGTAGGAGGCTTTTTTTCTTTCCTTAGAAAGAAAGAAATTAATGACTTAATTTCATTCCTCTCCCCTGTGGGCAGACAAGTGGACAGTCCTTGGGTAGCTTAAAGTCTCTGAACATTTTGACAAAGTAAATAATATGTGCCCTATGTGGGCTGAGAGCAGGCACTGTGCCAGAAGCACTTGTGGCTCCAGGACTGAAGATTGGACCTTTTGTGGTGTCTGTGTTGCCAGAAACAGTGAGGAGTCCAGGTGCTGATCCCTGTGTATTCAGTAGGTGGTAAGAGACATGGCAAATGAGACATATGTAGTCAACACTGCCCACAAAGTACAGCCAGTAGGAGTTTTTGCACCGTACATCTGACATGTTTCTTCTGGATAGTAAAAAAATAAATGGGAGGAATTTGTAGATAAATGTGTGATGCTCCTGTTTAAAGCTTGTTGGAAACAATGTTAGGTTGCTGTTGTGACTACTTGTGGTTGCATTTCAGGTTTGAAAGCTCTCATTTGAATGCCATGGTGCCTCTGTCCTTTCCATTTTTCTAGTTGATTTGGTAGTATGTGTATGTCAGGGTGTCCATGGATATGGCTGTTTGTGCTGTCAGGTGTAGCCTGGAGTCCTTGGTTACCTGAGAGATCGAGCAGGCAGAACTGTGAATGCTGTAGAAACTGCAGGTGCACAGGCTCAGCCTGCCAGCACACCCTGCCAGTTCTGCTTTGGTTGTTGGGGAGCTCTTGCAGGCAACTTCCTCTGTTCCCAGGCTGATGTGAGGCATCTTCTCCCTGGAGCATTGCCCTCAGTGTTCCTCATCTGATGGCTTTCAGGAGAAAATGTGACCACTTGTAACTTACTGAGAGGATTGGTCTGTAGAGAAGGTTTGGACGAGAGGTTACTCCTCCTGAGTATCTTACCCCTGTGCTCTTTGTCACTAAAAACCCACTGGCAGCCCCTTATCTGCTGGTGCTGCATCATTTGATTAATGCAAGACATCTTCAGGGGGGCTGTCTCAAGGTTGTGTGATGAAGTGATGTTTCTGAAAGTCTGAGGAAGATGGAGTTACTTGAATAGAAACTCTATAAATCTTCCTGGGTTGCACTGAGCTTACTGATTGGTGCATCTCAAGCTTGCATTGCTGTCCATAATGTACCTAATGTTCCAAAAAGTGAAGATAAAAAAAATCTGTGCAAGTTTAAGCAGCTTTCAGTGTCTGAACTGCTCACTGTCAAATTTGCACCACGTCCTATCAATTTTCCTGCTCAGTGGTGCCATGAGAATGGCCACACCAAGAAGGGAGTCATTACTCACCTGAAAAGCTCTTCTAAAAGTTGATTTGTAACTGGAAAAGTTGCTCTTAAAGAGGGGGAGGGAAGGAGAGAGAAATACCAAATGCTGTCAGCTGGTTGCAAGCAGAAGGCTTTATTTACTTTAGATAAGCCCCTTTTCTGTCTATTGCATAATTTCTGTCATAATCTTGTTTGCTTATTTTAAAAAAAACTGAAACAAAATGCAAAATTAACATTAAAATGAGGTGGCTTTAGTGAGTAGTTTTCTCCCAGGGATGATATTCTAGATTACTTCGAAGATGTGTCCTCAATATTGAATTTTGGGTCTGTATAGTAAACTTTATTGATTGTTTGAAATGGATTGGTTGGGTGCTGTTCTCTGGGTAAAGCACGTCAGCTTTATACAAATTCTAATGCTCTTGGCTAGGACTGAATGGAAGTTACTCGAGTGAGAATTTCCCAATGACACTAGAGGCTGAAAATTGGCATTGTGCAATAAGCCCGGTTACAATGAAGCAGCTTTACTGGAATACAACAAAAAGACTATGTTCTTAGTTCAGAAAAAAACCAGGCAGATTTGATTGTTTTACATAGGTGATTCAGAAGCTCAAACTTCCTTTTTTGCAAAAAGCTATTAAAGTATCCTTTTGAAATCACTGCAATGAGTAATTCTTACACTGCATTCACAGTTATCCCAATGAGCACGTACCAACTAAACCCACATATTTAAAATTCCTGCATCAGTGCTATTTCTGCAGTAATGAGAACCTGGACTTGCTGGATCGGACAGACTTCATCTGTACAAAAGATAAACGGTAAGCAAAGAAGAAGCTGGGAAGAAATTTTAGTAAGACACAGGAAGAAATATTAGGAGATAACTGGAAAATTGATCTTGCCTGTTTTGTAATCAAAGCCATGTAGGAGTTAGTAGGAAGAAACAAATCAGGTACGCAGGACAATGCAGCAGTTGGGATGGAGTGTTTTGGTTCAAGACAAAATTTGAAAGAAATGGGAATTCTTCAGGGAAGATAAATTCGGTGAGTATATACTGTTCATTTCCCCATCTCACCTGAGGGTGAAGAGAGAGAATTCAATATCCAGTACTGGTGCTTGGCCCACAAAACTTGACAGGGTTGGCAGATGTACAGGGCCCAGTTCTGGGCCGCTGATAATTTGCTCTGACTTGTGTTTTGCTGGCTTTTACCATTTTTACATTTCCAAAGTTCTTATCAGCTGTTGATGCTGCATTCTGGTTTTAATCTTTATATTTAGCATCAGTTGCCATGTGGAATTGTCTGATTTACTCCGATCAGAATGCTCTGGTTGTGTCTTTATAGATTATGTGCCTGTAAACATCTTGTAATCTTTAAAGAAGTCATAGATAGCTCATTTTACTTTAAAATATACATATCCGATTTTCAAGTGTTTGAGAGCAGTAGTAAAATATGTCTTATGTGAGTAAATTATCTACAGGTTCTGGGGTTTTTAAATTTTTTTTTAGTGTAGTGAAGAACAATATGTGGTTTTGGCTTCAGTGATTTGCTGTCAGGTCCTTTGCTTTTTTTGATTATATTAATTTTTTAATGTATTTCCTGATTTGATTTTGTCTTGGCTGATGCTGATAGATCCTTGTGTTTTCCTGCATCCAGCTCCGATTATTGAGCAAGCACAAATGATAGCGGGATTCCCTGCTGTCAACAGGCTTTCTTCTATCAAGCTGACCTTCTCTGGAGAAAATATCCCTTCTTGCTAGATGATAAATAGTTTTGCAAGAGCTCATCTGCTGCTTCATGACCAACCCCTTCTGCTACTGCTGAAATCTGAAAAACATCTGAAAACTAACCTCTGTTCACATGACCATCACACAGTGTTTTCATTAATTACGTGCCACTATGAAATTAAGTCCTGGAACTGGTGATCCGTGAGAAATGGTGTGTTCAGAAGAATGTTATTTTGTTAGCCTGATGGTTTGGTATTTGCCTTGCTTAGAGGCTGGCTTCATTCCTTTTCTCCCTGTCCAGTTCAAGTCACTCTGCTTTGGGCTGGCAAAAAAAAGTACTGCCATTAATAACCTCTGAAGGATTGTCTGAAAACTGCTTTTCTCTCAAATGGACTGCAGGAGAAGTTCTTCTGACAGTTCTGTTAGGGATGGGAAAGTTCAGAGCGTAAAGCACGTGTTTATTTCCAAACACATGGTGGGTCTCCCTGAGGCTGGAGCCATGAATCCTGTTTGTGGGAGCAGAAGGGGCATCTCCCTTGGCCTAGTGTGGGAGCAGCAAGGCTGCCCCCATGCTGTGAGCTTTGCAGCTGAGCTGCACATCTCCGCTTCTCCATGTGGTAAAAGTTTCCTTAGCCAGGAGACTCGCAGAAATGGTTGACTTCCTCTCTCCTTCTGAGACTTCTCATAAATGAATAGGACCCACTTCTGTTAAATTCTTTAACTTTTAAACATGTTTTTATTCCCCCTCGCCTCTTGTCTTCCTTCCCCAGAGGCAGCCCAAGTGTTTTAGAAACAACATAGTCAACTGGAGCTCATTGAATAATTCAACTGTTGCCTGAAGTGATAGGAAAAAGAGGACGACCCATTTAATAAATCAACCAGAGCTAAAAGCTCTGTGGTTTGTAAAAATGTTCATCTGCCCTCCCTTTGAACTACCGGAATTTCTCTTCTGAAGCATGGTGGTTTTTTTCCCCTCTCGGTTGGATGTTCCCTGCTCTGGAAGGGAGCCTGATATACCTGCAGGTTATCCTTGCAAGTAGTTTGTGTTAAGCAGCTCTTTTCCAAAGAGTACTGGGGGTGTTGCTTCAGCAGCAAGAGACGCTCTCAACCATTCTGTCCATCCAGGTGTTCCTGGATAGCTTCCTCTCTCATGGTTGCTTCCCTAATATTCCTGCTGAGAGCTCCTGAAATATTCTGTCAAAGTCACTGCTGCGGCAGGAGCTCCCCAAGAGCTACCTGTGTCACCTCTGGGGTTCCTTGACCATTTTTAACCCAAGAAATTAAGGTATTTTGCTTTCTGAAGTGATGAAAAGTGACCTAGCCTTTTCATATATGCTTTTGTTTTTCTTTACATAAATAAGAATTCTCAAAGTGATCTTTGTTTCTTACTTGTGCATTGTGCCTCTGTTACCTAAAACGGGTCTAAACGCAAGATGCTGTCTTTAAAGGACATTACTTAGAAATACCACTGTCTCGGGAAGTTAATAACCCTTTTGCTAAAGACATTCTTCTGTCTGTAGTCAGTGTCAGACTTTTTACTTAATCCCTTTGGACAGGCACTTGCCAGTACATCAGCGTGTTACTGTATAAATTGCTTTTTCATTGTTGCTGTAATTGTAAAATAATCCCTCTACTATACCCACCCAATGATCACTGCATTATCTTTTTGCTGAGTTGCAACATTTCTTGATGCCTGGTGGTGTCCTGCCTGTTGAAACGAGAGATGTTTATTAAATTGGCTTTTCAGTTGTGGTTCAGTTGAAGAACTGGCAGACTGATCAGTAGGAGAGACTTGCTACATGCCTTGAAACATCATCGACTCTCTTGTAGTTTACTGCTTTTTTTATTTTATTCTGGTGGTCCTTTCTTCAGTCTCTGTATTTGGGCTCATGGAAACCATATCAGGTTACTGAGCTTTGTGCTCCAGGGGCTGCTGGGGATGAATTTGTGAACACTGCTGTGCATAAATAAATGATCACTGGTTTGAAATCAGGGTCTGGGGAGAAATGATCTGTTTGCTTCTGTTTCCTGTTTTGACCAGAGAGCTGAATTAGCAGCTAAAATGTGTGCTGTGGTGTGTTAAACAGCATTGAATAGGAGGCTACAGAGATAATCCTGGGGGGAGGCCATTGAGGTTGGTACTGAGCCTGGACAGGCTTTGCTGTTCTCTTCTCAGTGCTGAGGTGGTGGCTTTTTCAGTGAAATTTTGTACCCTTTGAAGCATCCCAAACCTCTTCCTTAATTAAGAGGTAGATTGCAAGGTAACACTGGGCTTGATCTGAAAAACTTTTGGCTGTTTCTGTTTTCTGCTGTGTTTCTTACTTTGTAAGAGGTTGGATTGCTTTCTCTGTAGCTGAAAGACATTGCAACAAGAAGCTTCTTCCCCAGCCCTTCTCACAAGTGTATTCAAAATTAAATTTAAAAAACTCCCACTGGATGTTCTATTTTCTCTTGAAACACAATCAAAGTCAGATGACCTACTCCAGACATAAGCTAGGGAGAGTGAATTGTATCTGGATTCTTGCGCTCTTGTCTTCTGTCCAAGCTGGGATCTGCTTGCATGCCTTGGTTGGTTTGCTACAGGCAGCCTGGGGTTCAAAAATTCCCCAGGTCCAGGAGTGAAGTTGACCTAAGTTTGAAGAGTTAAAAAAATAAACCAAAGAAATGGGAGGCATCTCATGTCTCTTAATCTATTTTTGCACTTTACCCTTGAGAGAATTCTTTAAGATTTTGTTTTTGAAGCCTTTCTGTAGAACCACCAGAGTTATAAATAATTCATGTACTGAGCTTCCCTAAGAGGTGCAGATACCTTCTCAGTGGCAGGCAGTGGCACGGTCCCGTGCCACGTAAAGCCATTGTTGCAGAAGTCATTCTGACAAAGTTGGCAACATCCTGGCTCTATGATGGGGAAGGACTGGGGAAAGGATGAATTGTTGTGTAACAGAAAGCTAGAGATCATGTAACCATGCTTGACAGGCTCTTCTTGGCTTAAACAACCCTTGCCTTTCCACAGATAAATTAGTATCTCACCCTCAACAAAATACTGTGACTTTGTTCAGGCAGGATGTACTAAATAAGGCAAACTGATACAGCAAGGATGTAGAATACTGGGCTTCTCTCAGGTAGTAGCTCTGAAGTAGAGCTCCTGTAAGCTTTCACTGGTCACATGGAGCAGTAGGAGCAAAGGGCCAGTGACTAGTCTTGAAGTGTTCAGTCTCTTGTATCTACCACCACGAGTGGTTTTGTAGCCCATTTCTTCTTCAGGAAGTTATTTTGGAATAAATATAGCTAATTTGAAGACATTTGAGTGTATTTTCCAAAGAGAGATGAGATACTTTTTGTTTTGGTTATGGTTTGAAGCTCCATTTAAAACTAAGGCTGCCAGTTTTCACAGATCAGCTTTAATTTTATTTTCCCCATTTGCCATACCAACAGCAAGATAGATTATCAAACATATGACCAGGCCAAAATAAATTCTAAATGGATCCTAAATTATTTTCTGTCTGCCTCACACATTTTTATGAGGTTGTTGAAAGGCTCACTTGATGCGTGTTCAGATGAGCAGGGGAAATTAAATTGTTTTCCCCTTTCTTTCCTCTTCCCTCCCCATGACAGAGTGATGTGCCTTGGCTTGAAATTACAAAATGTCTTTTAAAGATCTCTGAAGTAGACAACAGAATTGGTCTCAATGGTCCTTTTTCAAAAGGATATCTGTAAATGCTTTTTTTTTTCCTATTCAGAAACTGAAAAGCTGGTGGGTTTTTTTTTCCCCCATGAAACATTACTCTGCTACTGAAAGACTGTGCTTGCCTAATGGAAAATCCTTTATGTTAATACAGGACGAAACATCCAAGGTATATGATTTTCCTACTGTATCATTGTGATGCAGCCATGTTATTTTTGCAGTACCATGTTGAGGAATCAAGTACATCAGGAGGTGATGATGTGTTCTAGTGTGTGGTTTGCTCTTGGATGTGTCCAGCCAGAAGCTGGCCGCAAGCACAAGCCCTGTGTCCTCTCATGCTGCTGGGTGCAGCCATGCATCTGCTTGGGTTGCTCCTGTGGAAACTGGTTCCAAAAGACTTTGCTCCATCTTTCATCGCCTCCATAGATCATGGTTGCATTGTTGACACTTTCCTGTGCATAGGAGATGAAATCTGTTTCCATAAGGTCTATTTGGTTATTATAAGCAAAGTAATAGGGTTGCGTTCTTTCCAGATATGCATCTGCTTACACTGGTGGGAGGAATACCAGGCATCAGGAGAACTTGAGGGCTTTTGAAAATGTTGCCCAATAAACTAGGAAAAGAGCTTAAAACTAATCAAGCTAGTAAAACTAGGGCTACCCAGTGATTTATTTCATTTACATCAAATTAGCTTTAAATCAGAGGAGTTTTATGGGTATCGTTTAACCACTACGTAATAACTTACTCTTAAAGGCACTCTTTTGACCAAGAAAATGGCTCTTGCTGTAGACTCCTGGTCCTGGGCTATTAGTCTGTCAAAATGACTGCTCTTCTTGTGCTTGGCTGTTTGACAACCCAGGGAGATACTTGGACAGGTTTCTGTAGGTAACCCCTGACATCCTTCAAGTGCAAAAACGTTTTGTTTCAAAGCTCAGGATATATCTTCATGCTAAGGTAGTAAAGCAATTTGGATGGCTCAGCTGGAGAGCAGTTGCTGTGTGTTTGTGGGAGAAGGATGATGCTGCTGGAAGGCCAGCAGCTCTTTGGCTGCCTGCCCTGGAGCCTGCCAGCAGATCCTGTGGCACCAGCCAGCCTCACCAGCACAGCAGATGGACAGACCAACTCTGTGGTGAGCTGTGCAGTAACAAGGAATGATGGCCTATAGTGAACCTCATCTGTTGATTAATTAGCATGGAAATCAGCAGCAAGGGTGCAAAGAAGAAAAAATAGTTTTCCCCAGAAGGATCTCTATAAAGTGAATGAGCTGGTGAGCCACAAAAAGGACAGAAGAGGCTTTGTAAGAGAAGCATGTGTGTGTACGACAGTCAAAATTGGTTGTAAGACTAGAAAATTTACAGAGCGGTGTTCTGTTTTCCAGCTTACGTTCACATGACTGAGACACTTCTTAAGGATTTGGACTTGTTACAACGGGCCTGCTTTTCTTACTGT
Organism: Corvus cornix cornix; assembly: GCF_000738735.6. Taxonomy (NCBI): domain Eukaryota; kingdom Metazoa; phylum Chordata; class Aves; order Passeriformes; family Corvidae; genus Corvus; species Corvus cornix. The sequence goes on from NC_046345.1 coordinate 7,524,659, forward strand.
CCATGTGAAGAAATAGTAGGGTTCAAGATTTGACCTATGAGTGTATGTAGAGCTGGCTTCAGTTTGGAGACTAGAGAACTTTTTTTACTTTTCTAAGAAAAAGGTTTTTAAAAAGCACATAGATGATCTGCAAGAGCAGAAAATACTTGAGATGTTTATGTTAATGTTAAGATTGAACTGAGGGACTTCAATCCATTGGAAAAGGCTTTTCTCACCATGTAGGGAATAAGAAATACGTTTCTGAAATACTTAATCTACCTTTGTAGATAGGGAGTTTTCATTTGCTTGCCAACTAAAAGGTAAGAACTTCTCTAAGCTGGGTTGTTGTCTCCTTTGTAGTTTGCTTTTTGCCTTGCTTTGTTATTAGTCTATATTAAAGATTCCAAGAGATGATAGTGTTGATACTTCCCAGGAGGAAAGAAACTGCTATTAATACAGCAACTTCAGCAAAAATTTAGATTAGGCTTTGTGGAATTGGAACTGAGGCTCTACAAATAACCTGAACACTTACAGCTTGTAAAGCTTCTTGTAAAGAAGGTAAACATGTCTCTGCCTCTATTGATGGATGCCATTGGGGTAGTTTCTGTACATCCCTGTTCCTCAGGCTCTCTGCTAGGCCATTGAAAGAGTCAAGAATCCCACTTTGTCATCCTGTTCCCTATACATCTCTTAAAATGAGCAATCCCTAGGACACAATGCAAAGTATGCTAATACTAGCAGTGATGGACAGCAAGTTGCAGGACTAATAAGTGAGGTGGTTTATTTTGGCCCAGTGCCTTTGATTGAAAGGGGCTGGTAATAAAAACTCTGAGGCAGAGCTCCCGTGAATTGTGTTTGACAGTTGGAAAAGGTTATTGTGAAAGGCGAGGAAGAAATGGCTCCTGCTCGTGGTCGAAGAGCTGGCTTTTCAGAGTCACAAAATGGGAGTCTGAGTGCTTCAGGCACATACTGAAGGATATGGATGTTGGGCATCAGGTGTAAGGTAGGGTGGGCAGTGAAGAACCAGAGACAGAAAATGCTGTTGGAAATACTGAAGGAGATTAGAACCACTGCAGAAATAGCTGCTGATGTTGAGAATTTAAGAAAATTGACTAGAATCCTTAGGGATTGTGCTTAGGGAAAGTGCTTAGGGAAAGTTTAGCAAACACATAGAAATTTCAGCTGAGTTGTGGGGAAAAAAGTGTGAGGAGAAGAGGACAAGGTGTGGCCTACAGAGCCCTGGCCAGGCACATCGTGCCAGTGGACTTCAGCACTGTCAAGTTTTTTGCTTTGGTTGTTTAGCTCTTGGATGTTGGGATAGTCTCATTGCCATGAGAGGGAATTGCAGTCAGTGTTCATGGGAGTCCTGCAGTTTAAACTCCTGTAGAGTTAATCCTTCATGTTTGAGTTCAACAACATTTTGCATTTTAGCAGGAGCCTAAAGTGATGTGCAACATCTGTGTAGAGCATTGCTGAAATTCCTGATAAATGAGTTCCAGAGGCAACCTTCCATTTGTGGGACATTTCACAAAATCTGCCACACAGAAAGAATAAACCTTTTCACCTGGGCTCTTCAGTGGCCTGAAAAGTTAAAGAACCAGAGCCTTCTCTTCGAATGATGGAAGAGATGGGAGTCTGTTTGTCAGACACTGATGCACTTTAGACTTACTGCTGTTGGCTGACCACTGTGCTGTGTAAACTCAGGATTACTGGAGGCACTGAAGCACTGGGGAATAATCTCTTGACAGTCTGTGCCTCAGTTTCCTCTCCTATGAAATACATAGCTTTTAAAATGAATGCTGGTTATGAATTTCCCATTATGTGAAATAAAAGTGATTGTGAAGTGTAAAATACTGTTGGAAGGTGGTTGAATTATTTCAATTTATGTAACACAAATGAAAACAGGGCCTTTATTTCCTTGAGACATCTCCTGTAGTATTGGAGAGCTGGTGCTGTCCCTGCTTTTGTAGCAAGGTCACTTCTGTCAATACCATCCAGATGTGTATCCTCAGGGTTTGTCTAAACATGGTTTGCACTGCGTGGTGTTAATAGCTCTTACTCTGTCTCCCAGCAGGGTCCCACCCTTGTGCTTTCACCTCAGTGTTTATCCACTTTTGCTGCATTCACACTGCTTTCTGCCTTACTCTGTTCATCTGTCTTGTTTCAACAATTTTGGGGAAATAAATCTTGCCTCCTTTCCTTCTATGGGAGAGAAAAATTAAAAAAAAAAAAAGGGATTAAGAATCCCTTTACAGAATGACAGTGAATAGGAGCAGACCTGAACATTTTTATCTCCGGGACTCTTTGTAGCAGCAGAGAAGCAGTGCAAATTTTTGAATAGGTAAAGCAGTGCAGGGTTAACTGTTCTAGAAGTCATCTTATATTAAGATATGTGTGGTATTCAAAATGGATTAGTCTAAATGGAGAGGAGCAGGGGCTCGGGGCTCCGTTCGTACTCTGTGCACGGTGTCGCAGGAATGGCAGCACCTGGGTAGGTGCGCTCAGATATTGCAAGAGGGGAAGGTCAAGTGCCTGCTCTTAGATGACATTTTGTCATCCTTGCTCTTGCTTCTGTTGACAAGTATCAGGTGATTTTTAGTTAAGCTCAGGAAAAGGTTATGAAAGGTCCTTCCTCTTTGCTGCTGGGTGGAGAAGGGATGCTGTGGATGTGCAATGTGGAGGATGAATCCAAGCATGTTCTCTTCAAAATACAGAATGTGATACTGCTGTTGCTCAAGGCATCAGTACTGAAATCAGTGTAGGAGATAACTGCTTTGAGCCAGCATGGCCACATTCCAATCAAAACTTCATTTTTTGCCTTATTGTGTTGGCCTGAGCAAGTCAAATGTTACCCAATTTTGTGACCCAGTTCTGTTTTGTGCCTCCGGGACAAGGTCTCTTGTATGCTTCTGTCTTTTCAATGTTTTTGTGAGAGTTCCAGAACCATTTCAGAGGTGGGGGAGAGCAGTATAGTACTCAAGAAGAAAAATAATAAAAGCTTCCAGTTGGTTTTTTTTTCCCCCCCTCTCTGGCTTTTGTTTTCTTCTGATGTGTTTTTTCTTGCAGAAGCAACGTGTTCCTTCATTTGAACTGTTGCGCTGACATGGATTTAGCAGAGCTATGCCTGAGACATGTTGGTATGGATGATAGCTCAGTGAAGTTTCCTGATCAAAGGTGTCCTGCATCACCAAGTGTTCTGCTCAGGCTGAGCTTTCCATTTTAGGGTAGCTGCTGTGGTACTGACCTGAGTTAGACTGCTTGAGCTTCCTAAGAGATCTTAAAAATGAGGTGTGAAGAAATAGACTGAAAGTGAATCCCATGAGTTTGTGAAAAAGTATCTTTTGAAGGATAAGAATGGTTCCTGGGGTATAGGAGTGGGTGACAAGGGAAGAGCTTGACAGTACCCACTGCTGCTGATGCAGCACTCAGAGTGCAGCTGCCCAGCTGCAAAATGGGAAGCAAGCACATTTTTCTCAGTTCTGCGAAGTGGCTGAGAATCTACGGCTTGACTGTAATGGAGTTGTAATTCAAAGATGCCCCTTGTCATTGTGGTTTATTTATCCTGGTTTATAACACTTAGTTGGGAAGTTTCTCTGCCTTGCAACATTTTGCTTGCCTGATACTTAATTGTGCCTTGGTTGTATGAGCCAGACTTGGCTCCTGACTAAAATGATGCCACATTCATTTAATAGAGTTGTGCTGGAGATGAATTTTCCTCTCAGTGCTAAATCTGGGACACAAGTCACGTAGGTTCTGCTGGCCTAAACATAGGCTAAGCCCTTCACTGCAGGGTCAAAGTTCTGCACACAACTGTGTGAGTGCAAAGAGCTGCCTCGTTTTTTTTTTTTTTCTTTCTTAATAACGCAGCTGCTCTAAACAGTGTGCCTACATAGCAGTTGGGAGGCAAAAAATTACAGACTGAGATGGTTGGCTTTTGTTTAATGTTTTTAATTGGCAGTTGGTGTGCTGTGTAAATCCACCCTGGCTGTCCTTACAATATTTGTGCAGATTTAAGTCTTTTTGCTTTCTCACACCCAAATTACTGTAATGTCTCAGAAGAGCCTATTGTTTCATATAGAATTTGCATACATTGTACAGTTGCACTTCTGTGGCTATGTTGCAATATAAGTTTTTGCCTCCTGTGTAAATCTTGAGATTAACAGCTCTGGTGCCTGCTGAAGTAATGATCTGCATCATTTCAGGTGCTCAGTGAACAGTCAGGAGGAAAGCATTTGGCAGTTGCTATACTGTTGCTACATGGAAAATCAGTTTCACTACTTTCAAATGCTTAAATTCATTATCAGCTTAAGAAGCTTTTCTGCAGAAATTGAGAGGCTGGTTAATTACTTTGCTTTAATTTCAGTCACAAATGGTACATACTTGCCCCTTCCCAGGGCACAAGTGATTCCATGGCTAAGAACTGCAGTGCGAGGGAGGGCAATTAAAGGGAATTATTTCAATAAACAGTTTGTACTGAAGCCTTTGGCTCCCCACACCCACCCACCCTGACCACTGTTTGGAAATACTGGAGGAAAACACCACTCCCTCAGTAGGAACTCAAGTGTGGCTCTGGCTTTGTTTTGATTTGTTCCAGTTGTGTTTTGCCACTGGGAGTGTTGTTGTGATGGGCTTGTCCACCAAGTAGAAGGCTCCCAGACATGTTGCCATTTCTATTTTTCTCCAAGGCTCCAGCTATTGCACTCCACCTGAAAATTAGTTCACTCCTCAGGAGTGGAAGAGAACAACAGTGTTTGAACTGCTCATACAGGCTCTCCGGGCAGTCCATGTGCTGACTTCAATTACCATCTCCAAGAAAGGTGCCCCTCTTTGAGGAACACTTAATCGTATGCTAACAGCACCAGAAAAAGGTGTAGTTGTCTTCTGAGCTATATAAATGCCAAAATGAAATGAAGCATAGAAAGGTGAAATGTACTTTTTCTTAAGGGAATCACAAGTGCTGTGCCTTTCTGAAAGGGAGTGGATGCAGGATTTAATTGAGGTCGTGTGGGAGGTGCAGGTGCAATTCCTTGTGCCCTCTTAAAGGTGTGTTGCCCTTGTTTCCTAAGTGAGCTCTACTGTGTATTTCTAGAAATCTTGATTTTCAGAGGAGCAGTTGTTGCAGCTGTATGCAAAATAAAGAATTCAGAAGCAACAGGTGAGGAAATGGAAAGTGGATTAATAATGAAACAATTTACCTGTTCTCTCTCATTGGGAATATTGTCCTTGTTCACACTGGAAGGTGACCTTTTTTCCTGAAACAAAATTGGAAAATTGGAGGTAAGCATCCCAAAAATCTACACAAAGGCCATAGAGGAACTAATGGTGGAAGAGACAGGAAGGTTTCATAAAGCTGTGCTGTACTGAGCTGTGGAGTGATTGAACATTCTCAAGGGGAGTCAGAGACTCAATAAAACTGGGTGAGGCTGTAGGGGACAGACCCCCAGTGGGCAGAAGGGTGGATAGGCTGAATGGGTGTCTTCTGTGTCCGATCTTGGCTAATGCTGAATGAGCTTATTATTTAGATGCTCATAACGAATTAGATAAACAGTGAAATAATTAACAAAGCAGGCACTTAAATGGTTATTGCATGGTTTAGAGCTGACTTTATTTAGATGAATGAGGTAGTTCATTCTACTATTAGCTGTGCCCTAGCAAAAAAGATTTTTTTTTCCCCTTCTCTCATTAATGATTAAACATTACAAACAGAAAACACACTGTGGCTTTTGCTGGAAAGACAGCACAATGGCCTGCTTCCTTCAGAGGGAGTTCATCAGCGACTCCCAGTGACTCACATGCAATGGGAAATTCTGAAAATACTGTCTTAGTTTTCTCAAATGTCAAAAAATTCTCAGGGTCTTTGATACAATAGAAGAGATCATCAAGTCATGAGATGCTGATATTTGACTTACTGTCTAATTAGATCATGTCTGTAGCACAGTATGCCAGGTACTGTTAAAGTACGCTTAGAAGTCTGTCTTCATTTTTGCCATTCTCTGAGCTGCTGTTTCTTTTTCCTCAACTAGTTTTTAGGCCCAAGTAATCAGTCAGCAGAGCTGCTTATACTGGAATGCTCATGGATTCTTCTTGTAACCCCTGGTCAGCTGTAGGACTCCAGATACCTCACACTCGATGACTGGGTCCTAAACTTTGGATCTTTCATTTTTTGCTGTACCTCCTAATCCCTTTCTGTGTTCTGTGGCTTTTATGGTTCTTACTCAGTACAGATAATTTAACAAGACGTGCAAGCTGTTTGCTTTAGCTTTCATTCTTTCACACACACCATGTGTAGCCCATTGCCTCTGCCAATGAAAAAGAAAAGCAGTTACCAGAGGTGTAGACCCCTGACCTCAGTTCTGCAGGTTTTCTCTTTTACCTGTTGAAGTACAGCATCCTGTCTGTGCAGGGCTCGGATCTTGTGAGAAGGTTCAAGGGCAGTCAGAGGGGTGATTCAGATTACTGCAGAAGCTGACTGAGTTTCTGATGCTCTAAGGTATGTCACAGATGTGATTTTTCCCTCCTTCTTTTCTTATTTTTTAAAGAACAAAGGGAGAAAGACTTAGACATTGACCATGACTGTGCAGACCAGTCCTGGGAGTGGTTGCTCTGTGTACTCTACGTCTGGCTTGATTTTCTTTTTAAAGGTGTTACCAGAGAGATAAAATGCAGCTGTCATACAAACCCTGCCTTGGGAGAACATTATTAGTAAATCCCTAGCTGTGAATTGTTCTTCAGAAATATCACTCAAGGCAATTTTATTTCCCGGTCTTCTTTTGCATGGGGAGGGTGTGTGTTTTCATCTGGCCTTCCTTTACTAAACTATCCAGCCATTTGGTACTTCCATGGTCATCTGGCTATTTTTTTGCTAAGACTGTTACCTCCCACCATTCCCAGAACATCTCAAAAATCTGGAAGAGCAACTGGATGGAAAAAAGGCTTGTCATTTGTTACAGTGGACTTGGCTCCATCAGACAGCAAATTTCAGGCAGGAAGCAAGGCATTTAAGCACATTCCATAAAAATGTTTGATTTTACTTTTTCTTTGTGCTTTGATTCTTTTTCTGTGTATATGAAATTGTCAGAAGGTTTTCTGGTATTTTCTCCTGAATTCCTATTGCAGACCTTTAAGTTAAGGAAAAAAGATTGTGAATTTGAACAAAGATAGATATGCTGGTCTGTGTAGTCTATTCCAGTGCAGATTTTATACATTACAGTTGTTCTTGTATGGATTTTATTATTATTAATAAAAGTGGTTTCTCTCCAGAGTAATTGCTCTGCTTTACTAGTGGTTTAATTTTATTTCAAAAGGGCATTGTTTTTTCTTCAGGGCTGTATTTGTGTCAGGAGTTACACTGAGAAGCTGTAGCTGTACCTTTCCTACAGTCAGCCTCCAGGTAATGTACAGCTACAAAAGACATCAAGGACTCATCTGACAGCTTGTACTGGGAAAGTAAAAATCGGACTCAGAAACTTCTGGAGAGCTTTTGGTATATTTATATCTTGCTAGAAGTCATTAGCACTTCTTGTCTGGGGAGATATTTGCAGGAAGTTCCTTTTAACTCTGATGTGAAAAATCTTAGAAATACTCAAAATCTCAATCAAATGGCTTGGTTCCCCTGATGGCACAAATGTGGATTTATAGATAAATTAAAATGTAGCTGTGGCTTCTTCCCTGTTTACCAGACGCTAATTGGAGTATTCCCCCCTCCCTTTGTCTGATGCTTTCACGTTCTGGCAGTTGACCTGCAATAGCTCCTGGCCTGCTGGAGCAAGCTCCTCTGGAATACCTTCAGAGCAAGAGCTGTCTGGGAGGGTCTGAGCTGGTGCTTAATGGAGTGAGCGTGGGGCACTTCTGTTGCTGGTTGCCTTTCGGGCTCTGCTCAGCCATTCCCCAGAGCTGCTCTGCAGACATGAAAGAACAAATACGACATTTTTCGAAGAACCAGGCAGGAGTCATTGTGGATGTCATCTTTCACCACCAACTGAATTGTCTCTGCATGCAGATCTTACTTCAGCATGGACCTCATACAAGTGCCTCCTCCATCCTCAGTGTCCATGCTCCCAGTGTGAAGCTGACAGTACAAATCATGTCTTCACATCTTTTAACTTAGTCTGATTTATATAAAAAACAGCTAAAATTATGTTTGCAAATTAGTCCACTGGATAACAGTTACCTTGTATGACGGAAGACAGGATTTGATCTGGCATGCACTTTGTGTACTTGAAACCGTTTTTCCTAATCCTTTGATTAAAACCTTTGACTCCCCAGCTATTCTGCTGAGACTGAAAAATACTGCAATGTTTTAATATCTCTAGCTGGATTTTGCGTAATATTCCTGTTCTTTTTTCTTCAAAGCAAGCAATGAAGAAATGCTTCTTCAAATCCTTTCTGTAGGTTTATGCTGTATCAGAGTGGCTGGAAGCTGAACATGTATCATTTTTTGCTGTTACATTGCCTTTTACTAGCATCTGGAAGAGAAATACGTCCTCCTAAATAAAATGTCAAAGGACTTAATCACTGGGTGGGGCAGATACGCTGAATTAAAGAGGAGCAGTTCATTGCTTTAAGAGAGGTTTGCCATCTCTTGGAAAGACAAACTGCTGTACCTGGTGCTGTGTGGCATGTTGCAAATCTTTCAGAAACAGCTCTCCCAGACAGGCGGAGTCATCCCACCTTTTTCATTTGCAGTGTTCTAACCGCTGCGTTGTGAGCTAATGTTTTACACGGATCGCTTCAAAGTCTTGCTTGTCATATGCCCATTATAAAGTGAAAATATGCTTGCCAGACAGGTAGCATAGATCCTGCTGACTCTCTTTGCAGCCTGCCTTACAGCAGATGTTATTCTCTGAAGGTAGCTTTAATTTTTGTTCCAGTTATTATGTACTTGTAAAGAAATTACTATTAACAAGGCCTCTGATTTAGGAATGTGATTTTATGCCTGTCTGCAGCCTCTTCTGCTGCTTACCAGCATGACCTGGTAGTGTCTTCCTCTGTAGGAAGCTGTTTTGAACATGTTGCCATCACACCTGTGTATATTGATAAATGTTTCTTTTATGATGTGCTTTAACCATTTCCTGCAGCAGAATTGACTCTTTGAAGTTGTACAGTTAGGCTGTCTTCAGCTTCATATTCTTGAGATTTTAAGCTCAAGAATCTCAAGCCTGTGCTAGCGTGTGTTTACAGGAGGGTAGTTGTAGGACTGCTCTCCCCACTCTGCTACTGCAGCCTGAGCACAGGCTGTATGGAATTAAATAATGGAATTATGGCTGCACCTGAGATGTTTCTGATGCTGTGAGAGCAGTTTCTGTCTGAATGACATCAAATGACTGGTTCTTGGGCTTGTTCAGCTTGCAGTAAGCAGTGTATTGTACTGGTGGTATGATAGTAAAATCTTGGAACACAGTATTTTAATACAGCTGAGATGCTCCTTTTCTACTGTAGACATCAACTTCAGACTATTTCTGAAAGGGAGCCAGGGTGACCAGCATCGCCTGCATCAGTGATGCTGTTGTTGCAGTCTGAGTTCACCACTGGGTATGGTAATTACAGTTGTTGATGTTCAGGTTTCTGAATCGGACTAAGTGGGTATTGTGTGTGTGAGGGAATGCTGAAATTGGAGACATGGACTAAATAAACATCAAAGGTCTCTGAATCTGCTAGAGAGGCTGCCATAATGACTGCTCATCCTCCCATACTCTGACAAAGGCTTTTCTGGCCTCTGCACTCTGTGGGTGCATCCAAGGGGTTTGGGAGAGGTGGCATTGCAGTGGAGGAGGAAAGTCTTGGTGAGTAAATTGTCTCTGTCAGGGATGAGGATGCACAACCTGAGCAGGCGTGTGCTTACAAAAGGGAGGTTGTAGGACTGCTCTGTCTCCTCTGCTACTACAGCTTGAGCTTACACATAGAGGTCGGTGCAGGATGAATGGTGGAGTACTAGGAATGACAGGAGTTGTGGTCCCTGCCAGCTGACACTGACATGTGATGAATAAAGTATCTCATTGAGAGATTAATAACATAAGAAAAATGATGTCATTGTACAGAGTTGTGCCAGATGTAGTCAGAATGCAAAAATACCTCTCCTGCACTGATGAAAGGGAGTGGGAGAGGATGTGGTGGATGTAAAGGTTAGTTTGGTAGTAGTGGCACCAGTTGCTAGGAACAGGTTGATGTAAGGAATGTAACCGTGTGTGAAAGGAACAACCAGCGTTACTGCAGGTGAGGGGCCAAGAGATGAACTGATGGCCTCAGATCAGCACTTTCCTTCTGTGCTTCTGCTATATACCACACTTGTGTCTGAAGTAAGAGCATGTGTTGGCTTTTTAAAAGTTTCTATGGATTGGAGATTTTAAATGCTTTTTCCATGGCTTCTCCCTTAGATGGATACACTGTGAATTTGATGAATACAAAAACACAGATTAGTATTTCAGATTGACTGAAGTGTTCTGATGAACCTCTGGGTAGTCATCACGCCTGACACCTTCCAGTAACAACAGGGCTCCAGTTCTTAGAAGCACAGCAGAGCATATGGGGAACCAATTAATTCAGTAGATATTAATTAATAAACACATTTCCTCTGGGGAAAACCTTTTAGCACATCCTCTGTTTGGCCCAGGATTGCATGCACGCATGAATGGATAGCAAACATGCTTTCCTGAATTGTCACTTGTTATTTCTTGATGGGCTGGGGACTGCCTCCTCCAGACTACTGCTGCCAGGCTTTTGGGAGAGCAGACTGCAGCTAATGCTCGAGCTGTCTCTCAGCGACCAGCGTTCTCACACATAAATGATGTTAACACACGCCAGTTTCCACCCTGGCCCTGTGACTCTGAGCTGAGCCCGGCCAGCTCCCGGCAGCGTGAGGTCTCTTTGTTTGGCGCTCGCTTCATCCATGTGTGCATGTGGAATGATCAGCTCTGATACAGCTACTGGCTGTCCTGAGGCACAGATGTACCCTTGCAGAGCAGAGCTGCTGTGGGGTAGGCAGGGTGTTGCAGAGCCTTCCTCTTCCAGTGCAGCAGCTGTGTTTGCATCCGTACATGGCCCCGCACTGACGGAGCGGGGTAGGCTGGATAGTTAATGCACACTGTGGGGCAATTCAGCTGAGTTGCAAACCTCCATGAACTTGTGTTCTTTTAGAAATAATTCCATTGTTCTGTCATCAAGTTCATATTGCTCCAAGGCTAAGAACAGTGAACACTTGTGCTGTAGCATGGTCATTCATGATGAAGACTTTTAACATCTCTCCACCTGGTCCTGACAATTAATAAGTTCTCTTGTAAAACTTTCTTAGTAGAAACGAGCTCCAGACGGTTTGCAGAAGCTTTTTGCTGCTGACCATTGGAACTTGCTTGACTGCTAAACTGCAAAATGCTGCTTAATGTTGTAAGTTTTCACTGATGTTTTCTTCTGCTGTAGTGTGGCTGCAGGTGTGAAGGTAATGTTCTTGAAGCAGCTCACTCAGTGATTTGTTCTGAATTTGCCATTTTAACTGTGTAAAATTTCATTAGATTAATTATATGGATTTTTATTAAAATTTGCTTCTTTTCCTCCTGAGTATGAAGACAGAAACCTACTATGGGAGTGCAAGTCCCTGTGATGGAAAACCACATTCATTGCAGAACATGGCAGTGCTTTAGAATGGGCAGAGTGCTGAGGTGTGACCTTACCAGTAGAGGACTGGACCAGAAATGCTTGTTAGTCTACCTTTATGGTTTCTTATATTCTTAACATTACATGAAATACTCTCCAATAAAAAATGGTTTTATTTCTTGTGGTGCATGTGCAGGTGTTGAAGTTGTGAAGAGGAGAAATTTCTTCATGAAAGTCTGTAAAGGATGCAGAGGCTTCTCTGATGATCTCTCTTCCTCTTAGAGAAGTTATGGGTATAAAATGCATGCTGAAAGAATTTTATCAATGGTATCCTTAAAAAGAAGTAATACTTGAAATTTAAATATGCTACTTGAACTTCATGGGAGAAATAGTAAAGTGCCTCTTAAGTGCTCATTCGCTGCATGTATATATCACCTTTCAAAATGTTACCAGTCGTCTTCAGACACACGTGTAACCTTTCCTACTTGGTACTTGCAGCCTGTATCCTTAGCAGGGAAAAATACTAATCCCTGATGAGTGAGAGTGAAATGGTAGGTGAAGTCAGCAGAAATCTTTCTACCCAGTGAGCTGGCGGGGCAGGTTTGTAAGCCAGCAAACTGCAGTGCTTTGCAAAATATTATGGATCCAAAAGCACAATGAATTATGTCTACCAGATTCACAAAGCTAGGATTAAGAATAGCTGTAACGTCTGCTGCTGAGGGTATACAGAGCACATTATCTGGTCTATTTTCTGGGTTTCTAAACACATTTTAGATGTGTACTAAGAGCCTGTTATAATATATTTGGTGGCTTTTGTTAAATGAGTGATATGGTTACCCTTTGGTTTAATTTAATTTTCCAAATGGAGCTGTACTCAGTTTAAACTTCTTGGCAAAAATAGTTTTCTGTGGTTTTTCTCTGATCAGAGTTGCTGATGATTCCTTGTTGAGGAGTTGATTTAATTTCTGCGTGTGTGAACTGATAAATGGTGGGAGGCTGTAAATGCTGATGTGTTTGGTCACTGTTGACGTAGATAATTGAATTAAGTGTAGAATCAGGCTAGTTTTCTGTCTGTGAGGTATGAAGTGTTCATGGTGTCGGACACAATTTGCTGTTCAGGATGGATATCTTTGTCTTCCACTCGGGTAGCTAGATGGGTACACTTGCTCTTCCTGACGTGCTGTCATCCCTTGTAAGCAAGATTTATTAATTTGGCTCCATCTTTGTGTTGTGTGGTTCTTGTGCTTCCCTGGTATTCGTGGCTTGGGGCAGTATTCCTCCTCCCAGTCCTCAGCTCGTCTGCCAGAGCCATGAGCTGTCCTGCCCAGGGGCTGGAAGTGCTGGGGCTGGCACAGGAGCTTGTGGTGTGGGAGATGGGTTGTGATACATCTGGATCTGTGCTCTCTTCCCCTTTCTGTACTTCCCTAAATTAATTGCTCGCACGCCTTTGTGGGACAGTTCAGACACATTCTGTTCATGCTGAATGGATGTAGAAGTATCCCCAAGTCACACACAAGGCATTGTGCTGTTGCCTGAGTGTTCACTTGTGTCAAATCAAATACTGGGCTTGTGCTCAGGTTTCTTGTATTTTATAATCTCTTCCCTGTCAGTACAAGATACACATCTGATGAGAGCTTAGCAACAAAAACATAGTCTAGGCAAACCACATAAAAAGCCAAAGAATGACATTATGGTGTTTGGAAAGCCTTAATAAAGAATCTTAATATACTGCCATGTGTGGAGGGAGCTACTGTTCACCAAAAGATTTATACGGTGAACGAAAGCAGTGTTAACAGGATGGAATTAAAGACTGAAATATTTCTTTCATACTTTCCCCCTCCTTCCCTTTTCCTGCCACTTTTTTTCATGGGAAAGCCACTGATTTGGCTTCCACATGACATTCTTCTCATTTATGGGTTCTCTCTCTTCTCATTTTTATCTGTCCTCCCCTTTTCCTGACGTGCTTTATTGTTTGGTTTTGCCCTCCCTGGATAGACTCATGTATTTTGTAATGCTTTTCTCTTCTGCTCATCTTTTTCTGGTGGTCTTCAGGCTCCAGCGTCACTTTTGCAACTGTTTGCCAAGCTTACCCTCTTCCATTCATATGTTTATCTGTTGCTAACTGTTGTACTCCCTGATTTAGCAAGCTGAGGTGTGGAATATTACAGATTTCTGTCAGATGACTTTATTTGTTAACAACTTGTTAATGTCATTATGAGTGATGGGTTAGTCCAGGTCAGCAAACCTGACTTGTGGGTTCAGCAGCACTTTTTTGGAGATGTTTTTTGCTGCTGGGGACTCTGGGGGAGGAATTAAAAGACACTGTCTTGGGAAAAAACTAAGCCCACAAGCTGAAAACCAAAGTAAGATGAACCCTGCTGGTGTGTGTTTCTGAGAATATTCCCAGTGCTGTGCTCAGGGTGAGTCCTGGAGGCAGGAACAGTGTTTCTAGCAGGGTGCTCATTGTGGGTGGTGGACTTGCTGCTGCTAAATTTGTAGTGATTGAGTCTGTCCTACTGTTTAAAAAAGGTGGGTGGGATGACTGTTTATTTTTGATTCCTTGTGAAGAATTGGAGGAAAAATAAAACAGCTTCATTTGAACTTTGGGAAGGACAGCTGTGTGTATAGATGATCCCAGGACAGCTAATGCTTTATGGAGGACTTTGGTTTATTTCTGCCAAAATTTTAATAGAGGAGATGGGTCATAGGAAAGCCTATAAAGGACAGAAGGCAAGACTGGGTACCTGGGTATTCTACCAGAACAGGTGAAAATGGCATGCCCTGCACAGGCCTGATTTACAAAGGGAGTCTAACACAGGAGGATCATTTGTGTGAAAGGGAGGCAGTCACTGCTACCAGTGTGCATGTAGGGATTTAGGCACTTTGAACCGTTCTGGCTAGGGTGTGAGCAAACTGGCTGGGAGTTTACTAAGGCACTGTCTCCTATTTGCAGCCTCATTTTGGCAGGGCTTCTCTGGAAAAATTAAAGATTCTGTTTTCTGGCATAAAACCGCAACAAGGAGTGGGAGGGAAGTGCAGCTGTCCTGTCCATAGGTTCAAACAGCTTGTCTTGCCAACTGCAGAGAAATGCAGCATTCAAAGCATGAGTTTAGTTTTCTGACTGATGGTTGTTAATAGCAAGTCCTTGGTTTCATCCTGTATGATCTCTTGTTTTTATCTGTGTGTGTTTAATTGAGAAATGGCTCTCTCAAAAGCCCTCTGAGAACCTGTTTAAAAGTGATTTAGACTGCAGACTCTTGGGCTGCATCTTGTCTTAGTCTTCATCATATTTGAATTCCATTGTGAAGTCCCAAACAAAAGCATATCAGAAATAATAATAATAAAGGTACTATGTAAATAATTGAGTGCTTGACAAATGTGATAGGATTTTACAATTCAAGTGCTTTAATCCAGAAGAGCTGGCTTTATACACAGTGCCAGTAGGAGCAAGTGGTCATAGAAAGATGTCTATTTTCAGCAAGTGTGTGGAACCATTAGCCAGAGCTGATGACAAATGGAAAAAGCCAAACACACTTAACTAAGAAATTGAGAGCTATTTTACTTTGCTGGTGAAGGTATTTACCTGTGGGCAAGTGACTTCCACCTTATCTTAAATGACTTTTTCCTTTTTGAGATTCATGCTCGTCATGCAGTAATAGCAGTCCTTGCTGAATGGCCTGACTGTCGATATTGAGCGCTCTTATTATAAACTGAATGGAGCCAGTGGTTTCCCATTAATTTTCCTGGTGACAGTGCCTGGATAAATGGTGCTCATGTCTTCTCTTTTCCCCTTCAGTCGCTGGTTGCTGCTACACACAGCTATTTCAGTTATGCTGGCACTACGGGTTTTTGGGAGCTGTGCTGTAGACAGCAAGGGCTGGGGAACAGGACAGACAGTCCTTCTGGGTGATGGTGGTTTCCTCAGTTGGCTGAGAAATGTCCACAGTGCTGTGGTTTGCATTGACCTTACCTGAAGTACTGCTTGACGGCTGAGAAGGGGCTTCACCCTTGCTCGCTGGTGGGAGGAGAAGGAACTCCTTAGGCCAAAAGATGAACAGGCATCATTAGCCCCTTCTGTGGCTTACAAAAATCTCTTCATTTCATTTAAGTGTAGTTTGCTGAGGGCAGGCTGGGGGGATGATGGGGAATTCCTTTACGAGCCTTAAATAATTTATTCTTAGCCTGAAAAATCTTCAGAGCATTGCAGCAGACAGGTAGGAGCAGTTGTGTGCATGCACGTGAGCACCTCTCCATTATCAGGTTTATGAGTAAATAGGAACCTTTCTTAAAAATAATTAGGTCCAACCTGCTAAGCAGCAAAGTTTTACCATGTAAGTGTTTCTCATGCAATTCACACTTACTGTCTTAAAATTAAATGTGTGTGTCTTGTCAGTCTTCATCACTGGCACTGGTTAAACCCTTCTCTCTGAAGGGTTCTCCATTAGCTTTCCATTATACCTGTAGGCACTTGACTTGTAATCACGTCACTCCTTGACCTTCTTCTGAGGTTAATAGCTCGGACCTTAGGCATGAAAGAGAGACCTCTGATCCTGTTCTCTGGCTGTTCTGTTAGCTGTGCTCTGAGCCCACTGCAGTGCATCCACATCCTTCCACAGCTGTGGGTACAAGAACTGAGCAGGTTCTTACTCAGCATTTTCCCTCATATCCAAGTGCTCACTTTCATCTTTTGTTTTTCTTTTCTTTTTTTTTTTTTTTCTTTCCATACTGTTTATTGTAGTTAAGCATGAGCTTAGGACAGGCACTTGCTCTCTTACCAGTGTGTGGGGGCTGGCCAAGTACAAGTAGGGGTTATAAGGTCAGTCTTAGGGAATAAACAGAAAATGTGTGAAGTAAACAGACTACTGGACAAAAAGCCATTGGTGAACTCTCTTGGGTAGTTGAAACAGCACAGTAACTGCATCGCACTTGGGAAAATTGTCTTTCTCCTGGAATCTCTTCCATTTGAAAGAT
The DNA here is from genome assembly GCF_000738735.6 of Corvus cornix cornix. Taxonomy (NCBI): domain Eukaryota; kingdom Metazoa; phylum Chordata; class Aves; order Passeriformes; family Corvidae; genus Corvus; species Corvus cornix. The sequence goes on from NC_046345.1 coordinate 7,541,195, forward strand.
GTACAGCAGTTGGAGTGGCCTTTGGCTTGTTGATTTTTGTGTCTTTGGTGTTCCAGTGGACTTGTAGCTATTCAGAGACCTCCCGCACAGTTCCTTTCCTGCTGTCCCTTTTCTGCTCTCTGGGGTTACACAGCAGTGGGAGCTGGGCTGTGGTCGAGGCTGTTCACACGTTCCTGCTGTGCTTTGTTCAGACCACGGTTTTTGGTGAGGGGCTGGAACGGGGTGAGATGCAGAGGGAAGAAGTGGTGTGTGATTTAACAGGGGTAATCTCCTGGGGAGCTGTTTGGGCTGATACAGTCCTGCTGCCTCACTGCCAGGCAGACCTGCTCTGGGGCTTAATAGTGAGAGACACTGGCAGGCACAGTCCTTGTGAGATGGGTGATTGGATTTATTGTCAGTTGCTTTGTATTCCCTAGAATGAGAAATAATTTATTTCAAGGAACAGCTTTCTTGGAATGCCAGCTTAAAAAAATCATCAGTGGTCTGTTTGTTCTGTTTCCCTCAGGATTAAAAGCTTTTTTGTTGTTGTTTTTTGAGGTTTTTTGCTTTTTGTGTTGTGTGTTTTTCCACAAAAAGCATTTTTGTTGCGTCGTTCAGATCTACCAGCAAGATTGTGGGTGGGCGAGGAGATGAGTTAAATTTAACACTGATCTGATATGGCTCCTAGGACACTCAAATAATGCTCCAGCCTTGGTCGTAATTCAAAGAATGCAGAGATGGTTTACATCTGCCTTGAAGTTAAAAGCAATTCTCTAAGGTAGTTTTGTAGCAGTGCAAGTGGGCGTGTGTGTGTTAGCCTAGAACTGGCTGGGTCTGGCAGGCTTTGGTTTAACTCACTAATGTGAAGGTGGCTGGGGTAGAGTCTGGGACACACAGACTGCATAAAGAAACTTTCTGTTCTCACCTGCCAAACTGACAGTTGTTTTTTTTGTTTTAGATGAAGGACCTAGCTTGTACTTCTGACTCCCATGTGCATGTAAGTTTGTGGACTTGCTGTCTAGTAATACGTGCTTCCATTTAATTTGTGATCCGAACTCTGTGGGGCCCAGAAGAAATGAAATCTGAATGCCTGTCTTGCAGAAAGGAATGTAAAATTAGTCATCCCACACCACCCTTAATGCCAGCATTGTAGAGGCAGCAGGTGGAGATGAAGGAAAAAACTTGCTGGAAAATTATAATCCATGATGTAACCTCATCCCAGTACAAATGTCCCTAATTTAGTCTTGGTTAGTTCATCTGAAAGGCTCCAGAGAAGGAAGCAAGTCAGATCTGTTTTGGGTTTGGTCAAAGATTAGGCATGTAGATTTACATTGTATTTGTCTTTGGCAGGTAGTTTGGCAAATTGCAGTGAACTCTGTATACAGATCTTGGTGAGAAACAGTCATTTCCTGCTCAGTTTCCTACTGGGCAGACTGTCCAGATAAACACTGGCCATTGCTGTCAACAGTTAAGGGAAAGAGAGCCGTGTGTGCCAGGTGCTCTTTCTTTTGGGTTTTTTTTTTTTTTTTGTCCTGTATCATTTTTATATTACAAATAATGGCTTACGGTTCTATTTTACTACCTGATCTTGCTGAACTGCTGGGAGAAAAAGGGCTTGTGACTAAGGGACTGAGTGATGACTTGTGATATCCTTGTCCTGTCTGGGTTCTACACAGAGTACTTACACTGGGGCTTTGAGGCCTGGATCCATCCTCCAGCTTTAATGTTGTCTTGAAGCACTTGATACAATTTCCGTGCAGAATTGATGGCAAAAGCTGGATATGTCCAAGGAAGTAATTTAGTCTGTGCAAGATCTGTTCTCTGAGGCTCCTACTCTTCTTTTCGACTAAAGGGAAAGAATTAAGTTATCCTGCATTTAGATACCTTGCTAAGCTGCCTAAAGTTAGATGGTGTGAATTTGAACCTATTACTCATCCATTTCCCCATCTGGAAGTTGCATGTTCCCAGTCTTCCTTCCCAGGAGCTGTTGAGGTGAGCAGACAGCTCTGTCACATTGCAGCACTGTTGCCCTTGCAGTGCAAAAGCTGCTACTGATGGTTTTGTTCAGAAAATCAGTGGGCATGTGTGGCTTCCTGAGCATTACCTTAATGTAGTGGCACTGATTAACATGTAATTTTTAAATATATATCATCACATCTGTTGAAGTTGACTGAGATGTGATGTCTTGACACCCTTGGTTAACACCCAGTCAATCTGAAAAGCAGGGCAAGGCAATAGAGAGCCCTGAGAGACACCTTTGTCAGAGTGTCTGATTGCCCTTTCTGATTCAAAGGACCAGCCTGCGTGGCAGAGCTAAACAGCTCCTGGAGAAAGGAGAGGAGTGCATGGGAAAAATACCCTATTCATTTAGGCCTTCCCATGTATTTATTGTATGTTGCTCAGAGTTGAAGCTCTTTGTTTTCCTTCATCTGAAACAACTTAACAGCAGGTTGAGAGGAGCAAAGCCCCTGGGATTCTCCCTCTCCCACTTCTCCTTCTTACAAACTGTTTACAGTCTCCTTCAGTTTCCTAGCTTTGTATGGAAAAGTTCAGTGGGTCAGCATTCACTTTAGCTTCATCCATCATTCCAGTCAATTGGAAATAGTTGAGGGCCAATTGCCCGGTCTACCATTAACTGAGACACTTCAGATTGTTTAAAATAGCATAAAAGCCCTCTTTGTTGACCGTTGGGCAGGCACTGGATTTCCCCGTTGATGGGCAGCTACCGCGTGGCTGAACAGAACCCCAGTGTGCCTTGCTGTACTTGAGGGATGAATATTGCTACTCCAGGCCTTGTCTGGGGTTTGATTCCTTCTCCTTCACCTCCGCCTCTTGCTCTCCCTGAAAGGTGTGATGCCTTCAAAGGGTGAATTACCAAGCCTGCTTCCAAAAAAAAAGCTCCTCTTTGTGGCTTTTCAGAACTTCTGTAGTTGAGGGTTTTTTCCAGTTGCTGAAATGTTCCTTTTAACCTTGGTGCTTTAAAAGCTCTTGGCATTATTTGTTCGGTGCTTGTCGTGTGTGTTTCTAAAGGACAAAGGAAGTGTGTAAATGTTCAGGAAACAGTTAGTGCATTGTGGTGTGGGGCTGAGTTCATTCTGGTACCCTGTGCCAGGACAGCCTGCTTTCATTGGTGGCTAACGTTTCCCTTCTGTTCTGAGCTGACCAGCCTTAGGGTAGAGTTTGTGTCAGAGCTCTAACAGAGCTTGAAGCTTTCTCATAGGTTAATGTGTTTGGGTTCACATTGAAGTGCATTGAATCCATTGTATACATATACATAAATACAGATTTATATACATGAACCCTACATTGTATTTCACATAACAAAACAGAAAAGTAGGTTTACTAAATGGAGATTAGTTTATCTGCAGCGAAGTAGATATTTATGTATTCCCATATTTAAGTCATTGTCTTGCAGACTCTCGTTCCAGCACCCTGTGCTGCCTGGGTTTCTGTACAGGCTGGTCCGTGTGCTTTTTGTTCTTCCAGAGCCGTTTTGCTTGAATGAGCCATGATTTGATCCCAGCTTTGGGGCAACGTTTCCCCAATCATGAAGAATTTGGGTAGGTCTAGCTGCATACCTGTGCTTGGTGCTGGAGACCTGGGTCTTGCTGTGTTTTTTGAGTTGAGGGAAACAGCCTGTGTCAGTCCTTGAGCTTAAGGTCTCCATGTGCTTGCAGAAGGTGCCCTGCCTTGCAGTAGTGCAAGCGCTGCAGTGTGTGAGGGCTCCCCTGTTTCTGAAGAACAAACTAGAAAGAGTGGGACGGTACTGCTGCTCCTCAGGTGACACTGGCTCAGTGACGGGCATGAGCTGCTCAGCTTGGAGTCCATCTTTTGCACTGCTGAAGTGCACGGAGGCTCTCAGGACAAATCAGGGGAGAGAGCACAGCAGGCGTTTTGAGGCTGTGGTGAAAGAAGGCTGCTCTGGTGAGGCAGGGGGATGTGATAACCAGATTTGAGAGTCTTCAGCTGCTGTGGAGTTGGACTTCAGAAAAAGTCTACCACAAATACACAAAGTTCAGCAAATTCCTCCGGTGATTTCCTTCCTCTCTGATGTCCCAGTCTGATGCAGATCTCAAGACAGACTTTTTTCAGCTGCTGTGTTCCTGCAGACTTGCCTTTTGTGTCTTTCTCCACATGCCTTCAGCGAATAAAAGCTTGAGAACATGACTGAGCTGGAAGTGCACACCTGAGTGGGAAGGAGACCATCGGGGCAGAACATCATCCTGAGACTTGGCTCTGACAAAGCCAGTCTGCTTGCTTTACACTTAGAAATAATCTCATGCTTTGCACAGATTGAAGGTGTAATAAGTCATTTAAAGAGTAGTAGAGGAGAGAGAATCCACATTTAATTCAATTATCATTGTTGTCCAGTGCCACTAATTATGCCCAGACTTGTAATGTGTTTCACAGGAGCTGATACACTTGAGCTCTGTCTATGCTGGGGTTGACTGAGGACAAGTGTGTCCACTGATGTAGAATCCAGCCTTTGTGCTTTGCAAAAACCTTCAAATTTGGTATCTGACAGTAGCCTGGAGTAAGGAGTAGCTGGAATAGCCTGCACTGAAATCTTCTGAACAAAGGGGATCTTGGGGAGAATGAAGATTCGATGTACATGATTTCAGTGTTCTTGAAGAGGGGCTGTTTTAGCGGAAATAATAATCTCCTGCAATTTTATATTGTTTCCAGACTGTTTAAAATTGTTCCATAGGCAGAGAATAAAGAACTTTGTTTACAGTCTTAAAGTTGGATGTCTGATCCTCCTGGGGGAGGTTATTCTTTCATTAAAACAGATATAAAATAGCTACTTTGATGGAACTACAACGCTAGGAATTGAAATGGCGATGATTACAGAAGCTGTAGTATTCTAATGCAAAATAAGCCCTAGGAGATATGTGCCCTAAATGATAAATCACTGTTCTTTAACAAAACAAGAATTACTGTTATTTTATGCTTCTTGGTTATTTTACAAGGTCTTTAGCTGTTCCATCTGCGCTTAACTTTTACAGGCTGGAGGTAAATTGATTGTTGCTTTGTGTTTTAAATAGCATGGCTTTTTAAAAGCACACTGGAGATGCAAGTACAAATCAACAGGATAGGATTCGTTTGGTCTCAAAAAAGCAAGAGTAAAAGCAAGAGTCATGACTGCTGACGCCACATGCAATAACGGTACTGGAATCTGTTCTCATAATTTGGTAGTGTTTTGTAATCTCATGGCTTTTGCTTTGAAAGGCCCCAGTAAGGTAAATGAGTGTGTGTTGTTCTGAACTGGAATTAACCACCTCCTAGCAGGCAGGGAACTAACTACTGGTAGCATTATTCATTAGGGGTGTCATGTTCCAGCCCTATCCAGCAACTTGTGGTTTACTCTGGATAATTAGGCTTACCTGCCAGATGTTTGGAATCTGAGATGCTGAGGTGTATTTAGCAAAAAAAGAGCGTTCTAAATACTGGCTTCGAAACTGAGCAAATAGTTGAAAGGGGTAATGTGTCCCAGTTTCTGCAATTTGTGATGACCTAAAATCCTTAATGATGGAGTCTAAAAACAGACATCAAAACCTTTGCATCTTTTCTACATTAATGTTAGCTTGTGACAGCTCCAAGCTAGCGATGTAGAGAAAGTACTGGGTTGGGAGATCAAAGAACCACCTGGTTCAGGTAATTCAGGGGTAAGCTGGGTGGTAGGCTGTCCCATTGGCTCACTGCATTCCTCAGTAGATCCATAGTAAGAAGGAAGACACAGTAGATGCCAGTCTGGTTACCTGTCTGTGTTGAGATATCTACCTTGAACTTTGCAAGCTTTTAGGCTTTCTGATGCTTAGGACAGTCTCTTGCTAACAATAGTTTTCTCTTCTAGGAATGCAGATCTGTACCATATCTGCCTGAATCTTCATTTTAGAAGCAGCTAGAGGATAAAACCCAGCGCAATGCTCATTTAAAGTCAATATGCTCTGGCTTGCAATTTGCTCATGTTTAAGTGCCCAGCTTTTAAGGTTTCCTTTGCCCACAGGCAGTCTGAATACAAAGGCAGACTTTACGCTTTTTTAAATAAAGAAAAAGTACTGCAAAAGCTCAAAGAACAAAATAGTTCTTTCCACCTTCCATCTCCTCAGGTTTATTATCAGAAAACAGAGGCTGCCTCTATAAAGTCTAGAGGGGAACTAAGAGATGCCAGTACCTCAAGTGCATCTGGACATGAAGGTGGTGGATGAGCTGTGTGTGTGTGTACGTACATGTGTGAGAGGAGTGAGAAGGTCCCACCTTGGAGCAGTTTTGGCATTCGATGGTGAGGTTTACAGGGATAAGGTGTTGTGTAAAATCCCTCTACATATAAGTGGTTTCTTTGTTCTTGGTAAGGTTTGATTGAGTGAAGATGAATAGAACTTCTGAGTCTTTACTGTATTGCAGTATTGTGTAAATTATTCTCTTGGGAGGAAAGCTTTACTGTGGGGTGTGAGAAAGGGAGTTGCAGTTATAACACAGTTTCTTAAGAAAAAATGTGAAGAGAATAATGTATTTATTGCAGGAGCAAGTTCCCCTTCTGGAGCCATGCGCAGAAGACATGATGTGACATCTGAACTCTACCATAAAGAATTCAGCATGTATCATAAGTTGCCATTAATGATTTGAGTACTGCAGACTGGAAGGAGTGATTTTCTTAAGGATTTCAGAAGCCTTATTCTCGTTGATTGATTCTGTAACCTGAGTTACTCTGTGGTTTCAATAGAAATGGAAGTAGTGCCTGCTTGTATCACTTCTGGTGCCTTACCTTTGAAGGCTGTCCATGTTGCATTTTGACTGAGGTGATTGCCAGAGGCTTATTGTCATGGTCTTGGTTAATATTCGTGCTTACCTGAAAATGGGAGCGGCTTTCTTGCTGAAGTCTGAGTTCCAGAAAGTCAGAATACAGCTGTAAATAAATGAAAACTGAGCAGGGACATCTCAGCTTGTTCAAAGGGAAATTATAAATCATGCAAAAATTAAATGTGGACCTTAATGAGACCTCAGCAGCAAAAGGTCGCTGGAGGCCTGCACAAAACATGGCACAGCAAAAGGGGAAATTCAAAGGCTATAGTTGGGTTGAAATGCAATTTTTCTAAATAAAATGATGCAAAATGTAGTGTTATAGTTCCCTGGTGATGAAGCTGTTCACAGGTGGATATTGTTTTAACTTTTATGTAATTAGGCTGAGCACCTCTATTGCAACAGTTTCATCCCAACCCTTTTTATTTTCTTGTGATGTGAAGAGATAGTGGATTTGTCCAGAGAGTTTGCTTTAGGCAAAGTTTGCTCAATTTGCAGTTTTGGGCTCTATGTCATTCTTCTTCGATTTTTTTGTGCTTTCTTTTTTTTTTTTTTTTTTTTTTTTTAAATATGTATGTAAAAATGTGTGTGTATATAGTCCTTAATAAAGGATATTTTTTGAGTGTCTATTTGACAAGGTGAGCCAACAGAAGCCCTGCTTTGGCTTTAAAGCCTGTGTAGCCAGATACGTTCAGGGCTCGTAATGAAATGATCAGTCTGTCATTGCATTTTACGTGGCTGAGGATTCATAATGCTGGGCAAAAGGCTGAGTTCTCAGTGCATAAGCTGGTTCTTTATTGGCCTCTTGCTGGGAAACTTCTGAAAGACGTTCATCTACCAAAGGGAGCTTCTCTGATTTCTGTGCTGAAACGCACAATTGCATAAGAAAAAGGAAGGTTCAGATGCTGGTGCTGGCAGAGCATTCTCTTCGGGCAGTATCCCTGCAAGAACCCGCCTTTGATCTCCCTTCTTTCTGTTTAGTTTCTATGATGTTGTCTATCTGTTACAAATTTTAAATAAGCTTGTAGCCAGTTAGACCTTATGGACTTAGTGAAGACGTGAGAAGGGAAGCATTTCACTGAATTAATCTCTAGCCATGCATTTTTTGTTAAATTGTCGTTGCTTTGGACAGTTTGAGAAAGGTGTCTATTTAATTGTAGGTGTTGACGTTTTATAGCCTTCTCTAGTCTCCAGCTGAGTGTACATTATCAAATGAAAAGAAACTTTCAATGGTGTGTAAGATTAACTGCTCTGAAAGCCAGTGGGCCTGTTCACTGCAGAACTAAAAGAATGGTTTTGCAGACAAAAAATCCACTCCTCCTATGCTGGGCATTGAGAAGAAAGCTGAAAGCAGATTTAAATATAAGATAGTAGTCTGTAAGTCTGTTGCCTATTAAGAAGAAGTACTTGATAGATGCTTCACATGATTTCTATTTGCTGCACTGAGCCTAGTCATTCCAGCACAGTTTCAGCAAGCTTGTCTGAGACAGGAAATACTCCTTTCTCTGAATCTCTGCTTGCTAATTGTAGGGTAAAACATGTTTTTTAAATCAATGAAGCTGAAATCAGTAGAACAGTTAAACCATGATGGCAGAAATTAAAAGTTAAAATTTTTTTTACTTGCTTCTTTAGGAACAAAGCCCCAGTAACCAGACTTCAATAGCAATGATGCAAGAGCCTCAAGAAATGGTGGAAGAGACAGTTACTGTGGAGGAAGACCCAGGCACTCCCACTTCCCACGTGTCTATTGTCACTTCTGAAGATGGAACCACAAGGAGAACTGAAACCAAGGTGAGAGGTTAATAACCACTGAGGAAAATGGCAAAGTGCTATCTAATCATGGAATAGAAATAGCAGGGAGTAGCCTGAGTGATGACAATCATGCTGTTGTGATCCTCAGTGATTTTGAACATTGTGTTTGCCAGCAGAGCTGAGTTCAGGGTTTTTTCAGTTTCACGTCTATGTCTAGATTGCTCCCTATCAGCTGTGCTGATACAGCTGTTCATGGATCCATAAACTGAGCAGTGGAAATTAGCCAGGTTAACCAAACAAAAACACTAGAACCCTTTCTCAGGCTGCTTATTCTTGTAACATTAACTTCATTCTACTGAAGCAGTTCACAGCATTGCCCTGCAAACGCATACAGTGATACGAAAATTGATGAGTTGGTAGGGCTTGGCTGAGGAAAATATGCTTGGAAATATGTCTTAAATTAGTGACAGTCTGCAATAACATTATGTCATTATGCACTTGTCCTTTAGAACAAGAAACAGCCTATGTAAATAACACCATAGCATTCAAAATCTGCAACAATCTTGTGAATGGCATCTTACTCCTAATGAATGGGGAAAGCTGGGTGTGCTCTCAAGTGACTTGTACCTCAGGTTTGGCTGGATTACAGGTGTTGCAAATGTTCTAATTTTCCTGATAACTTTTTATTCCTTGTGTAAGGTAATTTTGCAGTCTCTGTTGAGCAGGCACTGTGTGTCCATGGCTGCCTTGCATGCTTTCAGCACCACTGGAAAGTTACAAAGATTAAGGGTGATTCCCTTTTTAAAAATTTCTAAAAAGAAAAAAAACCGCTTTCTGTGTTAAAAGGAGTTGAACAGAGGTCACTGTGTAAATCAGTGTTTATTTTCACTGATGTTCCAGAATTGCAGTCCTCTAAGATATCTATTCAGGACATCAGATCCTCAGGTTGAAGTAAATCAGTGTTGATTTCCTGAGGTCAGTGGGCCTGTACACATTATAATAAACTGAATATCTGGTTTAATATTTGTTGCAGTTAGTTAGAAGGTAAATGTAACTGGCCTATTTTCTCATTGTTGAAAGGAGATGAAGGTCTTTAAATAAAAATAAAAGAGATTAACAAAAAGCCCCCACATTTTATTAGCTCTTCAAATAGTCTAATGTATTTAGTTTGTGACTTACAGGAAAGAAATTCTGTTTTCTTTCTACTGACAGCAACAACAACTGTTATTTGCAGGAAGGAAGTGATAAAATTACAGTGGGGATGGACACCTTTTTATATGTACTAATAGTAGTGCATAGTTTTAGGAGGCTGTAAGTGCAGCTATGCAAAGGCATAAGATTATAGCTATGACTGTAAAAATAGAGGTGAGGCCATGCAGTGGTCCCTAGATAACAGGACCACATGGAGTGAAGTAATTTGTCTGAAATAGTCGTGCCTCTGATAAAAGCTGAGTGTTTGTCAGGGCCTCAGAGGTGTGATTTTCTCCTCTGTATCAGGAACCTCCTGTTTTTCCATCTTCCCACAGAAAAGGACAGTGGCAGCTTCAAAACAGGCATTGTGGCTGTGTAGGTTTATGGGCGGGTTCGGTCGGGACGGAGACAGAGAGATCTCTATAGGCAGGTCTTGGGACACATGGGGTTTATTGTAAAAGGCGTGGGTATAGGGGCACTGCTCAGAGCTGCCAGACTCAGCTCTGAGCAGGCCCAAGAGAGCAAGTGGGTGAGAGAGAGAGAGAGAGTGTAAGAGCAAGAGTGGAAGTAAGAGCAGGAGTGGAAGAGGTAGTAAGGAAAGGAATGTCTGAAGTCCTGGTTACAATACAATAAATCATCTTCTGTACTGAATATTCTAATTGTCACTAACCAATCTAATACAAGATACAAATCCTATAGCATTTACATACAGCCTATAAGAGTTCTTATATTACCATAGAGTGTTACATCTTAACTTCTAAAAACTACTCTTTGGACCCCTTCTGCTGAGCTAGTAGGGTCTGCTCTGACCCTTGGACCTGCCTGCAAGCAGAGGGTATTGTTCAATCAAGAGGGGATTACCTTCAGTCGGCCATACCATTGTTTTCCAGTTGTTCAGTAACTAAGACTTGGTATTTCAAAAGTGGCTTTCATTTCGATGTTGCCTGTAGTTTTCATATTCCCAAAATCTTTTGTCAGGCAATCATATTTATAAGGCTTTCCTGTTTCATCTTCCCCAACATGGCTGCATATGGGAAAGGAAAATTGAAAAAACAGCAACCCTGGAGCTACTGTTCCATTTCAAAGAGCAAGGCTTTCTTCTGTTACTGTAGGTCATTGCAGGCACTGAAGTGTGTCCAGAATAGGGGTAGGATGCATAGCTGTCTTACTCTCCATTTGTGTTGTTTCAAATAATGCCACTGACTTCAGCTTATGTGCTATCCAGAGCTGTTTCCTAGTAATTCATTGCTAAAAAGACCAACAAAAAAATATTAAAAACCCAGTTGTTGAGAAAAGTGATTCTGAAATGTCAAAACACAGCCTGGCTTAGCCATGACTGTCAGAAAAGGTGCTGAGACTTTGTTGGGGTTGTTGTTGCCTCTGAAATGGTTTTGTTTTGACTTCTCCTTGCTGTGATAAAATGGCATAGATTTAACAGCTCTTAGATACTAATCCGAGGTCAGATTTTACAATTTTTTCACATCACTTTGGTCTTTGACTTGCATTTTGTTTTGGTAGGGATTGTGAAAATGAAAACTGTGTCACCGGGATTTAGTAGCATCAGTTAATTGCCCTGGAGTTAATTGTCATTGACACTATTACTTCTAGTAGGTATCATCATAGTGCTTTCTTAGTTCATGCTATTATATGTGAGAGCCCTACAGAGAAAATGAAGCTTTCTGGTACCGCTGTGCAGTGGCAGAATTCTGAGCTTGCTGCTCAGAGGAGGGTGGTGAAGAAATCTCCCTGGCATGGGAGATGCAAACGCATCGCGGCTGGGCATCCACTTGCAGGAGTAGGAGGTGTTGAGCCCAAAACCAGTTTTGTGTCTCTGCCTGTTCCCTCACAGACTTAAAGAAATTAAAAATACAAATAACAGCCCCCCCCCCCCCCCCCAACAAAAACCCCCAAACCAAAACCCCCACGTGAATCTGGCCGTGCATTCAGTGTGCAGGTGGTGCTTGTCCTTGTAAAGGAGCAACATTTCCTGTGGTGGGAATCCTTTAGTCTCTTTTCAGTAATATCCAGTGTGTAAAGTTGAGATGGTCACACTGTGCTCAGGGGAGGTAGGTTTGTGCTCAGCTTTTCTTTTTACTCTGAGCAATAGCCTTTCATGCTCTACATTGCTGTGCTTGCTCCAGGCTCCTTTAAGGAAGGGTTTAGAGCCTGTTTTTGTTCTGTCTGTAACTAAAAGGCTCTACTGGACAGTGTCAGTCACAATCTCCAGCATATCTGTCTTGCAAAGAAAGTGGCAGCACAAGATACTTCCTCTGACAGAGTAAATAACACAACTCATGTCTTTTTAAGACCCAGAGTAACCAGAGACGTTTTCCAAATGTATTCTTTCTTTGGTGGATAGCTTATGTGGGGAATAGTCAACCTAATGCCATTTTTGGATTCTTAAAAGGAAATTGTCACTTATTTTTGCTAAATTGTGTGAATTTCTAGCTTGCTGGAGAGCAATGCCTCTGAAATTCTTCCTCTTGAAATGCAGCACAGCAAAGGCTGTAAGCATGAATGCTCCTGGATGCTGCTGTTCCTTTATTCTCTATGCCTTTCCCTGTTGTTTCAAACCCGTAATTTATAGAGGTTATTCTTTTCAATAGTGTATTAAGTAAACAACCTTAATCTAGATGCATTGACAGTTTTGCTTTGCTTTTCCCCTCATCTTTGAAAATGCCTGTAGCAGTGAAGCAGGAAGAAGGCGTAATAGAATTTAATATTTGACATATTTTAAATAGAGAACATCTGCCTTTTCAAAATGAGATATCTCTGAGTAATTTTCCCCTACCTGTTATTCTTTTAGTGTTGTACTGAGTCCCTACATAACATTCATTGCACAAAAGATGTAGCAGATAACACTTCATTTCAACTTTATAATATCTCTGGAAGCCAAATACCTATCAAGCTAAAACAGTGAAAGTCACCTTGGGGAGAGACTTCCACTTCTTGCTGCTCGCTGGAGCGCTGTCAGGTGTTAAAGGAAGCCTGTTGTAAGTGGCTCAAGAGAACTCAGTAAAGCAAGTTAGATGTGTGTGTGCTTGTGTAAATGTTAGCTTTTTTTCTTTTTTCAGGCACCTTTTATTTTTATCTTGGAAATGCCAAAAGATTGGAGAGATTTAGGTCACTGGTACTCATTGAAATTGATATTTTATCATACCATACTGTGAAATCAATCTGTATACAAAGTTGTTTAATTTGTAGTCCGTCCATTTTCCTTGAGCTTTCCAATACTCAGCAAGTCCAGATCTTTCCCAGCAGTGATTAACTGCTGTTCCCACTTCCTGACACCTGTGATGAGCAAGTGCTTGTGACCAAAACCCTGGGTTGTGCTGGTGCTAGGTACCCCAAGAGGCAGTTCTTCGAAACTTTGCAGGAAATTCAAAGGTAATAGAGCAGGAATGGATTTCAGCTGGAGTTGAGGGCCCTTTCAAGATGTGAAATACTAGGCTTAAAATTGAAGGGGAGAAATTTCAGCTGTTGTTTTGAAAACCTACAGGGTGAGTTCTTCCACAGCATTTAATAGAAAGGTAATAGCTTCAACCTGTCTGTAGTTCAAAAATAAGCTCACAGAAATGTCAGGATGCTTAAACCCTCCTGTGTTCCTTCTCATCTGATTCTTGGTTTATGACAGCTTCAACAAAATTGTTAGCCCTGTCACCTTTCACAATGAACTTAATTTATTTAAAAAAAAAAAAAAAATTAAAGGCCAACCAAAACCAACCTCAAAAACAAAATGGAAGACAAAATTATAGGTACTGGTTAAGTTGACTGCATTTGACCATGACAGCCCAGTTCCACAGAAATCTTGGAACTGTCTTCACTCCTCTGTGATTGAGCCCTGTGAGGCACCTACTTATGCCATATGCACGTGCATCCAGTAAATCCAGTTGTTGGGTAGTTTGATGTTTGTTCTCCCATCCTTCTAGATAAATAGGAGGATGAGGGACAGAAAAATACAGAAGCTGGTTCAAATGTGTGAATATTTCCTTTATGTTCCATTGGCAGATGTATTTCCAGAAACAGTATTAGTGAAACCATTATCGTGGGGTCTGTAAGGGAATTACTTACTAGAATAATTGTTATTTGGGGGGGGTGAACAATGGTAAGGTCTGTAAACCGGAAGTATACTTAGATTTTGGGGTGTGGAGAGCAGCAGTGAAAACACTGACTTGAAGTATCATAGAATTTTGGCTGCAGAGAGGTGTATTGTGGTTTTTTATACTGTAGCTGAAATCTTAGTATTTGTACAGGGATTAAAGAGTTGTAAATACGTTGCAAGCATACTCAGCCAGCCTCTTCGTAGGGAAGTGCTCTGAAGCTTTCCTCTGGTACTCCAAGACTGGGGGATTGAAACAAGTGAGCATCTTTGATTTCATCGGGCTGAAAAAACCTTTTTACACAGGTTTTCTTTAGGGATGGAAAGTAAACAGAGGAAGTCAAATTACACTCAAAGTAACTTGTAACTCTAAATTTTTCATTAGATCATATCTGTAGTGAGGAATTGATGCTAATAAGTCTTTTTTAAGATTGGGTGCATCTGTAGGATCAGGTGTCTCTCAGATGAGGCAGTCTGCTGGGACTCCCATTTGGAATAGCTTCATTGTCTTTGGCTAATGCATCAGTATTAAGGAAACCACAAAAATGTTGGCAGAGAAGATTACTATGCTGTCAGCTGCTCGAGATTGCCTGTGTTCTTTAAAGAAATAAAAATGAAACATTCCCTTGAGCAGGATTTCCTGAAATAAAGGTGTTTGATTTGTTGGTTGGGTTTCTTCTTTTGCTTGGAAACCTTACATTAAATGGACCTTCATCTGTGTGCTGGCTAATTGCTTCCAAAAAGCTTCCCCTTATTGTCCTGTCAGCAGCAAAATCTATTTGTCACATGATAAATGTTCTATCTCAATGCCTATGCCTGGCAAATGAGGCATGAGTGCAAATACTCCCTCTCTCTCAAAATATAAAATGACTCTGTTTGATTGCCCCAGTATAGCACCTTTAACATTACTGAAGGCTTTTATGCTGTGAGAAATGCGTACTTCAGTGCTTGAGTGAAATGTTCCTTTTTATGTGTCTGACAAGGGGGTTTTGATTGTCCTGATACTTTGCATTTGCTGTTGGGTGCAGCATTCAGAAAATAATAAGAGGTGAACCAGTGCTAATGTTGTAAACTTGTTCTTACATGTGCTGCCTGACACTGAATGTGGCTTTTTGATGAGCCACAGCCATGGAAAGCCTGTCTGAGCTAGTCTAAAAGAAAGTAAGGCAAATAAGGTATAAATTGCAAATGAATCGCTTGCATTCTGTGTTGGTCATTTAAACTAAAAACCCAAATCTCTGTAAATACTCTGTAGAATTGCCAGAGCGTGGTGAAAAACTCACTGAGTGTAACTGGTAGGTCACACATTGTCTAGGAGTTGATTTTCAGCGATCTGAAATTTTGCTTTGTGGCTTTTGTGTATATGTAGCAACTGTTGGAGACAGTTGTCCTGGCTGTAATGTTTCTGTTTGCCAATAACATGGAGCAAAGTCTTTGATGAAGGTGGACCTGATCCTGCAGGTCAAAGCTTATTCCTTCTTTGGTGCTTTTCTGCAGCCAGATAAGGTGTATTAGGTACTTCCTATTGTTTACTCTTAAGAGCTTTAGGAAGAATGGCACGTGACAAACTGCAAGCATGGGAGCTCCTGTCTGAAAAGCAGTGCTTGGACTTAGATTTGTTGTATAGTGCTGAAAGAAAGCTTTTGTGAAGTTATGCAAGGGCATTTCTTGGCATTTAGAAAGCTCCTTCGTTGTTCCCTTCCAAGCAAAAGTATCCATTTCTGATTCATCAAATTGCTGTCATCCTGCCTTAATTCCTGTTATTCCCATTACTGGTTCCCAGATTCAAGAACAGAAAGGCCCGGCACGTTGCATCCAGTTTTGTCATGGCTTTGCAAGACTCGCATATTTCAGGCCTGAGAAATGTGGCTTTTCCTACTCTTAGAAGATCACTTATGAATATGCCACTTTGAATAAAAGTATTGTTTCAGACTTCAGCAGGAGAACACTGAGCTGTGTTGCTTTGTGTGTATCCACTTCACAAAGAGCTACTGTAAACTCTGCCAGCTCTTTTTCTCCTCTCACTGCTGAGTTTATAAATGCTGTGACAGTGGTCATGCTGACAACTGAGCAGAAAGGAGAAGTTCTGTGCACAGGTAACAAGCAAAAACCCCTGTTGGATTGTATGTCATGAAATAAATGCTGAATTTCTAGTTTCTTTTCCTCCAGTTAAAATGTGTGCTTTGAAAACGGGAGAAAAGATTCAGAGGCATGGAGGATGGCATCTTTCCTGATGTTTACTTGCTGAAGAAATCCCTTTGTATTGAAGAGGAAAATCCTTTCAGCTCAGGCTCATATTAGATACCAAGGTCATGATATTGGTACCTGGCTATGCTGTATTCAGCGTGTTGCTCTTATTACACTGCTGGTGGAGAGGCATTTGTGCTTCTTTCAGTCTTGCAGGATTTCATTACTTTATTATGTTGAAGTGTCATTTACTCACAGATGTGTCTAGGAAAAGAAATGCTGTTTGGGTGAATCTTTTTTCTGTTTGGGGTTTCTGTGTGAAAACATCTGGCTAGAGGACATGTCTGGAGCCACTTCAAGAGATGTACTCTAATTGTTTTGTAGCAGCTTGGCTAATCTGTTGGCAAGCTAAAAGTTTAAATTGGTGGCTATAGGTCAGAATAATTATTTGGACTTCGGAGCCACTGAGCAGTCTAGGGATATATGTTTTGGTTAACATTTCCCTTGAATGTAGCATTTCATTCTGAGACCTAGATGAAGAGAAGTGTCATTTGCTGATGCTTATTTATGTCTGTAATACCTTAGAAACCCCAAATACCTTTTACCAGTTTCATCTTTTGTTCTTCCCCTGGTGTGTGTAATGCTGTCAGGTGGGTTGATTCTCCCCCTCATCTTTGTGGATGTGCTGTTTTGTTGCTTGGTTGGGCTGAAAAGTCAGCACTTACTAGGGATAGGGTAACTTTTTATAGGTTAAAGTAATTTTATCAGGGTTAGGGCTACGAAGGATAGACTGGCATCTGCTGGACTTTTTATTCTTCCCAAAAGAGCTTTTGCTGGTCACTCTGGAAGACAGTACAGAAGTTGATGGAGCCCAGATGCCAACCCACACAGAAGGCCCTTTGCTAGCTTGTAAATGTAGTGGATTTTGTCCAGCACTGTCTTACACAGATTACCAGACCTTTCCCACAAAGGCGGATGGTTCTTGTGAAGTTTTAAGAAGTCTTTGTTCTTACCCTTCAGCAAGAAACCCTGAACACAAGAACCCTCTGGACATTTACTATTTCTGGTTCTTGTGAATTCTGTTTTGAAATGAAATGTGATTTATGGAAATAAAGATAAAGATGTGTTTGTGTACAGATTTTTCTTTACTGTTTTAAACAAGCTTTTCTAGTGTGTTTAGGTAGCTGCAATTGCAAAATCATTGTGGTGCTAGTGTTCATTATTCCAAATTTGTTAGTCACCAAAACAGTGACAACAGCTACTTACTGGGCTTGTGTGCTGCTTGCTGGATGTAAGAATATCATAAAAGAGAAAGCAGGTATATTGTCCAGGATCTTGAAGCCCAAAGCTTCTGTTTGAGATAGTGGTTTCTTAACTATTGCTGCCAAATTTGAGCTCCATCACATTACACAGTGGTGCAAACTTGATCCAGATCAGGCAGAAGCACATAACCCTATTTCTATAAAACTGTGGAATGTGATGTGGTATTTAGGCTATAGCTGTGGGAGGACAGCCTGTGGCTCCTCAACATAGTAAAGTCTTCTCTAGGACAGATGCCTCCTGAAAACATTTTAGGGAAATTGGAACTGGTTTAATGACTTTGTACTGCTTCCATGTGCTGTCACCTGGCTGCAGTGGTTTTGATTTGGTCGTAAGAGCCCAGAATGCTTTTGTTGAAGTATTTTTCCACCTTTCATTCCGAAAGCTAATAGGTGAGCTGATTGCTACGCCAGTGTTATGGGCACGTCACAGTAGTTTGCTTTGGGCTGCTCTCTCCCTGTTTTACTCTTCCACCTCCCTGTGTGTCTCACCACATTGTGCAGCAAGGAGAACATTAACACATTTACTCGCTGCTTCCTCCCAGGTAACCAAGATGGTCAAGACAGTGACCACGAGGACAGTGCGGCAGGTGCCACTGGGGCCGGACGGGCTGCCCGCCATGGACGGCTCGTCGCCCATGGGCAGCTACACAGACTCCATCGACAGGAGGTACCTGAAGAACGGGGAGCGCTTCATCACCCCCCAGGCCTCGTCCACCCTCACCCGCTCCTACAACAGCTACAACGATTCGTACCCCGAGAGCCACGAGGGCCAGTACCGCCCCTACATCGGCCACGACGGCTACGGAGACCTCTCGGACAACTACGGCAGCTTGTCCCGGGGTGTCAGCTACCGGCCCCGCTACGCCTATGTGCCAGGGGGCACCTACCGGCCCGACGATGGCAGCTTCACCCTGCCCAGCCGGAGGGAGAACTACGGCCCTGTTGCCCAGCCTCAGGTGCCGGTGGGCAGCAGCGTTGACTTGAACCGCTCTCAGCCTGAGCGCTTCCAGCCGGAGCCCTATGGACTGGAAGATGACAACCGCAGCCTTGGAGTAGATGATGAAGGATATGAACTGGATCCGGATTACTCCACTGTGAACCGGAGGACGTCTGCAGGTGTGCCAGAGAGAGGAAGACCTCACAAAGGAAGGTAACACTCACTTGTTTTTCACAGTGCTGTTGTGCAGCTGTTTTGCTTATTTGATCATGTACATTCAAACTCTGTGATCTGGTAAATTCTGGAGTTACTTGACAGAAAAACAGCCCGTAAATGACTGCAAAACACACATGAAGTACAGAAAAGAGTGAGGGTAGGGCACAAGGACCCTTTCAGTGATTCTGGGCTGCGTAGTGCACGTTGAATTTAGAAAGAAAGATGACCTTTTAGAAGAAGGCTGTTACTTTTTTTCCCTCTTCCTGAAAAAGTCTTGTGAATGCATTGTGTTGTCCCAGAGCCATCCCACACTAGCAAGGTGAAAAGAGGGATTTGTGATCTCTGAGACTCCTGACAGGTCTGGTTGTGTGCACATCTGCCAAACAAAAGTTCTCAACAGCTGGTTGGGGTTGCAGATGAGCTGATCCCTGGTGGTGAACGGGTGCCAAGCTGTCTTGTGAGGTGTGTGACAGCCTCAGCCGTGATCCTGTGCTAACCACACACCCTCAGCTGTCTGGCCAGGTTGTACTGAACCTCATTATTTTTGTCCTGCGCCTATAGAAGGGGAGAAAAGAGATCTGTGTTGCATTTAAAGTGATCAGTTACAGCTTACTTCTGGTTCAGCCCAGTTTCTGAGGAATGTTCTATTTTATGCCATATTTTTTGGTATTAGTTGTTTATGCTGTGTTTACAGTTGTTTGCTCTTGCATTTGAGAAGAAAACCCAACAACCCACAGGCTTGGGAAAAGAGTCCTGTTACTCAGCTGAAACTCATCTTGTACAGACCTGAAAAACTTGTAATACTTTGTTTTCTGAGGGGTGTACAAATTTTACATGTGCCTGCTTGAAGTCATATCCTCATGATTCATGTTTTGAGATGGATTTAGTTCTCATTCTTTTCCTTTTAATTTAGAATAGTTTCCAGAGCTGTAAAGAGTCTGGATCCACCTGCCTCTGTGTGTATAGACAGTCTTTAGACTTAACATTTCTGACCTAAGGCTTTGCTGCGTCAGTAGCAGTTGGTGGGATTTGTGTTGGCTTTTTTGTTCTCCTGGAGTCCTCCTACTTGGAGATGTTATGTTATTCATGCTTTCATACTCTCTTTTCCTTCCCATTTTTTGGAAGTTCATTTTAAAGCTAGACAGAATCAAACACTTCCAAATTCTCATCTGTACTTGAGAGGAAAAAACAAACAAGACAAAAACCCAGTGAAAAGATGTCAACACGTATCTCCCAGAGCACCCTTTAAGTCCCTTGTGCCATCTTTCATTTTGCAGGCTTACCCAGCAGTGGAACCACGTCCGTGTTTTGTGGGGCTGAAGGAAATACCTGCACCCAGTGGGTGCCAGAATCCTGATCAATCTATCAAACTTGGATTAGTGCTCCCCTGCAACTAAGCAAGTTTACAGTTCTTGCTAAAAGAAGTCAGACATCAGTGCTTTTAATTTTTTATTAACATTTTTCTAACTGTATGCAAAATGAATAATTAAATGTATTCTCAGAACCTACCCATTTGCATTTTAAAATTTGGTGGTTTTATTAAACATCCCTTTGATTTATTGTTCTTGCAGTTTGGATAGGACCAATTCATAATTTTTCATTTATGTTTCTTTTGTTGTGAGGTTTTTTCCATATTTAATGTGATCAAGAGGCTTTGACAAAGAATTAGCCTGACTGTGGCAGCAAACTTTAGCTGTTGAGAACATAAGAAGATTGTATGAGGGCCTATTCATAAGCAGTTACTTTTTGACATTTCAAAGAAATACTTGAACAATTCAATAAACCTGCATTTCAGATATGCTACTGATTTGCAAGAAAATAAGCGCTACAAGTAGTGCTTTGTAGTAGATGAGGGTAATTACTAATTTATTACTCCTCTCTAGTTTTTTTAAAATAAGTTATTCCTGTGAAAATGATTAAATGAATGTGATGCATTTATGTCATTTTTGATTTCAAAAAGTTTGTATGTGTAGAGCAGGTTTAACAACAACTCTGTTGGGCACTGTTCTACATTGCACCAACTTCCAGCTTGGGCCTCTCCTTGGATCCTGGACAGAATTCCTCCACTGACTGACCCACTGAGTTATTCTCTCATCTTCTTCCCAGAAGATGCTACTTCATCAGTTAGTAGTTTACAGGTAAAATAAGAGTCCTTACTGTCAGTTCCTGTTCTGAGAGGGCTTGAGTGGAGGTTCCTCATCTGAATCTGTCCTAGTGAGTCTGACTCCCTGTGTGATAAGGAGGCAGCCCAGCTGTGTCTGGAGGGGGTCCTAGGCAAGGGGATTACAAGTACAGATTGTTCTTTTCAGCCCTTGTCTGCTCCGTTTGATCACAGAGATAAATACCTATTGTGCTTTTCTTCTGTCATTCACCAGCCTCATTTTAAGCTACTTATATTTCATTTTAAATTGGGGAAAAATGTGCCTCCACACAAACATCTCCAAATCCAGATAAATGCAGAAAGGCAAATATTCCATGTCTGTTGGCTTGTCATTGCTCGTGGCTGGGTTTTCTAATTTTCCTTTATACTGAGTCTCTCATGTAAGATACATTACTTTCTGCAAGAGTACCTGGCACTTCTTGTTCTTTCCCTCAGCATTTGCTCTGGTTTGGTGTAAGTCAGGTTGCATAATGAATTGGGGTTAGAGAAAGCATTTGGGGTGTACAGTATTGATTTAATGTTACTCAAGTTTACTTGTGAAGGTATTTACACATCTTTAATTGAGTTTATGCCCTTTTTTTCTTCATTTGGTGGGTTGCCTTTATTATACTAGGTGTTTTATTGTAGTTTTTAAAAACATCTAATCTTACTGTGTCCTGGATGTTTTATATACAGTCCTATTTGAAAGAGGAGCAGGAAGTACTGAATACTTTGATTCACAAAAAACATCCCTACTACTATTTGAATATTTCTTAATCATTACATTGGAATTAACACAAGCTGGAAAAAAATGGCAAGTCATAATTCATCTTACTTATGTAAATAACTTCTGCTCAGCTTTTTCTTGCCTCAGTGGTGATTTCTTCCCAGAGTGGATCACTGCAATCTGCACTTGTAGGAGCATTCATGGGACATCTTTTTTCCCTAAGAGCTCTGGAGCAGCTATTGCCAGTGTTACTATTCCAGACTACGCAGGGTATAAATTTTTAATGTTGACTAAATCAACAACAAAACAGTTTTCTATTGATAAATTGTTTATACCAGAAGCCTGATTTAAGACCCTGAGACTGTATTTGGTGGTCACTTCACAGTCCAAATTATTATTACCAGGAAATGAGCCAGATTCTAGATTAAATAACTTAATCGGTAGGTCTGTCTCGCTTCTGTTGTGTATAGACAGTGAGAGTACTGGTAGCACTGGCCATGTCTCCGCCTTCTTCTGGTCCTTTTTTTCAGTTCAGAACATAAAGGCTTGTAATTACAGATAAACTTTCAGTCAGCACTTGTGGCCTAGGTGCACTCATTCCAAGTGTATATGGGCAACATTGGGATGTTGTCTAGTTTGGGGCAGGAGTTTATGAACGTGCTTGGGCAGGCAAAGTGGTCAGTTTGAAAAATACTTGGTTTTTCCTGAGTCTCTTCCTTACTGTGGATTCGCTCTCAGTTTGATAATATTCTCATAGCAGAAGGTGATGAATGGCAGAGTCTGATGTGGCAGGAGGCAAGGCAACCCAAGTCAGCTCATCCACTGGCAGTTCTTAGATGTTTCCAGTTAAGGGGATTTCGGTGTTTTAACCATGTCGCTCCTAACTCAGACTTGTCTCAGCAGAGGATTCACTCCAGTTTTGAATCCCCTTGTGTATCCTATCAGGGAACAGAGCCTGGCAAAAGTAGAATCTCAGTCTGCAAAGTTTTACATCTCCTCTTCAATGTTTGGCACAAAGTTTCCTACTGAAATCCCAAGCCTTTCTGGTCTTTTATCCAAAGCAGTCACCAGCTGCAAACTGTAATGAATGTAGCACTTGTAGAAGTTGTTGAGGATTAAATGTTTAAATCCTTCACCTGTTTACTCAAATGTGCCTGTGTTGAAGCCATAAGGAAGATGATAAATCCACGAGCTCTCTCCCAGTTTTTATCTATGCTAGAATGTGTTTTGATCAATTCCCTGAGACAGGTGATTAGTGAGACCCATGGCATCCTAAAAACCTGGCTGCCTTGCTACAAACAGACGGAAGGCAAGATGCTTGCAGTCAGCAACTCTGGCATAGCACCAGATCTCTTCAGTCCTGTGAGTAAAGAGCTCTTGGCCTCCTGAGAGCAGTATCTGCTGAAGCTCTTGTTAGTCCTGTTCCGTATCGAGTGGCGTTTCCTTCCCAGCGTAGCTGCTCCAATGATGTGGAAGTGAAAAATCACATTTGGTCCGCACCAGTCTGATTCAGAAAGAGGATTTCTTCACTCTCTGTGTGTAAATATGTTGGTGATCAGGGTGTATTTAATGCCCTGACAGACACTTGCTTTTGCCTTCCTCACTCTGCTGGTCTGGTCTTCCCGCCCTCTGTTAAAGGAGAGGCGATGGGGTTTGTGGCACTTCTGCCTTGCTCTGCCTGAGCAGTTGTTCTGCTCCTTTGTAGATGACCTGTTTTGGTAAACTGCTTCCCCTGTTGTTTTTTTTTTAACCTTCCCTAGCCTTGGTCACTGTATTTAGTCATGTGAATCTGAAGTGGTGTGATACTTCCCTCAGCTGAGCTTTCTTGTACAGTTCTTAGGTTCATACAGGATCTCGGAGTTTCTACACAATAATTTGGGGTCTTCAAGGGTCAAGTGTTCAGGTGGTTTTTTTTGCTGCCAGGTACACTCATTGAGCTATGTCACTGGTGCATTAAAAGTGGCTCTTGATGTTGTTTCTTCCTCAGAGGTATTGTGGAACTGACCTGTGTGGGCTTATTCCAGCAGTTGTGGGGTTTTGTTTTCATCCTTTTCCCTACAGACAATTCACAGGTGCTGTCTTGTTTTAAAGCAGAGTTGTGATCTTATTTCATTTTTCTTTTTTAATGATTGATTCTTGACTTCCGGTATTTTCACTCATATTTAATAAGTAGTGATTGACAATTAAAAAAAAAAAATAGTGTCGATGGTACAAGACTTACGTGGTGCTCTCTCTTTTGTCATGACAATGTTGCAATTTAAAGTCCTAACTCTCAAGTTTTCTTTTGACAAATGTAATGAAACCAAGGAGCTTTGTGTGGCAAAGGGAGGAGGATACAGCATGGTGAAGATAGGCCCATCTGTGTGGCTCTGTTTGGAAGGCTTTGTGGAATTAAAGCAAACAAACTGCATACCAAGACAGTAATTACCTTTGTGTACTTGGACGGATGAGGAGGAAAGAGAAACTTAATTGTGCAGCTGTAATTGAGGTGGTGCACAGTTATCTTGTGGGCAGCTCGCAGGACTGGGATGTGCCGAATTGCAAGTTACCAAGTCAAGCAAGCAACAGCTGTGCAATTATTAAAATTAATCTTCTGCTGCTTTTATGCAGTGAAAAAGAATTTAACGTGAGGATGAGTTTGAGAAAGGAGATTTTGTTGTAGTTTTTTAATGCTGGTTATCACAAATTTGCATTTGTAAAAACAATTTTGAGGAGTAGCTAAGGGGTTTTGTTCCTCCTTCTGCCCTGTCTGCATTCACAAAATCGTTCCAATGTTGTTGCTTTCTGCTTGGAGTGATGGAAACAGCTTTGTTCTGTAACAGAAAATACGGCTGTCCAGACAGTGTAAATGACTGTGTAGAGCAACTGCTGAATTATACATACACAAATAATTGCATCAATAAAAGGGTTTCTTCAGATTCATTCTGAGTTTTGGATATTTGCCCATTTTTATCCTTTCATTCAGTTTATGGTTTAGAACAGCAATTAAAGCAACGTAAAGTCAGGAGAGGCGCTTTTAACATTAAAAGCGTTAATTGTACAAGACTAAGTTCAGTCTCCACCTCTGGTTGCTCTTCTCCCCAGAGCCCAGTTTAATTAGCAGTCCCTTTGGGATGACAGCAAGCTCCATTTTCTTCCTGCCTTCTAATAATCTATACTTCAGCATGGCATCAGAAATGGTTCAATAGCATCACTCGGTGCTTCAGATGAGAGATTTTAAGAAACATTTTGTAGCAATTAAAACTACTTCCTTGACTGAGCTAACTGCAATGCTGAGACAGTAGCAAACCTGTCCAGGGAAAAAACATAAAGCAAAAGGCTTCTGCTGGTTTGAAAAAATACATATATGAGAGGGTGGTTTATGGTAACATCAATTAAGAGTAGTGTTTAGAGTACACTTGTTGAGCATCAGCATGGAAATGTAGTGGAACTTGTCAGACTTGCTGAAATATGTCCGTGGTCTCTGTCCAGGCCTTGAATGCCTTTAATTAGAGTTTTGGTTTGTTGCAGAAGTAACAGCATTAATGAAGATCAGTGTTTCCTACTAAATGTAATCCAGCTCTGTTGTAATTGCTTTGCTGAGTGACCAAAATGAAAGCAAGCTGTTTGATGGCTTGCAGTTCCTGTCATCGTTTCATTGCTAGCCAAACGCTGTGCTGGAGTCCCATCACTGCTGAGAACTCAGTGATGGTTAATTTTCAAGTTACTACAAATAAACTATTGGAAATTGTACATATGCTGTCTCATATGCTGTTTGTTGTATTAAAATGTTTGCTCATGGCTGAAATCTCCATATTGAGTCAGAGTTACAAAGCGTTTAAACGTGCTTTTTTTTCCTTTTTTCCCCTTTCTTTGTCTTGGGACCGCTGCTCCTCACAGGGGCTACGACGACCCCATTGAGACAGAGATGGTTGAAGAGAGGATTCCGTACCTGCATGGCGGCTACGCGGCGCCGCTGGCGCAGCCGGAGCGGGGGAGCATGGCCAGCATTGACCGGCTGGGGAAGCGCTCCCCATCCATCGACAGCATCCGCAAGGACCCGCGCTGGAGGGACCCCGACCTGCCCGAGGTCATCGCCATGCTCAGCCACCCCATTGACCCTGTCAAATCCAACGCCGCCGCCTACCTGCAGCACCTGTGCTACGAGAACGACAAAATCAAAAAGGACGTGAGGCACCTTAAAGGGATCCCTATCCTGGTGGGCCTGCTGGATCATCCCAAGCCTGAGGTCCATCGTAAGGCCTGTGGGGCTCTCAGAAACATCTCCTACGGGAAGGATAATGAAAACAAAGTGGCTATAAAGAACTGTGATGGGATCCCTGCATTGATCAGGCTGTTGCGAAAAACAAACGACATGGAAGTCAGAGAGCTAATTACAGGTCAGTGTCTGGTTTCGTTAATGAGTTTAGTCTTTACAACAGTCCTTTCAGCTTCAGGAACAAGAATTTCTGGAGATTAGAGCATTGAAGGAGAATTTAGATCACTGGCTGCAGCTGTTCTCTAGCTGCACCAAGTTTGTGGTGTGAGAGCCTGACACGTGCCTGTCAGGAGGGGGATCAGGATCGTCTCAGTGTGTGTGATGCACTTGGGATTGATTCCCTGGCTGCTGAGGGATGGATGCTGCTCCTTGGGTGTAGCATGCAATTGCATGTGGTTGGGTTACTGAAGCTTAAATGAATTGTAGCAGCTCCACTGACAGGTAATTTGTAGTGCACGTGCCCTCAGCATGTTGTAATCATGAGGTAAGATATGCTGAGCTAAATCTTCGCTTGTTAATCTCTTATAAAACAATCCTGCTGCCATGTCCCCACTCCCTCATATTTATAGAATAGTCTGTCTCCTCAGGAACACTTCCAGCCTGGTGCTGAGGACTCTGGGGCTGTATATAAAGCTGCAGCACTTCTGGGCTGGAAAACTCATATTTTAGGGAGCATAGGGTGTGGTGTTTGTTGGATTTGTTTGTTGCGAAGGTCGGAAAAGGGAGAATTACATTTCAGGTTACTGAGTTCGTGCACACTTTGCAGGGAGTTTTCAAATACTTATAGCTCCATTATTTAACCTGTTTTTATTTGAACTTGGTCTTGGACATCATCCAAAAAGAGCTATAAAGTATATGCCAAGTTTCAAAGTTCAGCCATTAAGTGGAAGAGGGTGGAAAAGTATGTCAGCTCTTAAAGTAAGGAGAAAGATATTGTTCTTCAGTCTCCCATAAATCATGAGGAGTGAAATGGATTTCCCTTTCTCTTCTCAGAAGCCGCAGGGGATGTTTGGATGGAGACCAGAGCAGTTGCAATGAATTTCAGTGCCAGAACAGAATTTTTCAGAAAGCTTTGTGAGAATGAAAATGGGTCCAGGGCTGAAACTTTTTAGCTGCCTTATCCATGTTGGATGATGCAGGTAGACCCTATTGCAAACACTGATTAAGCCATTAGAGGTAAACATCATAATTCTGTAATTTCCTCAAAAATTATAGTAGCTCTCTAAGTTTTTACTGGTAATCATAATTCTCTGAGATGAACAGTGGCCTTGGGTGTTCCAGCTGTTCTTCCTCAGCCATTACAGGCTATTTATCAAACTAGGTCTAAATATACAGTGTTGAAACTAGCAGGGATATTTTTCCAGACTTTTTCCAGTGAGCTGGTGAAGGAGAGCTGTCTGTTTTGTCAGAGAACCTCTGAGTAGCATGTGCTGGTTGTGCTTTGAGAGCTGTCTGTGCTCTGCCTCAACATGGAAAGTCTGCAGGTAGTATTTGTATTTCATTTGTTGCATTCATTTAGTATGATGGCAGACATAAATTTATTTATTTTTTAAAATAAAGAATATCTATTTATCTGCTGTTCTAGTTTAATCAAAACTCATTTCTGGGGTGCTGAGAAGCAATAAATTTATTTCCTTAGATTCAAGAAAGGAGAAGCCAGTGTATAATTTACTCTGAAGGAATATCATTATAGTGCTAAGTGGTAATCAGTCACTTCTGAGATGGCAAAACCAAACTGGATGTTTTTCCTTTTCACTGTAAATGGCAATTGCTTTGATTTCCAGTTGATTAATTAGAGTTCAAATGCATTTTATTTGGCAGTAGTTTTTGCCAATTAAATGTAGTGGTTTTATTCCACCTTGGCTTTTGTTACTTCGAGCTCTTTATTTCCTCTTACTGAAAAACACCAGGAATACTAAGGGCATTAACCTAAACAGATGTCCAGTAACAGATGATGTGCATTTAATCTCTACCTAACCAGGAATCATTTCATTCTACTTCTAAAATGATACCACCAGATCCGGTGTGACACATTCAAGTATCAGCACAGAAGAGAAGAGTATTCCAGCAATGCCTCTGTGACTGGTGCTGCTGTACTTCCAGTCCGTGTTCAAAGCTCTGGCTGATAATGTGGAACTGTCCATTTGTAAAATGAGCTCCAAAAGTCAGCAGAGAGAAACAAGAGCCAGCTTGAAGTGCAAAGGGAGCATTCAGGCAGAGCTGCTACAAAAGGACTGTGTTCTGCAGCCTCAGAAATTCAGATCACAATTCCAGTGTTCTCCTGGTAGCAGTCTGGACTTCCTATCTGGGTACTTTTCCCTACTGATAAACCAAAGCCTACCTTTACCGTGAAAGTTTTTCAGTGTGTCTGGAGTGAAACGTCTGGGGACTTCATCATCAATGCAGTTTAGAGGGGAAAAAAAGAGAAGAAAATACAACAGCATACAGGGTTTATGTGTTTATTTCTTTTAACAGGCTCCAAATTCAAGTTTGGTATGACACATTGATTTTTCTACAGTTTAATGTTTCTTTAACTCAATATTGGCTGCTTTTCAAAAGCTCAATAGTAATCACCAGCTGGTCATCTCAGCTACGGACAAATGATAAAATAATCCTGCTTTCCGAAGAGATTCAAATAATTTAAAGAAGTTTAAATAACTCAGTTATCTGAATTCAGGAGCAGTTCCAGGCTTGAAGTTTTGTTTCTCTGGCTGTGGGACGCTGCTTGCTTGCAGGACAGGAGGTACCTGGGAGTACACAGTGGGACACCCTGTTGGGAGAGGGGTTGCTGGCAAAAGAGGGCATCATTCTTATCTAATGTGAGAGTCAGTCCTTGGCTTTAGTACAGCTCCATGGCCTCTCATTTGCTTGGTGATCTGATGGAGCAGCCACAGCTGGGTCTGACCACTGGGTTAATGGAGTGGGGAAAAAGCCACACCAATGAGTTAGAAACACCCAAGAGGTGGATGCAGCATCGAGGGAGGTATCAGCTGTGTGGCCTCAGTGGTGAACGAGTGAGGCTTGGAGTGCCAGGAGTGTGTTCCCTTGAGCACTTCCCAGGATACACTTTTGGAGAACACAAGTTACACAACTATTTTGGAAGCAGGTGGAGTGTACTGATACACCACTGCAACCAGATTAAGCCAATGTGTAGATTTTTTTCTTACAGAAACACTGGTTTTAGCAGAATTTGAAAGACTTCTTTGGGTTAGTGCCATCTCTGTTTTACCAGATATTCTGGACATATCTGCAAATGGCACTAAACATGGTGTCCTTCGAGGTCAGAGATCTGTGAAGTGTGCAAAAATTGCCCTCTAAACTCAAAAAATACATTCCTAAAATACCACAGATCTCGCTTCTCTTTCTTTTTAAAGTGTGGAGTTACAAAATGTTTCCTATCTACTGCACTAAAAAAAGCTTGATTTAAGTGTTGGAATGTCCATGAGTAAATTATGAGTAGAGTTGTGTTGAGAAATACTCCATAAAATTCTTCTTTCATTTCTTGCTAGGCTTGCAGCTGTACTGCTGTACTCTCAGTGGATCATTTTCTTGAGAAAAAGAGAGAAATGAGGATTAAGCTGATAAGGAATTAAATCTGTTCTGATTGGGCAAATCTACAAAAGTTTTGAGTGATAAGGTTTTCATGGAGGAAATGTTCCCATCAGATATGCAAGGCCAAAATTCTATTACATTCTTCAGAAAGCAGTCAGAAGTTGGTAGCTTTAATGAATGATTTTGTTCTTTGTGAGAACGTTGGAGTAATTTTGTTGTTTAATGACATTGCACTGATTTCAAGTGGTGCAGGATGTGATTTTTCTGCTACCAAATAGGTTATAATTGAAAAATGATTGACCTTCAAAACACTCTACAGATGAAATATTTTGATCTAATGCTCAAATAGCAACTTGCAGATAAATCAGCTGGCTCAGAACTCCCAACTCCTGGGCACTGATGTGCTGTGTCAGCTGCTCAGATCTGGATTTCTCTTTGAAGTACCCTGCTGTCTTCAACTTGCTGATCTCAGATGAGCTTTCTCCTTCCACTTTCTGTTCCAAAGCTTCTCAGAAGAAGGTCCTTGTTCATGGTGTGTTCTGTCACACACTAGCTTATGTTGAGGTTCTCAACTTGACCACTACTGGAAGGAGCACAGCTCCAATCTTCGGGACTTTGATACAAACAAATCTGTCAAACAAATCCCCCCAGGACCAACATGCAACAAGAATTCCTCTGGGAATATATTGCAGAGTGCTTATTTTTCCAAGTGATAAACTATCTGGTATGGACCATAGAAAAGGAATTAAACAGCTTCTAGTTTCTTGGTGATGTTGGATTTTTTTGAAATAAAGCTTGTAGCTATTTTCCTTGCTTAATATGTTGAAAATTCAGGGCCAATGGTTGAAGTTAGAAATACGTAAGTACATTACTCATATATTTATGAAAAAAACACAGATTGATAGTGATCATGTTCATCTACTGAAGAGCAATACTTCAACTTTCTCTAGTCTTAAAACTCATGCAGTCTGTGGTCAAAAAGGCCAATGCTTCTAGTGAAAGTGCATGGAAAATTTAGATAACTTCATTTACTTTGTGCTGCTGTGTCAGTGACATGATTCTTCCTGAGTGCTAATTATTTGAATTAATTAAACTTGGAGTTTTAAAAATAGTGTTTCTGGCTTGTTGAAACATTAGTGTGTTACACCAGAAGTAACAAGAATGATGTGTAAAGATGGATGTCAAATTTACAGGAATTTTTTTTTGCCTTGGATTTTTTCTTATACTACTAAATGCTACAGTTGGATCTGATTTTGTTCCCTTTAATTTTCTGTGGCTGTCACTATCAGTTACTTTTCCATAGAAGTTGTTTCTTCTGGAGCGCGAAAGATGCTGGGATTTAGAGCTCTTGGTTTCATAATTTCGACTAAGAAAAATGTACTGTCAGTGTGTTTATCTTCTATATCCTTTCTTGTGAAATATTTTCCCCATGAAGTCAGTGTTTAACCTGAATTTTTTTCTCTGTCTTTGGAACCACAGGACCTCCCTCACCCCTGCTTATCTTATGCTACACTTCTTTTAAGTGCTGTGCATTTTCCCTTGCTAAATGCTGTTCAGCAGAGGGATTCTTTTGGGTTTCCTTATGCAGCCATCAAGGAGAATATTATAAATTTAAGTGCTTTGACCTTTTGAATAATTTGAAGGATTTGCACAATTTTTTTTTTTTAATAGTAAGGCTGTCTTTTATTCTTCTTTAGTTTGTTGTTTTGTATGAAAGATTTGAGAGATAGGAGGCAGATGAGAAATTGAAAGCTTGTGAAATGCTGGGGGAGTTTTTGTCAGAGGATGGTGGAAAGGTGTTCTGTGTAACTCCAGTCCTCATTGTCTGGTAGTCACTCGCTGAGATTTACAGTCAAGTTGTGTTTGCCCTAAATAGTTCATTGCATAAGCATTGCATAAGTTGCAGCCAGCCTCTTAATAAAAATTCTGTGTATGTAGAGGATCTGCTTCCATAGGGGCAGGTGGTTCTCCTGGTCGGGGTGGGGTTACAGCAGTAAAGCTGATGTGTGTGGTAGATGGGCAGGTAAGTGCTGCAATCCAGGCAGAACACTACTGAATCCACAGTTGCATTTAGTCTCTTGAAATAACCTCTGGCGAATGAGAATATAGGAAGAGTTTGGAGATGATGATTTTATTTTACATGCTGTGGTTGAAGGTATTGAAGTCTAGACACAAATCTCTTAAGTCTTAAAACAAGCAAAAGGTTTGAGCACTGGAAAACTTTCATACAATCCTGTAATATTAGAGCTCTTGGAAATTTTACAGGTATTTTTGACTTCTTACTTACATGTCTGCCTGATTCTTCTTAAGCAGTAAAATTTGCCTTTGTAGTTCCATACTCTAGAGATAACAGATTACATCACTGCTTCAGGAAGGGGGAAGAAGTAGACTCTCATTTCGGGTGCAAAAGTAATACGTGCGTTCAGGAAAAAGCTTTTAAAGTTGAAGGGCTGCCGGATTTTAAAGCTTAGCTCTTCCCCATCTCAGCAGTGTTCCCAGTTGCAATGTTTTGCAGTTTCAGAAGAACAGGATCCTTAGGAACCCTGCAGAGGATTCCTTGGCTGATGCCATCTTTTCCAGGTTGTGGGGGTTTGAGCACTGCAGATACCCACTCCATGCTCCGTTTCTGGTCCTGAGAGAGAACCTCCAGAACCAGGGTATTCTGCACCCACTCTTCTCAGTTTGAATCTAGCTTTGCTCCAGAGATGATTATCCTGTATAATTTCCAGGGATTCATCCATCTTGTTCAGTGCTGGTTGTTCAGATTTAGAATTTGAATTTTCAAGTCCTGAGCCAGCCATGCATTTAAGGATTTAATTGTACTTACTATTTTTATATGAGTGAGTCTGACATGCTAAAGAAATTGGTGAACAGTAACTGAAGAAGGACAGTCTAGTAAAGTATTTAAAATTAACAGGGCAGCTTATATGTCCATGGTTTTAGTCTTATTATAAATATTGACTTGCATTTGTTTTTTGTATGTTGTATATTTTTTGAGCCAGTTTGTTATGAGAAGTAAAGGCTTTCTTTGATAACAAAATGGGGCCAATTAGCTCTTTCTGCTTGGTTTTGCTTTTTTTCTTATTCTTCAACATTTGTTGTTTTACAGCAACAAAGGGTGATTTATTGTAATGGGTACAAAGAGAAGATTCGTATTTTACCTGCACAGTCTCCTTTGAAAGCTAAAATTAGGCTATAAAAATCTCATACAGTGTCTATGAATGGCATGGGCAGTAGGCCAAAAAAGCATTATTTTTGTATGACTTCAGAAAAAAGACTGCAAAAAACATTATGGTGTTCATTCCGTTGTCTGCCTCAGAGTTTTTTTATTAATTAATATGGTATCCTCTATCCAATCACTGCTGGGCTCCTGCAAGTCCCCACGGCAGGCTGTGCTGCATGATAATAGATCCAAAACATTTTCCCAGTTACCTTTAAAACTTGAAAATTGTAGGTGGTAAAACCTGGGGAGATTGAAAGGGGCTGAAACAAAAGGTTGCACTTCTGTTGTTCTGTTGTGGTTTTTAGATGGATATACAGTGAGGTGGAGATTTACAGTTTGCACTGTAATATGCACAAATTCATAGTTGTAGTAACACAGGGAGCCTCAGATTGATATTGGATCCACTTAGGAAAGATTTCCTGTGTGTTCTGGGGAATCTAGGTTTTCTGTTTGGTCTGTCTGAAATTTTGCTAGAACTCACACTTTTCCTTGGAGACCAGAAGTGTGTGTCTGGCTCCCTCCAAGTGTTGTTACTGACAGTTCTCAGATGCCACCAGGCTGGGTCTATGCAGAAATTCTCTCAGAAATGAATGCTCTGTTTTAGTCCTACTCTAATGAGTAATAACTGTTAGGACACTGATACAGGTCTGCTGGGAGGTTGTATCACTTATCCAGCACTGGGTATTTTGCAGCTATAAAGCTGTTGTTGCTATTCTGTTTTATGTTTGACTTCTGTCTGCTTTGGCTCATAATTGAGGTAAAAATGAAAAGACAGAGGAGTTCTGGTTTCCAGCTTCTTCAAGGAATCTTATGCTTGTGGCACCAGGAGATTTGAACACAGATATTGCTTGTGACAGGAAAATGTGAAAGTAAATAATAGAGAGGAGACTTGAATGAAATATTACCTTGTGCAGAAGATAAGCATAGGATCAGTGATCCTCCAGAAATTCATTCCTCCTAGGACTTGCTCAATATACTTGTCTGCTTCACTGGATGAATTTTTATTTTTTTGAGGCATAGTTAGACTTGAAAGTGTAACACAGTTTGTATACAGCAGAAAAATCCTATTAATCTCCAATAGTACATCACTTTTATGTACTCTGTGTAGGGCTTGATGAGTTCAACAATATCCATGTCTTGATAGAAGTGCTTCCCTGCTTTGTTGAAGAAGCTGTGGGATTTTCCTTAAGCTAGTTCTGGTCTGGCATCTCATCAAGTTGCTTTGCCTTCTTGTTTAGTTTTATGATTTAACCTTTAAGCAGTTCTCCGTGAATCCTCTGGTTCTGTTTAACATACAGATTTTAAATAGTTGTTATACTCCCATTGTTTAATAATCCCCTGCAGGCACCCTGTGGAATTTATCCTCCTATGAGCCCCTGAAGATGGTCATCATCAACCATGGTCTGCAGACCCTGACCAACGAGGTGATCATCCCCCACTCGGGCTGGGAGAGCGAGCCCAACGAGGACTCGAAGCCTCGTGACGCCGAGTGGACAACGGTCTTCAAGAACACCTCTGGCTGCTTACGGTAAGGCACAGCTGCAGAATTTTTTTCCCATAGTTCCTCTCTTTTTTTGGTGAAGAGCTTGAACTACTGACTATTTAGGATCCCAAGTATTCCTTCTAATACTCCTTGCGAAGGGGCCTTTTCTGGTTTCATACTGTATTTGCAATTCTGAAAGCACCTTGAGAGCAAGGACAGTCCATGCTAAAAGCTGGGGTCAGGAGGAGTCCTAATGCACTCTGAAAAACCTGAAGAACCAGTGGTCCCTAAACACAGTGTGTCTCTTTTTGCTTTTCTTTTGAGATAAAATAGTTACGCTCAGTTTAGATTCTTCAGCTTTGCGATGAAGTCAATTAGTTTGAACAAAACTAATAAAGATTTGTACCTTCTGTTGCTCTGAAGTGTACTCCTGTCAGATTTCTTCTGATTAATGCAGATTCAGAAGTTGGTTCATTTCTGTTTCTTGGGCTTGTGGTCTCTAAATTGCAATAACTATTCCCCCAAGTAACTTCACAAATGAAGAAAGTAATGAAAAGTGTTCTGAAAAGGCCCATTACTGAAATTATTTGCAGTCCCACTGGAAACTGAGGTCCTTTAAGCAGACTCCAGACATCATAGGTTTTTACTTACTAGTGTCTCATTTTCTAAGGGTGTTCTGCAAGAGGAAATTAGTCATGGTGAGGGAATAAAAGGATTATCTCAATGAATATGAGATTTTCCCGTAAGTGTAGACAATAAATTGGTCATTAGTAGACTAGCCTAATCCACATCATAAAATTTTATAAGTATGTGGATCCACTTGAACTGCATTCCATGGTATCTCTGGGTTTGTTGATTTGTTGGGTTTGGGGGTTTTTTTTTATTTTAAAGTAAGGCACTGGTTTTACAGGAAACTCAGAAACTTCTTCCCCTTTGGACATTGTGTTCTTAAAGCTTATGAAGAGGGGTATGAAACATAGTACTGAGATGTTAGAGAATTTGAACTTCTGGTATTTAAAAGTGGTCCTGATGCACCTGAAACGCATCAGGACAGCAGCCAGTGAATGGTGGCTGCTTCTGCTGTTGAAGGGGGAAATCTGTTTCAGTCCTTTCATCTGTGGTATCTGCTCTCATAGTGAGGAGGGACTTTGTGCTTCCTTGTGGAAAATTTGAAGCTTCCATAAGATGTGGGGCGAGGTGATCTGATGGTTGGCTGAGTCTGCCTAAAATAGGTGAAGATGTGACAGCAGGGAAAGGTAATCAAAGGTAATCCATGTCTCTGCTGAGCCGTGGAGACAGCACCCTCTTGCATAGGAGCTGGGGAGAACTGCCCTGCTGTCTCCCCACTTCTTGCAGTGAGGTGAGTGAGTCCAGGAACAAGACAGATGCAGGAGCAGGTGAATATGAGCTGTCTTTCAGCTGATTGTGCTTCCTGTTCCCATGTCAGGGATATTACACATACCTTTTGTAGAGCACTTCCAGATCTGGGGGTGCAAATGGACATATCAAAAGTAATTAACATTAAAACTGTTGAAAATTACTTTGTGTTGTGTGTTGAA
Organism: Corvus cornix cornix; assembly: GCF_000738735.6. Taxonomy (NCBI): domain Eukaryota; kingdom Metazoa; phylum Chordata; class Aves; order Passeriformes; family Corvidae; genus Corvus; species Corvus cornix. Next base: position 7,576,621 of record NC_046345.1, read on the forward strand.
ATCTTCTGCACCTCATCTTTAAAAGCAGCAGCAAGATGTGATAGTTAACACCAACAGAGAATAAATTGTTGCAGCCATCTGTCTGACAGATATCAGTGTTCAAAAACCCCTTTGCCTACACTTCTCTCATTGACACAGTAGCTGGTCCTAGAAATTCAATTTTTCACGAATGGAGCTTACTGTAGACTGCAAACTGTTCACCAATTTGATATTTAATTGGGAGGTTAGGCCTCTTGATGATGTGCCAGCCTCCCTTGTCCCCTTTGAAAGTGAGCCTCAGGTGTGAGCTGCGTTGTCTCCCAAAATAACTGGAACAATCTCTGAGCTTCTGAGGTTTCAGCTGTCCCTGCAGTTTAGGTGTCTAAGCAGAAGACAGGCATTGTGCATGCAGCATAGCATTCGTTTCAGTATCATTTTTTCAGTTAATGAAGTTTATCAACAGATGTGGGCGAGTTTGTTTCAAACTCAGTGATTCACAGCATGAACTGCCAGTTAATTATTACTTGCTCTTTTTTTTTTAACACTGCTTACTCATCTTTACTTTGTTCTGAATCTAGGTTTCTCCTTTGATAATGTGGAGCTATGGAAACACTCATTTCAAAATAATTAAAAACAAGTAATTAAAAAAACCCCCACACTACAATTATTTACCTTTACTTCTTCAATTCCTGATCCATCCCACTTTCCAGTCCTATCCATTTTCCCCCATGTGACCTGTAAAGCATCTCTTCCTCCTCACTTTTGTGGATGCAGGTCTGAGTAGGTCAGGGTGAGTTGGATGCTATGGAGTCACCTTGGCCCATGTGCCTAAGGGTGGATTAAGAGCTGTATTAACAGCAGGGATAGTGTGGTGTGGCAGGTATGTGTGGGATGGAAGGATGCTTCAGCAGCAGGGTCAGTAACTGGGGCCAATACCTGAGCAAAGATCTGTACCTGCACCAGGGCTGGGAATTAAGTTACAAGATAAGAGCCATGATCCATACACTCTGCCCCTTGGCTGGAGCTGAGAGGGCTTACTGGCTTTCTGTAGCCCTGATTTACCCACGTTGTGAAGTAACAAAAATCCCTCTGTGATGCTTGATACTGATTTTAGTTTGTGTGGCCACAGGACTTGCACCCAGCAATGGACCTGCTTTTTATCTGCGTCCGATACTGAGAAACGTTGGACCTGGTCGTTTACAAGCTGGAAATCAGAGAAGCTGCTCACAGTTTATCATCAAGAAAGCCATTCGTATACTCTGTTTTGCCATGTTATTTCACTCTGGGATTACCTGGGATACTCAGTGGTGTCCATTCCAAGCTACCATAGCTGACTACACACACATAGAGCCAGTGGGAATCAGAGGAGGAAAAGGCCACTGGCTAAGGTCTATATTGACTTTGGAGATGGGTGTTGATTTAAAGGGCTCCTTCTAAAATCAAGCCCTCTCCTGTGACTGTGCCCATTGTAGGGGTATTTTGAATCCTGGTATCATCTGGAACACGGCTGGTGGGTTCTGTGTGCCATCTCACTCTGCACTTGACTTGCCAAAAACTCTGTTCAAACAAATGTTTGGAGAATCTTGTATTCTCTTCTGGAAACTTGGCAGCACATCCAATTTGCGAAGTATGAGCTGATAATGAAATTTATTGGCTGCTCTTTTGTAATCTTGACTAAGAAACACTGAAGTTTTCAGAAACTAGTGCAGGTGATGATAATTTTGTCTCCATTCTCATCCTGAGATCAGAAAAAAGATGCTTCCTCTTACATTGGTGTGTTCTGTTTCTAGGGGCAGACCCAATATGATGAATAGATCGACAATATCCATAATCACTTTACTACTGCAAATGGTCACGAGCCTTGTGAGGGATGCTGCCTTGGGTGTCATTTTATAAAACAGGGGCATTCTTACATTCTGTTGAAGCTGATAAAAGAAACGTGTATGGTAGAAATCTGGAAAGGAACAGTAAAAAACAAAGCAAAGTGGATTTTTGGTTATTAAGTAGTAGGACTGGGGAAGAAGTAAGGAAGACATTTGCTTACTATAGGAGAATCATTAAGTATGCACAGATTTACAATACGAGTTTTATGTCTCCACATTGTATTTTATTCTTTTAGCTATGTGGAGAATGTCTCTTCTAGTTCTTCTAGTTCCTGCCTCTTTTTTTTTTTTTTTTTTCTTTAAACCCTTAAATCTGTACTGGGATTTGCAGTCCAGAAGCATTTGTCTTCAAATTGCACTCCTGGTGAAATAATGGAATGATTTGGTGCATCTTCATGTGGCCATTTCGTGATCCTTCCTACAACTTTTACCCAGACATTGAGGTGCTTTAGGAGAAGAGTGTGAGTTGAGTTCTTGTGGGGAGGTTGAATGTGTGGTTCATGAACAACCAGGCAGTACAAGAGACCTTCCCTGGGTCCCCTGGTTTCTCCTAAGGTGCTTCCCTGCTTTGGAGGGAAATTGCTGCCTCTGTGGGTCAGAGCACTGCTGCAGTCACATCATCTTGTTAATTTTCTGTGGAGATATCCACCATGATTCCTAGTTCTCTGGAAGCAGCAAGGATTTTAATGGTTTAAAAATTAAATTCATTCTGGGCTTAATTGCTGTTTTCTGCCTAATTACTTTTAATTCTCTCTTGGATTTTTTCACTTCTAAGAGGACAGAGTAGAACTTAGTTCCTAAATTGCCAACTTTCTAGCCTGATTCCTGTGCTAAACTGACCTGCTGTCAACAAATGTTAAATGAATTAATTTGCATAGCAAACAGATGCAAAGTGCTCCTTTTTCCAGGGGTACCATCTGTAGTTGCAGCATTTCTTGTCAGTTCTCCAAGTACACAGAAATTCGCATTCACAAATATCCTCAGGGTTCAGAGCTCTGGCCGAGGTGTATGAACACAAACAAACTGCACCCACCTGACTTTTCCCTGAAAACATGCATTCTTCAGCTGGAGATTGCACATAACAGCTTGTCCAACATCAGCCCCTGAGAAGGGAAGGGACAACCTGGTGGCTAGAGCTGTAACAGGAGACTCGAGAAGTGGGGATTTATTTGCTGTTCTGCTACTGTACTGACATAATTACAGGCAAGATTGATGGTATAAACCTTTTTGTGGTCTAATTTTTAATAGCCCTGCCTCCTTCTGGCTTTGGCAAGGTTCAGGCTCCTAAGTGCCTGAGGGGATTGAGACTTCACTGATCTTCACTCTTCTGTCTTTCATGAGGGACTGGCACCTTTGTATGTACCTTCTCCTGAAGCTGCTGTAAATACCAGCAGTTCCAAGTATTTTGAAATGGTTGATCCTATAGACATCAACTGGGAATAAGCAACTCCTGTAGGTATAAATTAAGGGTTTGGTCCCATGGAATTAAAACCTGAGAGGTTTGGTAAGTGTGAGATACGATGTTTGAAGAGGTGGCATAAGGACTCAGTGGTTTCAAAGCCAATATACTCAATATACTCCACCAGGTTGAGAAATGATGTAAAAGTATCTGCAGGCTCCTCTTAGATACTTCAGAGGAAAGGCTGCAAGAGCTTGATGGTAAATCAGTTATACTTGGGATGTGTCAAATAGTTTTTGTATGTAAGTGTTCTAAGCCCTTCTGAGAGGAGGACAGAGCATTATGGTGCCTGCATATAGATCTTGTCCTGCAGACGTCACTTGCAGTGTTTCAGTCACAGGTAATGCTGTGAGTGAGTCCTCATGTCTTTATGTATTTGTAACACGTGTGTACCCAGACATGCACTGCACACACTGTTTGTAGCAGGAGTGTGGGTGTCTGTGGGGCACATGGGTTAAAGAAGGTTTGTCAAGCAACATGTGGTCTTGTTTGGGCAGTAAAGGTCTCTCTCTTTGCACCCTGAAAACACCTGTATTGAGTGGATCAGTGATGTTGGTGTGCCTGTTTTTTCTTCCCATCTCTGCATGCTGAATTTGAGGAAGAAAAAAGAGTAAGGTTGTCAAAACCAGGTTCTTATGCCCTCCTTTCTCTTAATGATTAATGTGTGGCTTTCCTCTGAAGAAAAGTGCCTGGGAATTAGAGCTTTCAAAATGTATTACTTTCAAGCTCTATCCATCTTTACATCCTGCAGGCATGATAATAGTATGTGGTGACAGTCACATAATATTTGTCCTGTGTGCACTCATATACTGGAGGCAGCCTTCATCTCCAGCTGACTGAGGTAAGAAGGCACTTAAGTGCAAATGTGTGACCTGGAAGTGCTGCCTAGTGCAGAGCAGGGCGCAGGAGGTGAGGTTCAGGTGACGCTGCTGCGGTCCTGCCCTTGGTGTCAAGACAACTTTGCTCACTGAAGCATGGTAGAACAGAGAAACTAAAGGCAGGCACCTGAAAACTCACATTTCCCTCTTTTTTATCAGCAGCAAATTTGCATTAGTACAGAGCCCTCCTTGGCAGCTACAACTCCAAACTCCAAAAAAGATTCTTTGACATAGTCGTTTGTTTGATGTTCCCTTTAACTCAGTGTGTTCCCCCATCCTGATTCAAGTAGTCCTTTCCTATGCTTTTGCAGGGCAGTTATTTAGCTGAGATCCTCTGGAGAGGACTTCTTCCAATCATTAATGCTTCCCTGTCCCACCCAGGAGGAGCTGAGGGCAGATGCTGCCATCTCTGTCCCCACGCTCACCCGTGGTGCTTGGAGGCTGCTGTGCTCGTGTTGTGTTGAGAGTGGGTGCAGCCTTTGGCTGATTGATGCTCTAGGTACTGGAGCTTATGAAATTGTCAGTCTTTTGGTGTGCAACAGGTACTTTTGAAGTGGACTTCCAGAGAAGGAGTAGTTTTAGAAAGAGATAAAAACAGAACCGAGATTTGCCTGTGAATCTTCACTTTGGAGGCAGCAAGTAGCATGAAAAGGGAGAAGCTTATCTGCCCAACCCAGACTGGAAAAAATCAACTCAAATTAAAAACCCACACAAAAGAGAGGAGTGAGCAAAGGCAGTTTCTTAATTAGCTTACTGATACTGTGCAGGATCACAGCATATGGCTGTCCTGGGGCTTATATGATGAGCAGAGCGTTTAATTCGTGCTAGTAAGGAGCTGTTAGGGTTCCTCCTGACAGTTCCTGATGTTTAGCTTGTAATATAAATAAATTATGCATAGATTTTAGCAGCAGAGACATAACCTAGTTACATGCAACCTTAATGCTTTACAATCATATCTTGAGGTATAAATTTAAAGTTGGGCACTTGTTTACCGCCTTCTGTCGTTACTTAGGAATGAGTCTAGGTCCCTCCTCCCTTGGCTTTCAGGAAAGGGAGTCTTCAAAAATGTCTGTTGCTGTGGTGGGATGAAGAACAGGACTGCAGCAAAGCTCACTGCAGTCACTCTAATGGACGTAGCCTGCTTTGGAAGGCTTGTGAGCCATGATCCCTTGTTAGATTAGTACCACCTCCTTTCTGTATTTTTGAGATTCTTTTCACATGGCAGCAAGCATGTGAAAAGCAGGGCCCCTTGGCCTTTCCTCCAGGCAGAGACTGGAATAATTTGGAAGCCAAGTAGCTGCTGGGCATCATGGAATTCTCATGTAGTGCATTTCTGCATCATTTTGCATTACAGGAGAGCAACTAAGGCCCTCCAAGTAGGTCATGCAGGAGGTAACCAGTCAGCCTTTTACTGAAAAGGCATTACAAGGTGTTTTGGGTATAGAATGCCACAGATAACAAGGTACAGATGTCAAGTCCATCCCTTGTTAAACTGTGCTTTTGAGCCCCAGCCTGTTTCAGAGAGCTCTTCCAGGCAGTGCAGACATGGATATGAGGTGTGACAGGGTGCCCTGGAGATCCCTTGCTCTGTGCCCCTGTTGCTAGAGCACAGACTAAGCTCGTGAAGCACTTTTTCAGGGATGACTTTTGCTGTGTCCTTTAGAGCATTTGGTCAACTAAACAAAACCAACCTCTTTATTTAAATAGGTGTGGAAGGATTTACATGCAAAGAAACTGGGGCTGCTCTGCTACTTCTTTCTCGGGTGTAAGTGGTCAGTGAGTGCCAGAGTGGAGCAGCAAGGTCTGGTGGGATCTCCTGCCCAGGTCTGAACAGCTGCTCCCTACCTAAATCAGCATCAGTAGAGCTCCTCTGGCTTTCTGTGCATTTCATGGGGACTTTGGATTCTTTCTGCTTTCTTTACCATATTCTCTGCTTGATTTCTGACTGAGCTCTCTGCTACCAAACTCCATTGTGCTGTACAGGGCCCTCTGACGAGAGCTGCCTGGATCAGGCTATCTTTGTGTCACAGGCAGCTTCTTTATTTTTCTCTCTTGTTTTCAGAACAGTGAACTTTAATACCAATTAAACTTTCTGGTACTTCATGTGAACTGAAGTATGGAATCCATTCTATTTCTGCATGAAATGATGGAATGATTTTTAAATGTTGTCTATTCCTCCTTTGAGACATAGCGGACCTAGAAATACACTTGGAAATAGAGTACATTTACTACAACTATTATTGATCCATCTCCTTTGGCTGGCATCCAAATAAAAATTTCTTTATTGTGAAGCAGAGTGTGGGTGTGGAAGGGTGTTTGTATAGCAAGGGTTCTGCCTGCCAGAGTAGGTGGACAGAACAACTACTATATTTTAAGCTGAGTTGTGAGAAGCTTAAGTCGTTTATCAGCTGAAGTATGCAAAACTGTGTCTGGGCAGCAAAGCCTCAGTGATGGTGCTGGTCAGAGTCTAGCAAGGGGTTGGAAGGAGCTCGTCACTGTCTCGGCTTCAGCTCTCAGCCACGATTCTTCCAGGGAAAGGTGGAAGTGTTACGAGGAGGATGTCTTAAAAATTTCCAGTTCAACTTCCTATTTATAGACAAAGCAAAGTCTCCAAGCTGTTGTCTTCATTCCCAGCTAGATCTCTAAACAAAGGGCTTTTTACACCTGCTGCACTGAGGCAGGAGGGTAAGTGTTCAGTAACACTCTGGCCTCAGCTTCATCTGCAGCACTGTGGGATAGCAACTGATGGTGCTCTCCTGCCAAGTGACAGACACAGCAACAGTCCTGGAAATACTAGTTTTAATTTTTAGAGAAGAATGTGTCTCTGCCTTTGTTTTCAAGTTTCTCTTCATCATTTAAAAAAAACTATCCAAAAATTCTCCACATTTCTACTCTGTCTGTCGGATTGTTAGGGAGAGCACAGAGGGGGCACTGCCACATGATTGCATTGAAAGAGTGCAAATTAAGTACCCTGTACTTAATTACTTTTAAGTCTTTTCTCTTGAAGATAATTTTGGTGTGTGGCACAGACTGTAGTAACAGCTCACCTCTCCTAGGGGTGACAAATGCCAGCTCTGTTCTGCAGATGCAAATGTAGCATTTAGAATTGTGTATTATTAAGACAACTCTTTGGTGATAATGATAACCTTAGCTAAGGTGGGAACAGATCTCTCAGCACATTCACCCCCATTTTCTGAAGTCTTTAATACCAACAGACTGCATTCCTAGCCTGATGTGTTTCTATGCTCATAGGTATTTACTTTTATTTAACATTTACTTAGTGCTTCTTTGTTTTGGTTTGGTTTTTTTTTCCCAGGGAAAGCATATATTGCGACATCCTTACAAATTCTCTTTCACTAGTCCTGGCCACAGTCTGGACTCCCAAGAATTTGAGGAAGAATCCAGGTTGCTTTTTTTAAATCTAAAGGCTGGAGATTGAAAATCTCTGGAATGAGATTTGTGCTTTACTGTTTTACATAAAATCATTCATCCAGTTGGTTTCTTTCCTTTATACTTTGAGCCACATGGGCATTAATTCCATGTTTTGCTTCTAGAATTGTTCTTCAGACTGTGTTGTGTGTATTTACAGAAAGCACACTGAAGGTTTCTATTACCCTTTGTAGTGGCATAAGAAAGACACTTCTGGTTTTAAAATACGTTTTTCAATAGACTCTTGGAAAAGTATTGAAAAGTAGGACAGTCAGGGAAAGCAGCAGAGGCCTTTCTGGAGGTGAAGAGACAAGGCAAGGGAAGCAAACTGTACAGAACACTGGGAATGAGTGGCAGGTCTCATTTGCCACTGGTTTGTGTAGAAGTTGTTTGGGTAGTTCCCCCTCACCATTCCCACCCTTCTGAATGAGCAGTCAACTTTATTTTCATTTGTAACAGGATATTTGCCCGTTATCGGTGCCTCAAAAGCCCTGTGGAGTCGTTCAAACTTCAATAAGCAGCTTTAACTTATATCTGCAGAGGTTCTTGATATTAATTTGCCCCAGCAAGCAAGTCAGTGAGATCATTTGTTTAATTCCAAAGTCTTGAGGCCATTCCAGTTCTTGCCTGTCCCCTGAGTAACAGAGTTAGCAGCACCTCAGCTTGGGGTATCAGCTGCTTTGCTATTTGGTGTCTTGTGTGAAACGCTTCATCTGCTGAAGAATCTCTTCTGGTGTAAAACAATACTTGTCTAATGAAAAGTTCAATGAAAAACAAAGCTCTCTACTTTATCCGGGTCTGGATGCCATATGTTACATATCTCCATTGCATGAGTTTCTGGCCTGAGCGAGGCTGTGCATTCCTTTTGTGGAGTGTTGCCCTGTGTAAGGGGAATGCAAATCCTCTGTTAACTGCTGGAATCAGTCATCTGTTTGTTGATGTCCATCACTCTTGGAAGAAGGGTGTTCAGAAGCCTTGCTTTGGAAGCTTCCTTTGGAAGATGGTTTGGTTACATCTTTCATTGCATCATGCGTAATAGATGTAGGATGCAGCAAGAATAATCCCAGTGCAGATGTGAAACGGGAAGATATTTTTCCTGACTCCTGTCAGTGGAGTGCACTATCAGGTTGACTATTCTGTGGCAGTTTCTGTGCTTTTTAATGACCAGTGCCAGCAGTAGCTTCCTGTCCATCTCATTCCTTTTGTTTTCATGCTCCAGCCCCTCCTGAAGACCCAAGATGAGTTTGATCAACGACTACCAGGTGATGCTTTTCAAGGAGGTGGATAGTAGAGAGTCTTAACCCCATGGCAGAAATGCAACCTGGCATTTTCCTGTGTTGCAGGGACTTGCAAAGGTAGCTCTGGATCATGGAAACCAACCCTGGCAGCACTTCTTGTGGGATTGCCAGATGAGAACTTAGTCAAAGCGTACCGTCATCGTTTTCATAGGGCCCACCTTTGTTTAGAGCTTAGGGGTGTCTGGCATACTTGTGCATGGATCTGAAATGCAAATATTTCCATGGGGATTGGGAGATCTTTGCTGCCTTTTTCAGTGTTGGAGCAGCAGGAAGAGCAGACTCACGATCAGGTGCTGATCCCCCTGGGCTGCATTTGTCTGAGATCTCCCTGGACTGCTGGGACAAGAATGGGAGCTGAGCTCTCCCATAGGTCTGGGTTATGGTTTACAGACAAGGAAACGGGGTTTGTGCTTCCATGGTAGATAAATCCCATGGGCTGCTGGTAGCTCATTACCCAAGGAGGGAGGACTAACAAAATCCCCAGAGTTGGGTATTTATAGAGCAGATGTTTCTGCATGAGATGCTCATAAGGATACATTTTGTGATGTGATAGTTAAAACATTAAAACTGCAAAGTTTGATGTCTGGATAACTTAGTCATAGCATTAATTAGCTATTAACTTGATCCTGCAGAGTTTTCATGCTTATTTGTGTGTGATATATGTGGAAATTTTTTCTCGAGGCATTAATTTTCAGTGAATTTTTCTATAGTCAAAGAGACAGTAAGTGATACCAGCAGGCCACATTCTTGCTGATACAACTTTATAATACTTTTTTCAATCGTAACCTTATTAATATCTACCTTGATATTAACCCCAGTACAGATCATAGAAGTAAGAAAGCAGGATACACAGTACTGTGGTGCTGTTCATAACCAAAGCAGTCAAACAAATGTGCAAGTGTGGTAGCACAAATGAACCACAGAAAAATCTCTTCTGAATGGGCCATAGGGCAAGGAAGGTGTGAAGGTTGAGTTGTTTTGCCTTTAGTCTGCAAGTGTTGCTTATGAATTTTAACACTCTAAAACTTAATGAGGGGGAAAAAAAAAGTGATACACAGCTCCAGATAAGACCATTTATAGTGCATTTCTGTCACCTTGAAGCTTAATAAGTAGAGTTCCACATTAATAGATGTGCTTGAAGGTGAAGCTGCTGTCGTTTATTGTTATAACTCCTGAAAGGTATCTCAGAGAATTTGAATTCTAATTTCAGTTTCATAAAGACGTGGCATTAAAATTCACATTTGTGTTTTTGACACAAAAGGATTAGTACAACTGGAGATGGGAAAACAGCATGTAGAATTCTCTTCCATCTATCCTGTGGAATCATTTTAATATCCACTTTACCTGCCTCCTATCATTCATTGCTAGTGAGGCTGTGTGAGGATTTGAGGAAAGGATGCGTTTATCTGTGCTTTTCATTTGTGTTCTTAATTGAAAATTAGTGCTGTTACAGCAACCAGCTCACAATTAAGTGCCTTCAGATTTTGAGAGGTCTCTGAGAAAATGTGGTTTTTCTACCTATCCAATTAACACAGCAGCCTGCCTAGATGACCGGGACATGGGAGAGGACCATGATTGATGTGTTAATTACTTGGAGATTGGCAGTCCCTCTAGTTAAAAGCAAAAACTGGCTGCATGATCCTGATAGCAGAGGGTAATGATGGTGTCCTCAGTTTTTGAGAGGTAACCTTACACAGCTTTGTGGGATTCAAAGGCCTGAAAGCTGAAAGGTTGTCTGTGTTATTGTCAAAATTACTGCGTTTCAGCTCTGGGAAGACCTTCCATAGTCTTCTATGACACTTGGTCAGTGAGCACTATTAACAATAATTCTGTCACTTCATTTTCCCCCTAAAGAAAAAAGGGGGGAAAATGAAAAAAGGGGGGGGGGGAAGGCAGCCTTTGGAAAATTGACTTGAATTTTATTTATTTATTGGGTAGTGGCAGGTTGGTGCTTATGCAAGGCTGGAGTATCAGTCTGTGCTCGCTGGATGAGTGAGGCCAAGTTCAAAGGTCCCCTCTGACAGTTTCTGCGGTCATTGATAAATGTAACTTCTAACGACTCCAAGTAGCCTTTCACTCTGGCTTGCTTCTTCTACCTGTGCCATTCTCTTGTGCAGTGTTTAGAGAAATTTAAAGGATTGTGTAAGCTATCGTCCTTTCCTTACTAAAGGTGACTGATCTAGGCTTTGTGCTGAATCTGCTGCACACAGGTTTTTCAGTTTCTGTGGCCATGATACTGCTGAGCAATCTTGTGACTATGCATGTTTTTCCTAAGGTGGTGAAAGTGTCTTTCAGTTTAGAACTGCTGGTTTTGAAATCAAATTTTTGGTTTACATATTGTTTGTTCTGCAGACTTCAGCTTGGTTTAAGGTGAGTCCCTGGACTCAGCAGCAAAGCAGAGAAATGTGTTTGTAGGCACTTCTGGGATTGTGTTCCCCTTTTTGTTCAGGCTCAGAGAGTTGCAGATGTGCATTGCCCATATTTTACTGAGATTTAGTGGGTTTGTCTGTCTACTTGGCCTCCTAATTGTTCATCCAAGGTGATGAGTTTTTAATAATTGTAGTATAAATCAACTTTATAGTGAAAACTATACTTTCTTTCAACTCTCTTCTGTCAGGAACGTAAGTTCAGATGGAGCAGAAGCACGCAGAAGACTAAGAGAGTGTGATGGCTTGGTGGATGCCCTCCTTCATGCTTTGCAGTCTGCGGTTGGCAAGAAGGACACGGACAATAAGGTGAACTTGAGCATTAAAACGTGGTGGATGTTTCCATTAATTTACGCTGCAGTGTTGCACTGAGATCCAACTTCTCTTTGCTGGTATCAGAAGAGGATTATGCTTGCTGCAGACAATAGAGTATCTCTGGTATCCGTGGTACTGCTGGTGGGTATCAGCAGGATGCTGCTCTGTTTCTCTCTATGGCTGATGAGGGGAGCAAAGGCTGGCGGCTGAGAGGTGGGGAGAGTAGTCCTTTATTGTCAGTGACATTATTGCTGTTGTTCTGCATTACTTAATTGGCATTTATAAGTGCAGTCTCCAAATCAGAATTGAGTCCCGTTTGCACAAAGCAGCAAAGGAGTCAGTTCCCATTTTAAAGACTTTATTCAGCACCATCTCTAAAGACTGAAGTACTTAGACATTAAGAAATGTTTTCAGACCTGCAGCACGTTCACTGTGGCTTTTTTTTTTTTTGGTGCAGATTCTGTTAATCTGTTTTTATCATCATCTCATCCCATGGCACTTCAAAGTGTATTTATATGCATGAGGAATATCATAACTTTAACCTGTTTGAAAAAGAGCATACTATTTCTTTCTATCACCAGAAAGCTTGTAAAGCATCGTTATTTTATTCTTTTTGAGTCCCACCATGTGATGGCCTATACAAGGGAGTTACAGAGCCCTGTTACTTAATCAGGTAATTTTGGAAGTGGATTTTGTAACCACCTGGTGGTTCCCATTGCAACCTACAGAGCATTGCTCTTGTCAGAAGCCGATGTGCTGTGGATTAGCTATTACTACAGGACAACGTGTGTTCTCATTGAAATCCTCGCAAGGCCTAGGTTTTGACCCAGAGAAAATTTAATAAAATGAGCCCCTTGGAGATTGTAAACGTTGGCAGAATGAGAGAGAGACTTGGATTAAAATAAGATCCTTATATGATCATTTTTTGCTGTGTATTTGATCTTTTGGTGAATTGTATTCTTTATGTAAGATCAAGTGGTATTTTTGATGAGAGAGTTTTCATTTTGAATGGATACTATTTTTGAAGTGCTTCACTTTCAGAAAAATAAAATTGGGTTTAGAGGAAGAATGAACTTTAATTTAAGGGTCTTGACTAAATCTTCCTTGAGAGCTACATGGTTTTCCTGGGACAGGTGTCCTTCTTTCTTCAATTTCCCCAAGCCCTCCTCTGTATGATACAATGGTTTGCAGGTAAGAGGGTGCAATACTTCCTGTAACATAAATTTCTCTGTAACAGTCTGTGGAGAACTGTGTGTGCATCATGCGGAACCTTTCCTATCATGTCCACAAAGAGGTCCCCGGAGCTGATAAGTACCAAGAACTAGATGCTGGTCAGACTACAGGCACAGGAGGCTCTCAGAAGAAGAAGAAAGATGATGCTGGTTGTTTTGGTGGAAAAAAAGCTAAAGGTATGTGTTGCAAAAAGCTCAGAACTGGAAATGGATTTGGGGGTAAACGTTGCCGTGCAGTTCTGCTCTTGCAAGCACATTCATCGTGCTTGTTTAGGATGGTGCAGTTTGTGGAGTGTTTGCTGTGTTCTGGCATGTGTTTATCTCTTGTGTTGTATCACTGTTAGATATTTGGGATTCTTTTTCCCACTATTGCTGTGATTTTGTTTGGCTTTAAACAGGAGTGCTGCATGCTGACAGATGACACTCTGCTGTTGGAAAAAGGTGGATGTGCTCTGCCTCTCCTCTGCGTTGCTGTGTTCTTGCATCTGTCAAATCTCTGCTCAGTCCACTTGCCTGGCTGTGTAGCATGTGTGCCCTCCTCGGGAAGCCAGGCCAGCATGGATCCATCCATCCATCCATTCCCCTGCATGGCACTCCTGGCTGTACATCTTCCATGCCTCCAGAGTCTCATACTTGAAAACAAACTAAAAGCCTCCCCTCCCACTCAACCAAAATGTACAACCTCCCAATTCAGTCACTATTTCAGTAATTTAAATTGCAAACATGATTTTGTAGCTTTTAATTGTCAGTCACTTTTAGACCTGTTCTCTCCTCTGGGGCATGAGTGTTGCAAATGAGTTTCATTATAAGAGAGGATTAATAATCTCAGTAACCCCCCGTCCATGTTTCCTTTACAAAGAGACACTCAAATTATATCCATTTTCTTTGTTGTTTTAGAGAAATTACTATTCTAGACTGAATTCTGTTTTCTTTCCTTTCTTAGAGAAATGACTATTCTAGATGAATTCAGAGATAATTAATTCCATTTTCTGTCTAGGCTTCATTCTCCTCATTCATGTGTACACACATCCTGGCTTATTATTTATAGCCAGGTACAAGGAAGGGTTTTGCCCCTAAAGAGCTGATATGGAGTTGTTTGAACTTGATGGACTATGTGCTGCACGTTACTCTTTGATCTGACCTGTACAAGTTACTAAAATATTACATGTTTCCATACGTGTTAAGGAAGTCATCACAGTGTGAACTTGCTTTTGCAGACTAGTCTGTCATCAACTAGATTTGAACTGTTTAAAAGAAAAATTGGTGGGAATCTTCTAATGACTGAGGGAAAAACGAAAGAAATAATTCTGCCTGCCTGGCCAGCCTGTTCTCACAGGGTGTGACTGAACCTGCGGTGTGATACCTGTTGGAAACTTTGCACATGTGCTGACTTGAGCCTGTTCCCTGCCACTTGCAGTCACTGTTGTTGCTTTGCTTGAGAGCAACACAGTCAGTGGAAACACTTTCAGACATAGAAGCTCAGCGTGCCCTGTGGGAGGAGGGTGTTGTGCTGAGGGAGGCCTGTCCTCATCCCCTCGATGGCAGTAGCCAGGGAGCACTCTCAGGTGTGTGTCCCACACCAGGTGTGTGCCTGGGCCCACCTAGAGATGCCTCTCCTGGGGCTGTGCACCCGGGTACTTTCTGTTTGTCAGATGAAGCACCACATCATGTCTTTTTGGACAAATTGGTCTCAAAATCATCCAACAATGAGGATGAGCCTGTGGACTGCAGCAAGCAGTGCAGGCGCTCAGTGACAGCTTGGGTTTGGCTCTGTGTGTTCAGCAGGAAATGACAATATATTTAATGGTTTTTCCCAGCTTTTTGCAGTGCTCTTTTGAAAGTGTGCTGTTCCCTAGAGGAAATCAACTGGTGATAATGCTGGGCTCACAGCTTGTGGGATGTAGATCAGAAGAATAGAGAGTCTCAGACAACTGTTGTGCTTAAAAAATAAAAGTTAAAATCCATTCATAAATGTGCTTTTAAAATCATAAAGAGAAGCTCCCTTGTCTTCTGTTAAATTTATGTGGATACTGGTCTGAACCTATCTTAATTTTCTCAGTCTAGAACCTCAAAATTTATCTGTTCTCTCCTCTCTTGTTCACTTAATCTCACACTGTTTCCATGTTTATTTTATTTTATTTCATGGTCATTGATCACAGCATTTCAAACACCTCTGCAAAGGGCTAGTCATCCTTCTGTCCCCTCAATTCTGTGAGCACCTTTTCATTTAATGAAAAGAGAAAGAAAAGAAAAAAAATGCTGTGCAAAGAAAGATTGGGGGTTTTTAGCAGGAACAAAAGGGAGAAAGTGGAATACCTTGGTTTGGTTTTTTAATTGATAAAACTTCTGTAGTCTTATAATACTCAGGTTTTGAACCTGTTCTGTGAAATTCTGCCTCTTTGTGACTGTTCCTTTGTATTTTCTTCATCCTGTAAATTTTTGTTTTTCTTTTGCTGCTTTTCTGGTAATTAGAGGAGTGGTTCAATCAAGGTGAGTCTGCAATACTTTCTTTTCATCATCACCATAATATGCTTTGTTTGGCTTTCTCATGCAAGGCTAAGAGCTGAGATCAAGGTCTTGTTCGTTCACCTTCCCCTCTGCTCCCCCAACGCATCCTTCTGTTCATTTCAGCAGGCATGGAAAAATCCTCTGAGGGAGCTTTGCAGTTTGGTCTTTCCACACCAAGAATGGAAAAAACAAGGATTTTTTCATTCCTGGTGTAAGGGAAGTAGGGGAATTGCTGTGCAGCTGGCCTGCTAAGCCCAGGAGAGCAGGAACACCCAAGTGTGAGAGTTGTCTCCCCAGCCCTGTCAGATGGAAGGCTCTGCTGGCTGGTCTGGGGGATGGAAGTAGCTGTGAGCCACAGCAGCTTGGATGTGTATTCTGAAGGGTCCTTGGCACTTCCTCTGCTTGGGCACGGGCCTGGGCTGCTGCAGCTTTGTTACGCAGAGGAGCTGGATGAAGCTATCCCCAGTACCTGTCTCGGGGGATAGGCTTAAGTTTCTCATCCCAGCACAGTAAGTGGAAGTGCACCTGGAATACACAAGTCTGAGGCTAAAGCTTCCCTCAGCTGGGAAGTTCATAGGCTGTGGGTGCCTGGGAGACTTTGTTACTGAGGCTGATTTGGGGATGAAGGCAGGGCCATTTTCAGGTCACGACACTTGCTTCAGATCATGGGTTCTGGAGGGTTGAGCCAAAGGAGAAATGTTGGGGAGGGGAAAAAACCAACCAAACAAAATCTAATTGCTCCATCCAGCAAATGTGCTGGGTAGTGTTCTGCAGGATACTGATTCTGGACTATGAGTGGTGAGGCTGTGGAGGATGGACTTGCTGGCAGGACAGAGCTCAGCCCTTGATTTCTGTCACTCCTTTGTGGCCAGTTCAGTGGCTGTATTAATGAGCACCAGGGAGGATAAGGCGGGATTGTTATGAAGAAGGACTTTCCCTTAAACTTTTATTTCAACCAGAAAGCAAGCTTTTGGGAATTAATCCTTCAGCAGAAATGATCTGGCTGCTCCATGGTTTGATTATCCGGTAAAGAAAAACCACATTTGAGGAAGATCAACAAGAACATTAGTGGTTAATAATGCTGGGTCACACTTCAGAGTCTGTGCAGAGTTTCTGACAGGTGGAAAATGCTGAAGGTCATGTTTTGGTTGTTTCTTATATAATGAAAAGTAGCAAGGGGGGGGAGAGGGGAAGAATTTTAATCCCACTGTTTCAAAGACTGTAAATTGCATCTTGCACAAGCAAGTCTCATGTCAGGCAATTTTCCCAAACCAGAGTGCTGTGCCAATCCTACAGCCGGGTCTCACAAAACAGGCCTGTCAGCAGGCATGTTCATAACTGTCTCTTGGGCAAGGTTTAGAGCTGTGCTTCTGATCCAACAGCATTGGCTTTTCTCTGACACACCTCAGGCTGGAGAACCTGGAGATGGGTGGAAATTGAAATGTACAAAACCAGGATCTTAAACTCCCTCCTGCTGCAAGTGCGGTTTGTGCTGTGGTTTCAGCATCCCTGTGGTGCACAGCCTGATTGTGAAGATCCAGAAAGTGGCAGTGGAGTGCTCCATACAAATCCCAGCCACATGGGTTGTGTGTGTGTTCACATTCCTGTTGTGAACAATTGCACAGGGTCGAGGGAGAGAGCAGGGTGTTCAGAGCTACGGAACCTGGCAGTGATGCTGGTTCTCTCATGTCATCAGGTGGGCATGGGGATGGCCGAGAAGGCTGTAATCAGTAGGCTCTCGAATTGTTAGATTTGGTCACCTTTTTAGAAACTCCAAACCAGTATTTGTGAAAATCAAAGGGAAAAAGTAGCTGCTGGGCCTCAGATTGAAACCTTTGCTTTCTGGGTGTATTTGTTTTGGAGTCTTCTTGCAGCTTGCTCACCTTGTCTCTATAGGAAAGCCCTGGAAAATGAGTGTGCTTGGG
Source organism: Corvus cornix cornix (assembly GCF_000738735.6). Taxonomy (NCBI): domain Eukaryota; kingdom Metazoa; phylum Chordata; class Aves; order Passeriformes; family Corvidae; genus Corvus; species Corvus cornix. The sequence continues at coordinate 7,593,953 of NC_046345.1, forward strand.
GTATTTCCAAACCAAATCCATTTGATTAAGCAAGTAATTTGTAGAGTTGAAATCCTCTTGGCCAGAGCTCCATATTCTGAACAGCTGCCATTGGTAAGCAGCTGGCAGCTTCTGCTTTGAACAGACTGGCTTTGGCCTGCAAGGTGGAAGTTTCTCAGAGGGCTGAGACACAAACGAGCAGAGGCTCCTCCAAACCAGCCAGTGTTTGCTGTCTGGCCCAGAAATGGAGAGATAGCAACTGAAGAGCCCAGAGCACAGGTGGAGGGTGCTGTCTTTATGAAAGATGGGTTAGTAAATAGGCAGCTGCTTTGGCATTCCCAGGTCAAAAGTAGCAGCCAACACTGCACTCCTGGACAATTCCTCCTTAACAAGTTGTGCACAGACACAGTGCTTACTAAACACTGCCACTGAGAAGAAGGGAACTCTTACTGTACCATCTCAGTTCTGTAGGGCTGATAGAAGTTCCAAACCAACCTTTAAATTATAGAGAGAACTTCTGAAATGAGTAGTTACGTTGAGTAAGGTCTGGCTCTCTTGAGAACATGTTCTGAGGTTTAAACTGTCTAATGGCAGAGACATGAAATTTGGGGTCATGTGAAAAAACAGTTTGTCTTACTTGTAGATAAGATGGAGTCACATTTATTGGTCTGCCTTAAGTCTGTAATCTTTCCTAAACACTGACTTCCTTCCTTGAATGCTTTTTTTTTTTTTTTTTAAATTCCTTCTGCCCTGCTTTTTCCTGTCAGTGCTCTAAGGGTCAACAAGGGTTTGCAGCCAGTAACTGGGTTCACCTGCTGTTACGAAATGCACTGTCCTTTGGTGATGTACAGCACTTTTTCTTTCTGGTATTTGATTCCCCAAGCAACGTGTTGCTCCTTTCACGGAGAAAAAAAATGGTGGAAGGCTGCAAAGTGCCACTAATTGCTGTCCCTTCCTTTAGAAAAGATACCTTTCAAGGAGTGCTGTGATACCTGGCTGCATGACCTTTTGGCAGCTTAGATGGGCTTTTACATACTTCAGTTAAGGAAATTACTTCAGATAAGCAGAACTTCTAGGTGCGTGTTTTGTTTTGCACAGCAGTTGAAGTTGGCTGGTATTCTGTGTTGGCATTTCAAAAGAAAAGTGTGTGATTCCATCCCCTTCCAAAGAAAGGGAGAGGGTGGAATACTACCTTGAGGGGAGATTTCCCTCTTGATGTTATTTTTGAATATTCATAATGGTATTTAAAAGCTCGATTCTTCTGTGTACAGTACTGAGTATTTTTATCCTTTTGTCAAGAGGAAAGGTAGAGTGACCCATTGAATTCACTGTGCGTGCACCAACCCCCTGCTATAACAAGGCAGGGACTGGCCTTTCCCATCTCGTTACCTGTTGCCAGTCAAGACTCACACTGATCTCCTCATTACATTTTCAAGGACCATTTTCCTGTTTGCTTTTAAGCAGCCTGGCTGGTGGAGCTTTCAGCCCTTTCTGTAAAACCTCCATTAACAGCCTGGTAGTCCCTGTGCAGAAGCCACTTCTGGCAGCTTAAATTGCGTTGTCTGAATTCATTCTATCACACCTGCCTTCCTTCCTCTGGAGGGAGAAGGACTAAATTTTCCCCCCTCAAAATAATTTGGGAAAGCTAAATTGTATGCTACTGGCCTCAGAAGCCATGCAGATTCTTGCACTGCCTTCCAAATCTCTCTCTCTGCTGCCAGTATTCCTCTGATGGCAAGGTTCCTGCTTATCCCACAGCATCCATGCAGGCTTACCCAAGGCAGTGTGTCTCCTTGGGGGCATGGAAACTAACCCTTCCTTCCCCATGTGTTTCCATAACCTTGAATTCTCAACCTGACTAAAACTAAAAGTGCAGGTTTTGTTCTGTTTTCCGTAAAGGATTGTATAAATTAAAACTGATGTAATGGTTTGACACTGCTTCTTAGCAGAAGTATGGAATTATTTCCATTAGCTTCTAATAAATAGTAAAAATGACACTTTGTCGATTGAAGGGCAATTCAAGGTTAAGTTGTTGGCTGCTGTCTGTACAATATATTAAATCCAAGTCTTCCTGCCTGGTAGTGGCATTGAGAATAGAGGCTACAAAGCAAGGCTGTTGTTTTTTTGCTCTGCTGCTGAGTTTTTGCTTCAGCTAAGCTTCGGGTCAAAATCCCTCTGTGAAAACAGCAAGTAAACACTGGGCTTCTGAGGGAGGGGCACAGCTTTGCCAAGAAGGGAAATGGCAGAATGTTCCAAGGTTTAAAACACTCTTAAGACTCTCTGAAATGCTAGTGCTAAGCATGTTTGCAGATCAACCTGAAAGCAGCACAGGTGTTTGTCCCTAAGTTCCCATGCTAAAACCACAACTGTGCAGCTGGACTGCGAGTCAGATACATACAATTATGGGTAGCAGTCTGTGATTTATATTCTGGGTCTGTATCTTCTCCCATCTTGTAGATGCACATGACAGAAACTTACCTGTCAGTATACTGACAGTCTTTTCTATCTGTTGTCCTCTTTTTTGCACAGGAAAGAAGAATGGAGATTTGGACAGGAATTTTGATACACTTGATTTGCCTAAGCGGTCTGAAGCAGCAAAAGGTAATGCTAATGTTTGTGCTTTTGGAAATAACAAGTAGCTTGGGAGCTGGAGGCTCTTAAAGGGACTTGAGACATGAGCATATCAGGCCAATCTCTTTCTTTTGTAGTGACTTAATTGAAATAATGGATATATCTGTGCATGCTGTTATCTAGTGTTGAATATTGGATATGACTTTTTATATAAAACTGCTGAATTGGTGGAATCTCATAGAAGCCTGTCTGATTTGGTGTTAGGTGATTGTAACTCCAGAGAGGGGTGAGTGCAAGCTCTCCTCCTCTACAGCTCCATTTGCAACCCACCTGCACCAGATGTGACTGTAAGGAGTTGTGAAGTGCACTGGGTGAGGGTACTTAGCACTAACCCTTTCCCTTCCCTGGCATCTCTGTCATTTTTCAGTGTTCTGTGGAATTGGATGACAGCAGGGATTGAGGTTTTTTCCCTTTACTGATAGTCAGTCTTCCCCTGAACACAGTATTCCTCCATGTCTGTACTGAGCAGTACCTGTAGTTTTCCAGGATATGGGAGGTTCACAGAAAAACTCTCCTGCATTGTGCTTTTTGCATTTCAGCTCTGCCAGAGGTGGAATCTTTCACAATCTTCGTTCCCTTCTTGCATGCATGGTACTTCTTTTAATTGGAGATTAGGAGGTGATTTGGGATTTTGTCAGAATTCGTAGAGCATTGGATGGTGTTTTGAGACTTGCACGGGTTTTGATTTGAAGTGTGTGCAATGTCTCTGCAGAGATCCAGCCATTGTCATGGCAACTGCTGCATTGCCACCCTGTCAGCCTCACCTTAATGAGCTGTGAATACCCAGAACTACCTGAGTATTCCTCAGAAGAAAAATTTTAAACTCTTCCCGCGTCACTTAGAGAATTTTGGAGGGTATAAAGAGACAGTGTGACTCAGTGGAGAGATCCATGGACTTGGAATACCTGAATTATGCTGTTTTAGTGACCTTGGTCCAGTCCACTTATTTGTGCTTCAATTTCCTTGGCTGTTAACTGGGAGCAACAACAGAGGTTGTGTCTGAGATCCTTAGGGATGTGCTGATAGTCAGTAATGGTGTAATAATTATACATACATAGTGCTGCACTCAGATTCACAGTGAAGCTCTGATTGATGATATGCAAACTAATCCTAATATGCAGATGAATCTAATCTATTTACAGATACCCTTTACAGTGGATGCAGTTTCTAGTCTCGTGTCTAAACTGATTTTCATTTGGTGCATTATTACACAAGATCTGCTGTATCTTGTGCAATAATGCAAGATACTGATGTACCTCTTAGAAGCTGCAGTACCATCCTATTTAGAGAGCTGCAGGAAACTTCTGCTAACCAACCTTCACTGGCTGCCATCAGTTCAGGCTGGGAGTTCATTACAGTGCAGAGAGCAAGGAGGCACCTTTAGGATGCAGGAAAAGAAAGGAATGCAAAATATAGCAAAGGCTTCAGCATTTGCATTCCTTTCTAATGTGATTGGAATATAGGTGCCACTAAAGGGAAAAGATGGAAATCAAGAATTTCTGCAGGAAAATGTATCTCATATAGCTTTCTTTAAAATAAGATAAAAATATTTCATGTGGCTCTGTTAATGGTAGAAGTGATGTGCAGATCTGATGGGAGATGTATCTGTCTCAGAGCTTACACAGCTTGTTATCATATTCAATTGCTAGAAATCTCACACTCTTGAAGAGGTTGTTTGATAATTTTGAGATACCCCCATTTAATCAAAGACAAATAAATTACATATCTCATGCTAGATAAGGTCAGGAGATTAATCCCACAGCATTTTGAAAGGAGCACTTTGACATGAAAAAAGGTGTAAGTAACTATTGACTTGTGTGCTAAGAGTAAAAAAACCAAGACAGTGATGCATTTTTGTTCACTTTTTTACCAGTGGTCTCCTGCCAAGCATCTCATTTACTTGAGAATTCCTGGATACTAAAGGTTCTAACAAGGTTGCTTGAACTTCGAATTGTTCGGTAAAATAAAGGAAATAAAATTGCAGTTTTAAAACCCTTAAGAGCCCTGGTCAGATCTCTGCTACAGAGTATAATTGGCTCTGATGAGATCAGCTCTCAGCTGAGGCAGAACCTCGTTACCAAGATGGAAAAATCATGCAAGTTTTAATGATCAAAAGCACTCAGATTGAGTGACATGATGAAGTGCTATTTCAAAAATCAACAATTATAGATTAATCTCTTTCATGTATTATTAAAGCCATATTAAAGTGAGTTTTCAGCTGGAATCTTTGTGAGCAAATGAAACTGCAGTAATAAGATTTGTTCATGCAATGCAGCAGATGAACATTGGGGTAGTTAACAAATACTGGGATGTAGTGTTGTTAAGTTTCCTGTAATCTTGTAGTTAACATCCATGGAGCTTATCTGATGGATCTAAAGACGTGATCTCAAGAACTTGACATCATGGTCTCCCTACAGGATACTCCTAGGTATGACCACTGAGCTTAATTGAGAGTGTGCTTATGATCACTTGAAAAATCATGAATTAGCAGCAGCAAACTATTTCAGACTTATTTTCTATCGGCTCTGGAAACTTCATTTTGACTCCAGATTACTTTAATGGTATGAATCACTGCTTGTCCTGTAGCCAAACATCATAAAACCAGAAACTTCTGTAGATTGTGAGATTGTGGGTGATGTCTGTGCAGGATGCAGAGGTTTCTCAGTCCTTCTTCAGAACATCTGTCCTGCTGGTACAACGTCTTAGGAAAATCTTCATATCCTGAACAATCCTAAGGCTCTTGTGAGTTGTAACCTAGTATTTTACTTCCCCTCCTGTCCCTCCCGTACCCCCCCGAATTTATTTGTTCTGGAGAGGAATGAATGAAGGAAGGCAGTTGTCTTTTTCAGAGTGATGAACTAGAGTCTCTTCCTGATGGCTCCTGGTTTTTTAATGGGAATCAGGTTTTGCTGCAGCACATCATTTGAGCAGTCCTGAAACCATTTCTAAGCCTTTAATAATTTTATGTGCTAGGCATTCTGGCAGGGGAAAGCTTCCAGTTCAGGGTTGTTATCTGTGGTAAACTGGATAATGTCAGATGGGAGAACTTGCAGTGCTTTCAGAAGCTGTCTCATCTGATACTAAAAAATGAATGTATATGCCCTGGCAGTGTCCAGAGTACTGCTGTCCTCGTGAGGAAAGATTGTGAAAGAGAAGCTTCTTGTTTCCTCTTTGTTGAAAGGAGTGTATTTTTTTTCCTGACAGTCAAAGAGAGAGGGAGGATAAATTTCGGGAGAAAGTGGTATGAGTTTGCGTAGAGAAGGGAGCAGCACTGACAAGAAATTATGAATGCTGTCCTCAGAACCTTGCTAAATTTAGGACTTTCAAAAATTGCTGCTTCTGTGAGGGGGGGGAGTAAAAGTCTTGCTGAAATCCCTTCCCCAGTCTAAAGTAGGTCAGTGATAGTGGTGCTGGCTGCCTCCTCTGCAGCGTATTCTCTTCCGCACTACCACAGCGCTGATTTCTCCTGTGTACACATTAAATACATAGCGTAGTACAACTCCTGTGCTTTGTTCACAGAGTCCTTATTTCTGAGCAGGAATAGTGGCAGGCGGCTCAGGCACTGGGGGAAGATCAGGATTCATGGTATCTGTGCAGGGGAAGGCAGTGTCTCAGATGGCAGTACCTCTGCAGTGAGGTTTCCTGAGCAGAATTAAGGGTTGATGTGTGTCAGCCCCCCAAAGATGTTACAGGAGTTGTAACATTTAATCCTCCTGTGTGGAGGTGTTGACTGTCCACCTCTGCTCCTCAGTGCTGGAGTATGGGAGAAGAAAGTCCAGAAGAGCAGAACAGTTTTTTATATGGAATCAGCATTAGGTTATTCCTAATTAAATCCAGACCTCTGTGCTGTCTGGTTTAAGCAAATCTCATGGTTTGTTGTTTATGTGCACATGCATCTGGGGGCAGAACAGTAGCTGCTCTAAGGAGCTTTGGGGGTTGAAATTCAGCTCTCATTTCAGTTTGTCTCATTAGGGAGTTGAAAGTATTCAGCCATAACAGGATGTGCAGGTACATTTCAGCTGGGTGGATGAACTAGCTCATTTTCTCCTTTGAAGCAGTTATTAAAGTGGTTATTAATTTCTCTTTCCTGTTTTGATTACTTAAGTTTAGTTCCATTTAATGGGAACATAAGTTTAGGAGAGAGTTGTGCTGAAATACTGAACCAGTGTTAAAATGCTTGTAATTGAAGAAGTCTATTTTGTTGCAGTGGGGACGTCACAGAAAAGCCGAATTTATTTGAAAGCTCAGCTTTGTGTGTACACTTACCTTGGCCAGCAGCCTACGTAGGCAGGGAATGAGATTTTGGATGAACTTGTCAGCAGGTGAATTTCTTCTTCTCCATTATCTGAAATCCTCAGTCACTTTCCATGTAGCCTCATGCTGATGATAGATTTTCTATTCCAGAAGGTGAGTGTTTAAATTCCCTTATAAATCTTTGTATTAGTGCTCCAGGAAATTAGACTTCCTGGCACTGTCAGGGTAATGACTTTAACTTAGTAGATTACAAAAGTGCTAGCAATTTGTCTTCAGCTAAAGGCAACATGTAGTGGAAAGAGAGAGAAACTTCACTTTACTCTGGCTTTAGTTTGTAATTAAGATTGGCTGCGGTTCGCATTTCACTGCTGTTTTAATTTGCTTTCTTTAAATCTTTACAAGTTGACTCAAGCACTCATCTGCCCTTTCCAGCTCCCTTCCATCATTAATTTTGATTGTTGTATTGTGAATAAGTGAGTAGAACTGATTGATTAATGGCACCATCCACACCCCTCCTGTGCCTGCTGGTGGAAATTCAGGGACTGGGAAGATCTCCTCTGTGAGAGCAAGTCATGTGTTCTTGTATTAACATCTTCTGAGTATTTCATGCACGTTGTTGAGAATTCCTATCAGAATTATTAAGTATCTCTCATTTCTGTTGCTTTACTAAGCTGAGTATTCATTTTGGTCCCATGTGTTTTTCATAATTTACAAAGCAGTGAAAGATTTCTCATCTGTCTTCCAGTGCTTTGAGTCGGAGAAAATGTATTGCCTCAAATAGGAAAATTCCCATATGGAACCTGGCCTTGCCAAACTTTCTCTAGTCTGGTACCTTTAAATTCCCATTCTTTTTCCCAATATTTTCAAGGAATTCAGAGCAGGCACCTGTGGATTTTTCCTTTCTTGTGTACACACTCTTTCCACAGCTGACTGCTAATTGTACTGGAATCCTCTGCCTTTTTTGTCATAATCTTCTCTGATTCTTATGTTCCATGTTCTTATTTGTTCAGAGCTGGTGGACACATACATGAGTTGCTGAGCTGTGCTCTACAGCTGAAAAATTTATTGTGATCTTTGTGGATCTGTTAAATTTGAATATGTAGAACATAAATTGTAAGTTTAGGGTTGGAACTGAAGGCTTTGAAAAATCATACGAGAAGATACAGTTGGAATGTGAGTTGGAGGTCCAGAAGTACTGTTCTGTCTCTGCCACTAATTCTTTTCCCTAAAACCCCCAACAACTTGGTAATACAATTCTATCCTATGATATTCTTACTTTGGAGACTGTAAGGAAACAAATGTTTTTCTGGGAGAAATGCTAAATGATGTGAGTGAAGCCTTGTGCAGTAACTGTGTACAGCAGTGCTGCTGAGACTCACAGCTCTGCCGTGTGGAGTTCAGTTACTCCACAAAATCACAGGAGAGGAATTTGAGATGGTTACAGGACCAGCTCTGGTGTTATCTGTCTGCTCAGGAATGTGAAGAATAGTTCCAGCTTTGCATCCTCATAATTGCTGCCATGTTTGTCAAACTGTTGCTCTCTGTTTCTGAGAACGCCTCGACATTGCAGCTCTGAGCTGTGATTTCCAGTCCTTTGCTTCGTCTGTAGGGACATCCAGGCAAAAATTGTATGTACAGATAAGACAGGCTGGATTCCTGGTAGGGGTGAAACGGCATCTGTGGAACAGAAAAGCTCTTGCAGCTGAGTAAGGGAAAAGCACAATGTTTGTGTGAGTAGACTGTGCTGTGAATGGCCCAGGTGAGAGATGGTGTCAGGAAGATTTAAGTTGGGGACTTGTAATAGTTCTGCTACGTGGAGGATGTAGAACCAGTGTAAACTGGAGAAGAAATTTCAACTGTGGTATTTAAATGCCGCTAACGCCTCCCACCCCCAGCATGGACACTTCATAATGTGAATGTCTTTCAGCTTTAGGTCATGCAGCTTTGAAGTTTAAGCTGAGAGACCAGTGGGAAACAACTGCTGGGGCAGGGAGGCAGGAGGAGCAATTGTAGTGATATGAGAATTCCATTCACCTTTTTATTTATAGAAGCTGAAACTCTTTGTGAAGTCCATTTCTGTTTGGCTCTGCTGTAATTTGCTTGCCTGTAGAACTCCTCATTTTCCCTTTGTCTTCCATCTCTGTCTTAACAGCTAGAGGTCATGTGCAAGATGAGTTAGGATGACAGCTTCGTTTCTGAATCATTTCAGATTTTTTCTTCTGAATGAGAAAAACTGACTCACTTCTAAGATACTTCAGTTATCTTGGAAATAGTGAATCAACATCCTCTTCTTTATCCTTTTTTTGCATTCTTGAATGTTTAGTCTCCCTCAGCACATGAGGGGGAAAAGATGACAGTTGGAGGCAAGATTCTCCCTCTGCACCTTTAGGTCCTTTCACCTGTGGCTCTCATAAAAAGACTCCATTAGTCAGCTTTCAGCTCCTTCTTTCCTGAGGCTGACACCCAAGAATATAGACATATTATAATAATTAGCAGTATCTTGAGAAGACAGGAATCCCAGGTGGTAAATTCCCTTTCCAACTTGATGTGAATTTGTGGCCAAGTTTAAGTGCACAGAAAATGAGATTTAGGCATCTTAAACAGGAAGAGCCTATATATACTTGCATAATAAAGTGGCCTATGAAAAACTAAACAGCAGGAGCTCCACTAGAGCATATGGTAATTACAGCAGCTAATAAGGAGATGGAGTGATCTGGAGCTTCAGCTAAAGACAGAACTGGAAGGAGAAGAGTCTCATTCTCCCATTCCAGCATTGCTACTGACTGTGTGACCTTAGGCAAGTTAATAGCATTCAGTTGCTGGTGCTGTAGTGAACCTGTTCATGAAGAGCCTACTATTTCCACTCCCTTCACTAGAAGAATCACTTCACCAAAATAATAGCTAGAATTATTCCTTCACTAAAATAATTAGTGTTTTCACTGCTGCTGTGATAACCAATGCAAATGGAAAGCACATGATACGTTTGTAAAAACAGAGAAGTTCTGCTGAAGTATCCTGTATCCCAGCTGTTGCTAGAAAATTTAAATAAAAACACAGTTTCAGTTAAAGGTGGATGGATGGTAGAGGTTTGCCCCAGTGAGATACTGTGGGAATGGACTGAGGCGTTAATGTTACAGAGAGAATTTTGAAAGTATGTAATACTGTGAATTGCTTTGTGCTCTCACTAAGCATATTACACTTATTGTGTGTTTTTATTGAGAAGTTCAACTGCATTATTTATGATGCTTTGTATAGAAAGGTGTATACATAAACGAATGCATAACTTGAAACATTGGTGAGTTTTACTCCCCAGCTACATTTACTTCAGTTGTAGCTGTGTGTGCTCTCTGGCAACGCAGCATCTTAACTCTTTAACAACTGATCGGATTTTCATGTAATTTCCACTTGGCTAATATTTCTGATGAAAAATAGTTAATGTTGGAAAGCTATAGTTGTCAGTCATATGTTTTTAATTATCACAGCTTTGGCTGTACTGTTTGCCCTGCTGAGAATGGTTAATTCTCTTCCCTCCCCGTATTTCAGGTTGTGTATATGTTTTTGTATGTCTCATTTAGCATTTCTATTCTACAAGCATTTCTGATTGTTACTCTAAAATAGAATGCTTGTGATTACAGAGCATAGCTCATTATACAGATGCTGCTCCAGGACTGTTTATAAAATGAGAATGTGCCAAAAAAGCCTGCCAGGAATAAAAGCAGGAGTTAATGGGAAGGTGCTTATCCCTCATAATTGTAGCTGCCTCAGTCCTGGGACTCAGTCACTGCAGTGAAAGACTCACTCCATGCCCCCATCCATCACTGTTGCATTATGTCAGCTTCTGCCATGCCACTTAGTTTCAGTTAAGAAACAATAACAATGAAATCTCTCAGAGTTCCCCCCGCTTCCCTTTTAGCATAAGCGTAAAAAATGAGATGATCCTTTGAAGAGGGGTACGAATCTGAAAGTTGTCCTGGTTGCCCAGCCAGTATCGCCAGGAAGCTCGGGGAAGAGGAACTCGGCTTCTGTCAGAATTTAGTGATTCAGTTCCATGTCAAAATCAATTACAAAAACCTTGTTGCACTAAGCTACTGTTGTCTCTGGTGTCCATCAAAAGTACCGCAGCAAAGTTGTGCTGACGAAGCTGCTTGACAAGTTAAGAGAACTGCAGAAAGTTTCAGAACAGCTGAGGCAGAAAAATGGTGTAATGTTGATTTAAATCCCTTGCCAGATTTCCAGAAATAGTGTGAGCAGAAGCAAAGGAGGTAGTTCTAGCTCCAGGTGAGTGTTCTGAAGCATGTGCCTTTAGGAGTAACTGGAATGTGGATTTCTGAGAGCCCAACATGACTGGTACTTTCAGAACTCACCACTAGACAGACATCACTCGAGCCTCACTGAAAGCATATGTCCCACCTGGTATCCTTCTGCCCACAGAAATGGAGGCTAATGCCACCTAATTGGGCATTGGAGCAGGTTCCTCAGAGGGGTTTTGAAGGGTTCTTGATTATCATTGAAGAATTTCAAGACCTGACTGGACAAAGGCATCATAGCTCAGTCTAATTTTGGCATTGAGCCTGCTTTGAGCAGGAAGATGGCCCAGGTGACCTCCCATGTTCCCTTTCTAGTTGTTCTGTGTGACTCTCATTAACTGATTACAGAGCCAGCCAGGAAAAGTGTTATCTGCAGAAAACCAGCGTATTTTTCCAAAACAACTTAATCCACAACTGCTGGATTAGGTGACTCAGATGAGAAGAGAAATGAGAGAGTCCATTTGCCCATGGAACCTGAGAAAGGAGCATATATATAAAATTGAGTGTATCAGGTTGCACCTCAAGATACGGCTTGTTTCAAAGACAAATACATTTTTACTTATAATATATACTTTACTGGTGCCAGCACAAAAAAACATGGAATCCTCAGAACACTCGATAATCAGCCTCTGAGTGTCTGCTTATAGCAGCTAATGATGGGGGAGAGAAAGGGGAATGAAAATCAAATAGTTGTATGATTCTGAACTAATTGCAAATTGTGGTACTAGAGATCAGGCAAGGAGACCTTCCTTATAGTGCAGCCAAGACAGGGAGGTACATGCATTTTCTCCACTTTTGCTTGAACAGTATTATAGTTAATGGGGAGCTTTAATCATAGATTTAATCTGAAAATTAAAACAAACTGGAATGTCAAATAACCGGGGCATTTTAAATTGCAAAAGCCACTGATGCTCATTAGTTGGGCTGAAGCTGTAGTCACATTTTGCAGAAGAGCAAATAAAAGAGAATCAAAAAATAAAGACTTCTGTTTTCTCAGCATTAATTTCTAGTGTGTGTACCTGCACAGCTGCTGCAACCCTATTATCTGACTCATTACTTTGTAAACCATTGTGAGATCTCTTGTATGTGAAGGCTGCTATATAAAGCCATGTTTATTTCTGTAACCCCGAGTGCTCTGCACAGGCTTAAAAGCTCCCCTCCTTCTCCACCATGACAGGGGAATTATAGGACTTAATGTGCCATATACCTCTAACTGTGGATTGAAGAAAAATGACCTTGAACTGAGAGGCAGACATTTTACATGGTAAAGCAGTCACTTAAATTTACCTGTCAACTGGAGGCGGGGGGAACCTTACCTCTGCATGGTTTAGAAAGCAATGTCAATCCAGCTGCTGGTTGCTCTGAACCCACGGAGAGCTTGATTGCTGACCCAGGCATTTCCAGGTGATCAGTGAGAATGTTGATCAGTATGTGGTAGAAAGGAGAGCGTTTTTATTTCAGCCTCACAGACCATTAGTTTCAGCCCTGAATTTTCTGTGTCTTGATCATAGGGAAAATTGGAAGTCTGTAATAGCATGAAATGTTATTTGTCTGTGCAGGAATAGACAGACTCTGGTTCAGGCAGATCTGGAAGAGACATTGTGGAGCAGTCTTTGCACCTTGTGCCCAGTTCAGTTGTGTTTTGCACACCTTGCTGTCACTTTACTAAAAATACTGTTGCTTTGTAGGAGACATGTGGAGCAACTTTGTGGGTTTTTTTACCAGTAGCCTCAGTAAGGGTAAGTACCAGCACACTGTGACTTGAGCAGGCCAGGTCTAGATCAGCAAGATCGAACTCGTGTGGAAGGGGAAAGGGGGCACCCCTGCTGAAGTGAACTGTGCAGTTAGAGAGCATTTCAGTGGTACAGCTGGGATCAGAGATGAGATTGCCTGATTCCTAAAGCAATGTCTCCCTAGCTTGCTTGTGCTAGCAAGCCCACTCCATTTAGAGATGTCAGTTCTTCTTGTCCCTCTCCTACAAAGCCAGGAAGAACATTTAATCTAATGAGTTTTGTTTTGAGACCTCTAAAATCACAACCAGCAAATCTGTAATCACGATTGAGCATATAATTGCATTTTACCCTGCTGAGAGCTTAAAAATGATGAGCAAGAAAAACATCTCCAAAGACTCATTCAGAGTGTGAGGGGACAAGAGTAAGGTCTAGAGAAAGGACCTGCCTTACCTGGACTGTCCCCAGTGACCTTTAAACACTTGGGAAATTGGAAGCCTGCATTTCTTGCAGATGCAGGTTTCCCACTCCCCTTTTGGGGCTGCTTTTCACATTGAGTAATAAAAGGAGAGAGCACACAAGGCAATCTGCAGATGTGAGAGAGGAGATGAGAAGTGGGAAGGATGACTGAGCTGTTGTGTTCTTGGCAGTGTGCTCAGAATTTCTCAAGGAATGAGAAACTGGGGGTGTTAGGAACATGAGACCGTAATCCTATTTATTCAGTTACATGAGAGCTGCTCCTGGGAGAGTATTTCAGGTTAGTGATAGTATCCAAAATGTAATACTTGGTAAATGCATGTGTGACTTGGATATGGGCAGTTCTGCAAGGTTTTGCTTAATAGTTAAATTCTAGCAAGCACGTCCCCGCAAAATCCAACATCCCTGCTTGCTGAAAACAGTGCTGAGATTAAACCCACAGACAGTAAACTGTATTGGCAGTTTTCTGGGTGGCTGGATCCTGCTTTCCCTGAAACACTGAAAATTTGGTGCCAATTGTTTCACTGAAGTCTGGAGATCTGTTTCTAAATCAAGCTCTGGACTCAGATGGCCCATGAGAAGCCATCAGGGCATTCATAACATCGCCTTGCGTGGAGAAATGGGTATAGGCCCTAATATGATGGAAATTTCTATACTCCTGAGGAAGTATCTCACCTTATTTACATTTATACTGACCTTTTCAGAGTTTTCTATAGGCATGAACAAGCTCCACAGTAAATGTCAGCTTCTGCTTAGAATCCTTTACATGGGTAATTTTAAGCTCAATTTTTAATTGCATAATACTACCATAAGAAAGCTGCATTGAAATTGAAAACTGTCCTGGACAAAGTGGCTGTTGGGTTAGGGATCTTTTCACTGTTTTAAAAGCGATGAAGTGGTTTCAGAGAAGGTGTCAGAGTTGCTTTGAGGTAGCGGCTGCTGTGGCTTTGTTCAGAATTTCTCATACGATTTTCTGCTGGCTTATGAATGCAGGCCATTGCTGTAGGGTGGTGAAGATAAGGCAGGCTGTAGTTGGATGCTGTGTAATGTTCCCCTTCGCCTCTTGAAAAATGTCTCTGTGCTCCCTCTCTTCATGTCAGCAAAGTATCTCATTCATTGCTACACACTGGGGCCCCAATCTCTTTTCTTTTTCTTTTTAACTTGCAAATAGATTTATTTGTGGTTGTATTGTGTGTGTGTATTTAGCCAGCGAAGGCTTCATGGAGCTACTTCTCTCCGGATCATGTTGTCTTACCTCACATTCTAGTCCAACTTTAAGTTTTATAGCAAGATCTGTGTTTCCAGGAAACCTATTATCCTATAGGCAGAGCTGGTTTTGTGTCAGTTCTGTCTGTGATTATCCAATATTCAGGCAGTGCACCGAACAGCAGGCAGGTTTGCATTTAGTAGAAACTTCCCTGGTTTTCCAGAAAGCTGCAGAGAATGGTTGGCAGGAAGAGGGAGAGTACCTGTTCACTCAGTGCTTTGATGGGGTATGTTCCAGTGTGTCCCAATTTAAATGAGGGAGGAGCAGCAGCATCTCCTCTTGTCTCTCATCATCTGTAATCCCTGCCTGGATTTGGTGCTTTGAGGATGAGTGCAGAATCTCTGTTCTTGGAGGCATTAATGTTTCTAGTTTACACTGAAATCCATGAGAATTAAGTACCCAAATACAGTACCTTAAAAAAGCTGGGCTGCAAGGTCCATTTCTTATTAGAGAAGTTACGGAAAACCTTCTGTGCTGCTTCCACTCTGGCCTGACATTCATTTGACATTGAAAACATCAACTTCTTTTTCTTGGATGCTTGGGAGATACTTGCCTGACAGCAGCACAGTGACTGTAATTGAGACAGATTAGAGGCACTGGGCTGCCTTTGGGTGCATGAGGCAGCTTTCATGAAATGGAGAGAGGAATTGAAACACACTTTTGACTTTGGAAGCTGGAGCAGGAACTAATTAGCGATTTCAGGACACAAACAGGATTGGAGGAAGTGTTTGGGTTGGCATATAATAAATTATTTATTAACATGGGGGAGTCTTTCCATATGGCGGTTGCTTATAAAATGTTTAAAAGGCAAGATTGCGGGACTTTGCACATAATGAACCAAACAGGCTTCGGTCCCAGTGATTAGGAGCCACTGACCTTTCATTTCTGCAGGCTGAGACTGGACCTGGTAGCTTCTGCTCAGCTTGGATTCTGATAAGCTTCCTCCAAAAAAGATTAGTTGTTTATGTACAAATATTTCCTTCTTACTGGGATGTATTTTGAGATATTTGATGTTTCTGTGAGGGTATGCCCACTGGAGAATAAAAAAACTTATTCCGCCTTATTTGAGAAATTCAAGCTGTGGAGTTCTGTAGCCCTTCACTGCCTTAAGCAGACAGGCCTCTAACAAGCAGCTGAATTCATATGGATAACCAAATACCTGTGTAATGGCTTATGACCATTTATGAGACTTTATATAAAAACCATGATGAGTAGTGAAAGTATAAGAAGACTCAGTAAAGCATGAGTAACCCAGAAAGAAGCTTTCAGTTTGGCTTCTCAGCATATTTCAGTGTGCGTGAGCTCTGAAAGATTTGGGTTTTTTCTTGACGTTGTTTTTCCCTTGGCACTGAAGATAAAACCCAGACATGCTGCAAAGGGGAGAACCTGACAGGTGCCAGCCTGAGTGGAAATGCTGTCAGTCGATCCTTGTCTGTCGCAGCTCTGGCTCTGATCCACCCGAGCGCTCGTCAGGACCGTGTGGGCTTTCAAACCCGAGCAGGAGGTCCCTCAGCAGCGGGAATGTTTTGAAGCGCAGTCAGTGGAAACCCCCATAAGTCCCACGCCTGACAAAGTAATCCTGTTTCTGTAAATTCCTGAGTGATGGAGGATTTGGGTTTGCCTTGCTGGTTGGTTTTAGTGCCAGCACCCAGTGCATAACAGCACAGAAGGGCTGACCACAGACGGTGCTGTGGGTCCTCCCACACCTCGGCTCCCCACAGGCCTGGTGGAGAGAAACAGCATCCATGGAGGGCTGGAGGAGTGTGGCTGCTGTGTCCAGGCAAATCCCTGGTCACTGCTGCAGCCACCTTGAGCCCAGCCTGGCTCCAGGACTGCGGCCGCTCCCTCCCTCAGCTGCCAGCTCTGCAGAACCACCTCACACCTCTGCACTCTGAGTGCTGCTTCTGCCTGGTGCTGGACCCCACAGCTTTGCACTGCAGAGCACTGCGGCCTCTCCTCCACTCCACAGCCCCTTACAAGCATTGGGCTACTGGGCTACTGTGTCCAGTCTCTCACCTGGAAGGGGAGGGCACTTGGCGGGACCATACCTGGCCTCATTATCCAGCACATTTCATACACTGTCTTGGAGACATGAAAAAAGATACTTCAGAGGTCTTCAGAGGTAAGAAAGCTTTTTCTGTGCTTTTTCTACCTTTCTTGCATACCTCAGTATTTAATGTCTGAGGGTGTGTGGATATTTTGACTAAATATGCATTACCATGTAGGGTATTTTTATTTTGTCATGTAGCTGCCTGCTGTAGTGTTTCTTCCCTTTGCTGTGCTTCTCTACTTCCTGGAGTTTTGTGACACAAAGTTTATAAAGTTGTTCAATACCTCAACAGTTCTAAGTAATGTCAGAATCTTTTTAATAAAATAAATATGCTCAGGTGGCATCTGGAGCCAAGGACTAAAGCACGATTCCTTTTGCAGTAAGTTTTTCTCTGCAGACAGGTTTCTACTGAGCTGGGAGGAAGCTAAAAGCTCATTAGCTTCCTGGAGTAAGAGCAGTTGATTGGCATCTGGAACTGCAGAGCTGAGTTTTACAGGGGCTTGAGGCCAAAAAAGGGCAATTTGGAACACATGATCCTTGGTTAAAAATGCACCGAAGACCAGAGGAAAGAAAATGGTAGGCTCGGGCAGCCACAAGTTAAAGGAAGGAGTCCCTTAACAGTGCTGCTGATTTTCAGTGGCGACTCTAGTTCTGAGACATTTTTGTGTTATGAGGCTCTTGGACTTGTTGATAAGACAGTAGCAGCAATACATTGTATTTTACTACTGGACATATCTGTGCTGTAATTTGGGTTTTTTTGTGGGCTTATCTTCAGGGAATCACTCAGTATCTCTCTCTTTAATAAACACATTTTATACAATAAGCTCAAACCTGCTGATGGCTGGGCTGGACAAATAGGCATCTGCACTAGTAATGGCAGTGAAAAGAGTCTTAGATCTCAGGTCTCTTCAGCTGCACCACATGGCAGCTGTGATCAGAAAGCTGTGTTGTGCTTTTCGGAGCTGTAGGTGGGGGTTGTAAGGACAAGGTTTTTGCCTGTTTTTGGTTTTCTCAGTTTAAGGAAAAGTTCCAGAAAACACACATGTTCTGGCATGAATACATGAATGCACAGTTGGAAAAAACACATCTCTTTGTCTAATATGAAAAGTAACAATTTTCCTCAAGCTCCCAATCCTCATTAACTTTGCCAGCCGTCTTTTTATTTATTTTGTTCCTTTGGGAAAGCTTGGCCAGATGGAAAAGGCTTTAGCAGTATGCTCCAAAAAGCTGTGGATCCAAGCCCTACCAAGGCAGAGAGCAAGCATGTTCAGGCCTAGAGATTCCTCCACTTACAACCTTTTCCCATTAGGAAGAAAGGGCCACTTCCCACCTGATGAGGCATTCTGTAGTGTCAGCTTGTTACTGCATGTTTCCAGAGCTGCAGTTGGGAAGTGATCTCTGGCAGTGCTATGGGTTTGGACTATTGTGGCATCCCCACGTGTTCTTGGCTGGTGTTTGCAGCTCTGAGGTCAGTAAGTTGACAGTTCCTGAGCCCCTCCACATTTTCTACTGGTGTCGCTGGCCTAAGTGCCAGGAGCCAGGTGGGCTGGGCAGTGCTCTGCTTTCTGGAGAGGATTGTGCAGTCCTTGGAATTGCTTTCTCTGGCTGAAAGGGAGGAGTGACAAAATAGAGCTGTTTGGTGACACACACAAGGAGACACCCCTCGGGGCATGTGAGCGGTCACCAAGCACTGCCATCTGGGTCCTTTCAGAGAGGAGAAGGAAAACTAGTCAGTCATGTAATTCTGGACCCTTGCAGAGACAGGAGCAGACACGTCAGAAGCACCCATGGCCAATAGGAGCAGCAGCCGCACTGAGATCTGAAAGAATAAGCATCGATGTTTGACCTTGTCACTGTAGTTCAAATATCCTTGTGATATAGCAGACAGCATCTGGAAATTCAGGTTTTCCCTCCCAGGGAAACAAAACATGATCAGTGGCACACTTGATATTGATCTCATATGCTTGGGCCAGATTGCTGTCTGTTTAAGAAGTTCCTAGTGCAGTGCACATCATCACTGTGCCCAGCTCCTTTTGGCATCAGCTGTTAGAGGTGTGAGCCCAACCAGAAAGCTTCAGGAAGGAGCTTCTCTGAAGGGAGCAGGCAGGATTGCTCACATCTGGGAGCATTGCTGCTCCCTTGGCATATTGATCTGCTGTCAGGGAGATCACCTGATAAGCATAATCAGTCTTTTAAAACACTCTAGTGTTTGAAGCAAGAGTAAGGGGCAAACAGTTACAGAGACTCCCCTAGACACAGCATTTCTGCAGCCCAGGGAGTGTTCATCCCTAGCTTAGAGTCCTGGGTGTGCCTGAGCTGCCAGAAATTCCGTACCCGGCACGGCTGGCAGTGTCACACTGTGAAACCCTGCAGAGCTGGCAGACCTGTGATGCAAATTAGTTTCATACTCACTTACGTATGTGAGCCAGGATTTTGAACCAAGTCCCACTTGGAGATGTTGCAGTGGTGATGCAGGGCCTGGGCTGCGTTCTGGGAGCTTGCAAACACCATGGTAAGCTGGTGGTGGGAAAAGGGGAACCTGTACTTCAAACAGTTTGCATTTGATACGTAGCTCACAGCACAGAGACTTCAGTGTGTGCTCTGTGTGCAAGAGAGAGGGAGAAAATTTTATTTAATGTTTGATTTTTAGATACAAATTGCATTTCAAAACAGATTTGCTTTTGGAATAACATGATTGTCCTGTTCCCTTTAAAAGAAAATGCATTCAGTTATCACTGTGAAGTAAATAAAAATAACTTTGGATTAGAGAAGCTGGCGAGAGAGTTAAGTGTTAACATTTCATGTACTGTACTGAGAGTCTCCAAGGTCAGAGGCAAGTCTTCTGGGGCTGGGGTAAAGGAAGCTATTTACATGAGCTCTCCATTTTAATCATGCAGCCAAAGGGTTTAATGTTAACTCCAATCCAAAGCATTGTTGCTTGTAACAATGGTGTTTCTCAAAGGCAAACAAAAACCATTGCCAAAGGTGACCTAGAAATGCTTAAATGTGCTGCAGTTCACCCACGTGTCTCCCCTCCCTGCGGGTGCAGACCTTTAGCAGCTCTCCCATCCCTGCATCAGCCTGGCTGCTGGGGATTCCCTGCCCTTTAGTGACAGCTCTGCGGGACGGAGCATTCCCCTTTTGAACCAGTAGCTTGGGTAGTGCTCCAGTTATCTGCAGCAGCTCTGAGATTCTTACTAAGTATTAGTCCTCCAGAGCCTTTGCTACTGATTAGTGAGGAGAAAAGGCTGTTAATGGAACATCTCCAGTTGCCAGGAGACTTAGCAGCATATGCTTGGAAAAGACTTTGTATTGGGCAGTGTGTCAAACACTGTTGGGAGAAATGCTGCTTGCAGGTCCTTTGGAAGGGGAAACTGTATTAGCTCTAAAATATGTGGTCACAGAAAACAGAAGTGCTGGAACTCACACAAGGTCAAAATGGGTTGTTTGATTGAGCCACCTCTTTGTTGAATTGCATATTCTTTGGATATGAAGTGGGATGTAACCAACCTTGTACAAATCACACTCTGTAAGAAGGTACTTTGATGACAGATTGTGGAGCTTGGGAAATATAAAGAATAATAGAAATAGTAAAAGCCAATTTGCTTTCCCAGGCATCCTTTCTTTCTCCTGCAATGTCTTGCCCTCCCGTTTCCTTTCCTTACTGCCTTTCTGTCTTCCCTGCAGTCACCCTAGC
Source organism: Corvus cornix cornix (assembly GCF_000738735.6). NCBI lineage: Eukaryota > Metazoa > Chordata > Aves > Passeriformes > Corvidae > Corvus > Corvus cornix. The sequence goes on from NC_046345.1 coordinate 7,614,345, forward strand.
TCTGTGTTGGTTTTTTGCATACCTCACTCTTGGTAGTGCTGGTAACATTCCTGTTACATCCTTTGGGCTGGGGGTTTGTTTGCTTCCCTTTTTGAGTAGCATGCCAGTACTGCTGTCATTGTGGGAGTACATGATAAGCTGGGAAGAGTTTACATCATTTTAGAACTTGTGTATGACTTAGTAGATTAGTTGGAAAGGTCACACACTGTGGTGTTCATTTCCTAAATAGAAAAACTCTTCTTAAACATTCCCTCAAGCCTGATTCGAGTCTCGTGTGTCCCACATTATTCCAGTCCTTCTTTTCAATACTATTCAAAGGCTGTTCTGTCTGTCTTCAGAGCTGCTGCTCAGTGGTGGATGCTGCATTCGTGATTGAATCTCTGCAGTAAGCGCAGTACCTGTCCTGACTTGTGCTGTACCTTGAAGTGAAAGCCACAGGGACTGTTCAGAACTTTCCACCTATTATTTCATCTTCATTCGTTGCAGAGTTTGCTGTGCTGCTGCTGTGGCACTCAGTATTCTGCATGTATCTGCATCGAGCTGCATTCTCGGGCACTTATGCCAAGCGTTTGGCTCTGTTGGAGCTGGCTGTGTTCTTGCTACTGTTAAGCCTTTCAATTAGAAGAATCTTGCAAGTTTATGTTGGCATTCAAGCTGCTTTGTGCACTGGGTGCTGAAGCACAGCATATAGATGGAATGGAGCTGATGGGTCAGGTTTTTTAGGGATCTGATTACTGTTTTTACAAAAGTAACCAGCTGCCTCCCCCAGCCTCCTATTGGGTTTTTCATGTAGCCTGCTGTAAAACCACACTGCAGGGTGAGGGGTTCCTGGAAGGGGAGAGTTGAACTGCTGGACTGATTTGCTGCTGAAGCGTTCTGAAAACATTTTTGTAGCAAATACATCTGAGCCCGGGTTTACAGCTTGGGGACAATGAGCTGCACAGGCTGTGGTGAAGGTACCGGCCGGTTGTCAGCAGAGGGCAGGAGTCCAAGGGCTGCGGAGCTTTTCTTTCGTGCAGATTCTAGTTGTTCATTTCTTTTACTGTCATGATTCTTTACTCTCTCTTCTTTTTTTCTTTTTTTTTCTTTTGGTTTGGCTATTGGCTGATAGCTTCCTGGTTGCTGAGGGAGATGCTTTTTCACTGTGCACAATCTGTTTTCGGGTGACCTTGCAGCGGAGGTGCGGTCCGGGCTCCTCTCGCTCCATCTGCCGGCGCTGCAGGTGCGGCTCAGGGCGAGCACAGCGGCCCCAGAGCTCCCAGTGCCGGCAGCCCCTCAGAGGTGTGGGCAGGGAAAGCACCTCCTGCTGTGGTGGCAGCCCAAAAGGAGTCCAGGTGCCGCTGCATCTTCCTGTTGAGAACCACAGTGCAGTAAGTGGGAATTGCCTCTGCGCACTGCAAGAGTGAGTAGCTGTAAGAGTTCACGTCAATGATTCCACAGACACACACTCACCCCCTCTCCCCCCCGGTTTAGGGGTTGCTTAGGTTTTTTCTGCAGTGTTGCCAGCATCCTTCCAGCTTCCTAAAAAAATTTGAAATTTGACAATTGTTTTAAGCATCAATCCAGAGGTTTTGTGTGGATAGAAAATTAAGCAGTGAATTTCTGCTGCAGCAGCAGGAGATCTCTCATCTGACCAGCATCCACATGTGTATAATTTCCCATGCCTGTGGTGGGGGAATAAATCCTAAATGGAATGGGTGGTGAAAGGGAATAGGTTTGGCAGCCTTGTTCCAAAGAGAGTTGTCTGAATTTGGGATTAAGCAGGTGTATCAGAGATAGGTACCTGGTGCAGTATCTTATGTTATTGCCAGAATGTAGCTAAGTATAGGCACAGGATCAGCATTGCCAAGATGAAAGTAAATAGTTTTGTGGACGAGATAATCCAGGAACTGCTGCATCATTCTCAGCACAGGGACTGAGGATTGAAGGGATGGAAATGGCTAATCAGCTAATTCCTCAGGTGTTTTTCTATTCAGGATTCAAATTGCTGTCTGTGCTGTCACTGTTCTCTGGGCAAATAAAGGATAATGTACTTGCCACGTCCTGGTAGTGTGAACTTCACACAGAACTAGTCCCATTTGCCAATTTTGAGCAACTCTGCTGCAAAAAAGCTCATCTTCCTATTTCTCAGAAAGATGAGACTGCAGTGTGTTGGAGAAGATGACTCTAATATAAAGATACTCCTCTGTGACATGTTCATGTTGTTGTTAGCTGGGGGAATGCTTACACACTGCAAAAGGTCTGATGCTCACAGTGACATCAGTGTCCTAGGCATTTCTCTGTTTCTCTGAAAGCCAAAAACAAATAGAGTGAACTTGTTTACTTTGCTTTCTGCGATGAAAAAAGCAATAAATTACTTATCTCCATGCTTTTCCAGGAGGAAACAGTGGTAGATTGCAACTCAGCACAAATCCATAACCAATGGAAAAATCTCATTTATTCCAGGAAGATTATCTTTTTAAGGACAATGCTGAATCTGGGCTATAATTAAAACAGCTTTTTAAAGAAAAAAGAAAAACAGTGGATGTTTTTCTTGTTTGATGTATTCTCTATCACTAATTACTCTCTTTTCTCATTTATTCTATCCATTTTTAAATGGGAGTAAGGAGTTAGCTGTATATTGCATAAAAGTAGCATTACCTGAAAAAATAATTAAGATGATCTTGAAATTAAGGAAATCAGTTTTGAAAAGAAGCAGGTGCTTAATGGAGGTGAGACCAGCTGTGCTTCCCAGGAACGTGCTTGAAGCGCTTCATGGAAAAACGTGCAAGGCCTTCATGCAACACTGGAAGGAAATATATAATAATTCAGACAAATTACATCCTATAAATAGCAGAGCTGGATTCATTAGGACAGGAGGCAGATGGAGAAAATATAAAACTTGTTTGTTTCTTTTTAAGGCACTATAATGCTTATGAAAAGTGTCAGCTTGCTGTCAGAGAGGAAAAACCCTCCAGTGCAGCAGTAACTTTCTCGTTATTAGGTTCTCATCCCTGCTAATGAGCAGCCTCCATGAGGGGCATTCTTGGTACTTGGCTTTGGCAACTCCTTCTGCCTTTCCCTGGCATACCCAGGCTGACCCAGAAGAGCTGCAGTGCTGGGAGGAGGAGCAGGCAGGAGGGAGGACAGAGCTGTGTGTGGTGTGCAGCACTCACTGACTGTGTTTAAGACAGATGCCAATAGGGCAGAGGCATAAATGTAGTTGGAAAGGAGGGTGTGTGGAGTGAGGTGGGAATCATCCACCACCTGGCTAAGGAGTTGTGCCTCAAAGCAGGAAGGTACTGGTGGTTGGTAGGGAAAATGCTGGGCATTATTGAAGAGAGAAGGTGAAGGCATTTTTGAGATGCTCTTACATCAGTAAGTAGGAAAAAGGAGAGGCTTTCATGCATGGAGAGAGGTAATGACAGAGAGCGGGTGGGAGGTGCGTGACTGGAATGCAGCTGGGTCTGCAGGAGGGAAGCAGAGGTTAGAGGGTTGGAGCATCTCAGTATTCACACACAGCGAGGTGCTGAAGAAGGAAGTGTGTCCAGCCAAAAGGGAGCGTACAGACTGACAGAAAGGGCACATCACAGACTGCATTTAAATAACAGGACAGAGTAAGAGTGTGGGGCTGTTTCCAAGTGTGCCGAAATTACAGCTGGGTACTACTCCTAAACAGAAGACTGGCTGAACAATTGCATCCTGTTGAACCACAGGCAAGCGTGAGCTCAGATACAGAAGCAGAAAATGTTCTGTATGAATATTATCTGTTAATGAACCTGCCTTCATCTCTTCTGCTGATCTGATTTACATTTCAGCAAAGCTTCCTTAAAAGATAAAAGTGTCAAAATTCCAGTAGGCTATCCTAAGAGATTTTTAAGTACTACTGTTCAGGAAAGGAACACTGGGCGCTTATCAGCAGTGGTTTTTCTTGAGAAGTTCTTAGGTTGCCAATTCACCTTGTGAAGTGGCAGGGGAGAAGGGTGATATGAAGGTCGTATTGGAGTCAGATAATCACAGACTTACTCAAGGAATGGAGAAAAGCTGTACGTACAACTGCTCATGCTTCATGGATTAAGTAACGATAGTTTTTCCTCAGCATTCAATATAGAGGGCAGTGATCCCAGCACAAGGAGGAGACATCGGAGAAGAGGAAAGGCAGCGGTATGGATTGGCAGGATGCCTTTGGGGGTTGCCATCTGTTGTAGCTTGCACGTATCTATAGGGTGTCATGTGTAGCAGGCAAGTGGTGGCATTAGAACGAGGCATGGATGTGGAGCAGGTTAAGTATCCAGTCACTGGAGAAGGATCCAGGCGTGCTGGGATGCACATGAGAGGCTGAGCATGGAAAGTATGAGCCAGCTCATGGATCCTCATGCATAGATCAGATTTTTGGTATGGAACAAACCTTAGCTGATTGCATCTCCTTGCATTCGGTGGGGTTCGTACCCCCTGTACAGCCAGGGGGTTAACACAGCCTGTGTTTATAGGCAGTGTTCTACAGGGTTTAAAGGGCTGAGTTCTGAGATCCTGACTCACATAGCCACACAGCCATAACTGGTATGCAGGATGTGGAGAAATAGTTATGCTTAAGATCAAGGCTTTTATTTCAGGAAGCCTTTAGCAACAGGGAATAATAATTTTAAAAAAAAAATTATAGGATATCCACTGGATAGGATAGCATTGCTCCAAGATGTCTAAAATACTATAATCTCAGACATGTGCATGAGAGATGGGTGATTTTGAAGAGAAGATACTGAAGAGAGGAAGTGATTTGTGTTTAGAGGTTTCCTGTCTTGCTAGTGGAAAACTTGCTTTGAATTATGCTACAGTTCTAGGACAGCATCTTGTCATGTGAAAAACATTCTTTTCATGTGTACAAATAATAAAAATTATTCTGCTCAAAACAAGCTTGAAATTCCCTCTTTGCCCAGGCTTCTTCACAACTTCATGCTTTCTTTGATGTCATGTTTTTCTAGAAATTCTCTCCTAGGTAATGCTTGCTGAACCTTACTTACTGCAAACATCCCAAAGGCCACCAGACCAGCTACAGTGACTGCAGATGAGTCACGTTGACCAGAAATTGCTTGTGCCATCCTGCACTCACCAAGGCACTTTAGGCGTTTAGTTTTTTGTTCACATAATCTGAACACCACGTTGAGATGGTGTGTCTGGCCAGTCCTGTAAGCAGATGCTTGGCATACTCTGCCCTCATTGATGCAGTGTGTCATGCTGCACTTAGTGAAGGAAGATAGGTAAAAATTGCTTCAAGTTGTGCAGCAACTTGGAGTGATGGAATTCTTGCCTAAGACCCTCTTTTTGATGTGGGTAGACGCATAAATCCTAATCCTATGGATGAGGAAGTCAGGACACGATGCTACTGTCAGTTACTCAGCATCACAAAAGGAAATCCTTGGCAGAGCTGGGAGTGGCTCTCATTCCTGTCGTGCTTAAACTGCACAGCTGATACAGTGACTCTGGGGATCTGCAGTGAACAGATGTGGCTGTCACAGTCTCCCAGTGTGGGACAATGCTGGTGGATTTCTGTGCTGAATATTTGAACTGGAGTCAGTGTTCTCCTTGCCCCTCACACTTGGGGGTTCTGGTCCCTTTGGCATCCTGCCCCTCCCTTCTGTCCCCTGGGTGTGTGCAGGGTGTGGCTGACAGGATGCTGTAGCTCGCTCTCTTCGGCCCTGCTCTTTGTGTCTGAAAGTATTGAGAGAGATTTGAACAAGGACAGGAGTGCAAGGTGAATTTGCAGCGCAGTCTAGAGATGCAAAGTAGGAATTGTTGCAGGCAAAAATTGTCTCTTGTCACCTTGTCATTACCTGCATGCTGGGCAGTTTATAGCATAGCACAGATTCCAGAAAGAATTGTCAACCTCAGGACAAGCAAAGTGACCTTCAGCCCACGTGAACATTCTCTGCATGAGTTGCTGTCTCCACCATTTCCAACAACTGTGGATAGAATGTCCTGGGTATGGCAGAAGCTCTTCATTCTCTGTTCTCTTATGTGATGAAATAAAATTATGTGTTTATTTATGCATTGTCTTCTCTGCTTCTCTTGCTTCTGTTCTCCTCTTGCCCCACCTGCAGGCTTTGAATTATTGTACCAGCCAGACGTGGTCCGACTGTACCTCTCCATCCTCACCGAAAGTCAGAACTTCAACACTCTGGAAGCTGCTGCAGGAGCTTTGCAGAATCTTAGTGCTGGCAACTGGATGGTGAGTGCAGTCTGCTTCTCAGTCTTTTTTGTTTCCTTTGTGTAGGCAAAGAACAAGGGGATTTCCCACTGTAAGTGCACTGTTACTTTGTGCATTTGTGTCTCCTTTAAAAAGGGAGGTGGGAATGTTAAGGAAATTATTTCCATTTGCTTACTGAAGATGTTTTGCATCTCCTGGACCAGTTTACATAGTGGAAGTGGCACTGAGCTCATGAAAATTTAACCATGAGCAACCTTTACCACTTCAAGCACTTAACCATTGTTTTGTCCATTCAGAAAAGCCTGGTATTAGATAGTTAGGTGTCCTGAATACTTAATTTGTTGGATTGAGTGTTTGTTGAGGAAACTGCACTCCAGAGCGTCCTCTGATACCCTCTGTGAAGCATCCCCAGCACTAATCAGGCAGTTCTCTCAAAGATTTGCCTGATCACTTCTAGAACCACTCAGCAAAGTGGGACTGATCAGCAGCCTGAGGGTTGGCAGGGCGGTGTTTCACAGCTGCCTTGAGTACAGCTTATTTTAAATAATACAGGCTTATTTTAAAAACAATCATGAAACAGAAGAAAAGCATGAAATTGGAGGAGGAGGAAGATAACAGATGCTTTAGATGCTTTACTGTTTCTTCCTTCTGACCTCTTTTTTTCCTAATCCAGAGGGATGTGTTTTCACACCAAGGTGTGTACAGAACAGATGCTGGCAGATGATGCTCCTTCCTTCTGTTGCTGCACTCTTTCCCCAGAAGCTGGCTTAGCTGTAGGATGAACTTGTACATCCTTTCTTCCTTGGTGCTTGGTGAAGTTGAATGATGGGTTAGGGCAATGCAATATATCAGCACGCACAACATAACGAGTGTTTGCAGAGAAAAAAATGGGTTACAGCACCAAAAGAAATGCCAGGGCCAAGGAAGGGGCAGGTATATGAACTCACAGTGCTTGCTGTTGTTTCTTTTCCCTCGTGTGTCCTGATCAGTGGTCCACGTACATCCGTGCGACGGTGCGGAAGGAGAGGGGGCTGCCAGTGCTCGTGGAGCTGCTCCAGTCCGACTCAGACAAGGTTGTGAGGGCTGTGTCCATCGCCCTGAGAAACCTTTCCATGGATCGTCGCAATAAAGATCTCATAGGTATCTTCTGAACTTTTCTAACTAGGCTGGGATCTTTGAGAGCCTTGAGAGACCTCACGTTTTCTGTCCCTTGGGCTGAGGATTCGTTCTCTCTGCAGTTTCCATCCAGGCTATGTGGGATTGCGCTGTAGCCACAAAGTGGGGGGCCGTCAGCTCAGAATGTATTTCCAGCCCACTCAAGCTGTGGCTTGAGGGAAATCTCTAACTTGGGAGTAACATTAGGTGTAGGTTTTTGCAGGAGAGGAGTGTGCGTAGATGTGCAGAGGGCTGGATAGGTTAAGAGGTTTCTTGTGTTTTCCTTAGCCCTGGCTAGCATGGGACTTGTGCTCATAGTCACACGTCACAGAGGTGTTGCTCCTTAGGCCTGCCTACTATTCCAGTTAGAATGGGAGTGTGGCTTTTGGCATGCTGAGCTAACCTGGGGAAGTGCAGGGAGCTCTAAAGTTGTACCTTTCATTTTTTTGCTTCCTTTCTCATCTTTTGCCTGGTGGGTACTTGAGAAGCTGGACACTAAACAACTTAATATTCTTCAAGTTGGTGTTCAGCACTGCTCTAGCTCCTATCCAAAGTGGTAAATAACATTCAGCTGCCCATAAGCAGGAATCTTGAAAGATTCAGCTGAGATGAGTTTTCCTCTAGATGACTTCTGTATTTAACTAAGGTATTTGTTTAAACTGTAACGTTGTCAGGCCAGGAAATACTGGTCACATGTTTGGGACCATCACTGAACTTGATACTGGCAACTAGCAAGGTGGGATTCTACCTTAATATTTCAGGTTCTAATTTTTATAGTTCAGAGGTGTAGCCAGGCAAATGGTGCAGATGGATACCTGGGAATGATAAAGTCCAGATTCCCTGGTTTTTTCTCCAGTACTATACATGGAGAAGGCTAACTGCACCCAGGAGGAAATACTCTTACCTTTGTTGGGGAAGGTTAATAAATGCATGGTTGCACACCTGGCCCCAGAAGGCCTATTACAAGGCTAAGTTGAGTAATCCGTGTGCGTGTATTACCATGAATACGTGGCATTAGCAGCAGCTACCGGATGCTTTTTTGCCTCAGGCTTTGCAAAATATGATAGATGCTGGCTGTAAAATTCTAAGTAAAACTGGCTTTTTTCCCCCCTCAATACCTTTCAGAATCCATGATGAAGGACTTTATCTTAGCTTTATCAGCTGTCAGTCACCTTGAAATAATGAATGATAAATACCCTGTGAAGTTACAGTCTTGAGGTTTAAAACACATACATTATAAGGGTTTTTCTGACACAGCAAACACCATTGGCTTTAATCATTCAGGATCGAAAGCTGAAATGATTATTAGGGCTGCCTAATGGTATCTCTTCCCCTTATGTAGGTAGTTATGCCATGGGTGAGCTGGTAAGAAATTTGCCCAGCAGGCAGCAGAGATCTGCAAAGAACCTGGAAGAGGATACAGTGGTTGCAGTGTTGAATACCATCCATGAAATCATTACTGACAGCTCAGAAAATGCAAGGTCTCTGATCCAGACACAGGGCATTCAGAAGCTGGTAGCTATCAGCAAGTCAAGGTAAGTGACAGTTGAAAGCAAAATGCATAAGAACTCCTTGCAAACATGAAAATGTCACTATGAACAGCAGCTTTTGCTTTGTGAAGGTATTGGAACATCCCAACATTTCAGAGCCGTAATTTCAGCAGTTAATATATACAAAGTAAAAACAAGCAGCACCTTTAAAAGGTTTACTTGATGAAAAAGGTTAATTGATGAGTCACTTCAGTCATGTTAAGACGTGCTCTCTCCTTGTCAGAGACATCTTAGCACCATGTATACGTTTACCAGGCAGCATTTGCAGTGAAGCCATGATCTTTGGTTTTAGTTTGGGAGGCTTTTTTTCTGTGGCAGTGTTTCACTACTAGAATGCCAGTGATGAAATCTGTTTCTTTCAAGTGAAATGGTTAATGATGTGCAGTAATTGTTCTGGCCAAAGGGCTGGTGGTGGTAATTAGAAGTGACAAATTTTCTTCAGTTTAAAAACTGTGTTCTGACTGCTGTAGAGGAAACTTCGTTTTGTGTAGTTCAGCCTGTTAGACATTGTAGGTGTATTTGCTGCAAACCTTTGGGAGAGTGGCTGAAGTAGCTTTCTTGGGTTGTATTGTTATGAAATATGAGAGCCACCAAAAACCTAGGCCTGTTTTATATTATAAAAGGTGTCTGTGTACTGACTTAGTAAGGAATCTCATTTTCCATTTAAAAACAGCTTGTTTTTTTTGCTGTCCAAAATTACTGTGCAAGGTATTTTAAACAATGGAGAAATTTCACTGAATTGTGAGGAATATGTGTACATTGGGGTGAAGGTTTGAAAAGTGGCTTAGAATAGTTTTTTTGTTTGGGTTTTTTTTTCCCCTGAATAAATCCAGGAAGGATGGAATCTATCTGTTCTTTGTTAATGACAGCTGCAAGATAAAAGGGTCACCCTGGCCTCAGTGCTTGTCCAGCAATATGCGTGAAAACACAGAAATGTGCAAAATCCATAACATTTTGATTTCTGTTTTTGTCAGCAAATACCTATAGATATGAAGAAGTCACTGAATGATTTCACATATATCCCATAACTTACAGGTTCAAATAATAGCAGTATGGAGTATTAGGTGTTAACATACAAATAGTCTGACATTGTTTTTTACTTAAGCTGTAATTTTATCTTGCAAATAGCCAATCTCCCAGAGAAACAAAAGCAGCATCTCACATTCTTCAGATGATCTGGAGCTATAAAGAACTACGAAATGCCCTTCAGAAGGACGGGTGGAACAAGTCACACTTCCAGGTAAAGGTGCTGGATCTTAAATTAGTTCTGGAAAGGCCTAAGGGGAAGGTGTCCTTACTTAGGCTAATATTGCAGTCTGTAGATTTTAGTTTTCACTTCTGTTCTTCCAGGTGAGAGCACAATGGATTGTACCTTACTCAGTCACGCCATCCTGCATGAAGTTGCTGGCTGTGCTTTGCTGTGGTCTGTGGAACGTGGCTCTTTAGGTTTGGGGAGTTTGCCATCCTGTACAGGCCAAATGCCCCAATTTACTGGAGGAAGAATTAGCATGTCTTGTCTTAGTTGTGTCTCATTTGAAACATTCTGTACTGCAGCCTAGGGCAGCAACCTCTGCTTGACATGCAGCCTCCTCACCTTTTCTTGTGGAAGGGTTTTGTTCATTTTACAGAGCACCAGTGCTGCCATTGAGATAACAGGGAGGAAACATTTTCATCAAATCTATATGAAAATAAAAAATATTCCAGTTCCATATTATCAACAGAAGGGGGGCTTAGCAGCATTCTATAATCTCTCTTCCTGCTGTTGATTCATTTATTTTTATTGTTCAGTTTCCATGGGTAGAAATTCGGTATTTATGTGGTTTTTGTCTCGTAGTCTGTTTCTGCAGCTCCAAAGGGCTCCAAAGGTACTGCTGGCAGGTCTGGCTATGACGACAGCACTTTGCCTCTGGTGGATAAAAGTCAAGGTCAGTTCTGCTCTTTATCACTTCTCATATAGTGCTGTACTTGTTTTCTGGATTTGCCATGACTGTGTTACAGCACGAGGGGGTAAAAATGCACTATTCATGTGGTGATTTTTACCCCACAGTCTCAACCAGTCCTTATCACCTGGAGATGGATAGTATTTCTTCCCTTACAAAATGTACACTACTGATACTGTTTTCTCAACTTGGATGCAGCATTATCAGTTAAATCTTCCTGGAAGTGGGGTTGACCTTACCCCTACTCTGTATTGGAGTCTTTCCCTTTTTTAAATAAATGTGCCCATTTTGGCACAGCCTCTTCCTCCACCATGCGGAGTTTTTTAATTGGAATTAGTTTATTCAAGCTCCAGCTAATCCTATCTCTGCTTTTTCATGAGGCACAGCCACACCAGCACCACTGTAGCACCAGCTTTGACTTCACCATGATGGCTGTGTCTCTGAGTCTGGCTCTGGTTGCTAAGAGCAGGGTTTGCCTGGTGCACTTTCTCTGGTCTAACTGCAGGTTATGGCAGAAACAACAGCCCTGCACCGCCCTGCCTGTTTCCACCTTCCCTGTCTTTGATCAAACCTGGCACGTTATGCAGACGGAGGATGATTTGGATCACTTTGCTGATGTGACAAGAAACTTGTTTTCTTTTTGGATTAGTTTTCTGTTGGCTCAGCAGGCTGCTGGATTGGCTTGTGTGCCATGAGAAGCCGCACCCTTACTTATTTTCTTTTATTCTGGAGAGACCAAAGAGAAACCTGTTAATAGTTGTAGGTAGTCCAAAGCAGAACTGTGGTTTCTGTTCGAGAAAGTTCTGTATTACAGGGCCAAAGCAGAAAATACATGGATTATGTGTGCTCTGTGGGGAATTTGATTCAGACTTCCCTTTCTGAATGGATAACAGTTGAATAGTTTGGGAATTTTTTTACAATAATCTCTGCGTTCATCCTTTATGGACCTCTCTGGTTCTGTGACTAATTCAAAACTACCAGGTTTTGGGAAAAGTAAATGTAACTCAAGTTGTTCCAATGCTTCTGTTTTCTAGATAATGAGAAGTCTGGGAGTCGTGATATGATACCTATGGATGAACTTGGCCCAGGTAAATTCAGTCATAGATCAAACTCTGTCTGTTCCAATAGAGCACACTGTCGCTCACAGGAAAGTTCAACTATTTCTCTAGGAGATATTATTTCAGATGGATAAAGCTGACATTTAAAAACAGAGCATTACCTCACGAAAGATTGGTCGTCCTTTTTTTTTCTTTTTTTTCTTTGTATGCATGTAGAGTGTGCACACCAATTTCTTCACTACTTTATACATATACTGGAGATACAATGACCCAGCTTTCATTCTGCTCTTTGGCCCCTGAGGCAGCTGCATTCCCTGTTACAGATCTGGAAGTCTCTGGGATTCAGAAGGAAAAAAAAAAAAAAGAGTTGAAAATTTACTTCAATGCATTGTGTTTAAATCTGTTCTGCCTTTGTTTTTGTAGGTAAAACCAAAAATAAGTTTGTATGTGTGATATTCATGGCTCTGCTTTCCATTTACCTGCATCTAAATGAGCCTGGTTTTTCCTGTAGAGTGAGAACCACCACTGACTGTCAGGGATGTGCTTTGAGACTGATAAGCTCTGTAGTGTTAAACTTCTAGAGGGTTTTTTTTTTCTTCACCAAGGGAGATAAAGTTGCTGTGTGGTCCCTTGAGAATTTGCTTTACTCCTTCCAGTTGATGTTATTTTTATTTAAATATACCTATATTAATGCCTCCAGATCAAACAGTTTGATATACTGCTATTAGTGATTGTAGCTAAATAAAATAGCAAGTTAGAGCCAAGAAAAAGCCAAGCATGTTCAGAAAGTAAAATAACAGGTATCTATTACGTTTTATATTCTTGGAAAAATGAGATGCCACCTGCCATGAATCAACTGTCCATATGTATTTTGCCTTAGGGAACACTGAAACATTTGTTCTCACAATGGAAGAAAATCTCTTCAGAGAGGATTGCCTGGCAGGAATAGCTGTGTGCTGGCAGGTGCTGCAGAATGGGCAGTGCTGATTGTTTACAGTCTCAGTATTAATTGCTGCCTTCTGCTCTCAGGAGTTATTGGTACAGCCCTGACTACAAAACGAAATGCAAATTTACAGCATGTGTAGAGCATCAGGCAGATTCTCTGGGCCGTGCTGTTCTCCAATTTTTTATCACCTTTAGAAGATGAAATCTCTCAAGTTTTCCTGATCCCAGCTCTTGAGTGCCTTTTCCTTCCGATATGACTATAACTTTGTGCTGTTTCAGAGGTCAGCTGAAAAGAGACTAACTTAATTTATCCCATTCACTATCCTTAATTCCAGGGAACTGGAATAACGTTTCATCTCTTCAGGCTCTTCCAATGCTGCATGTTTTTTATCTTATGGGTATACTAACATGAGAAGGCTGCTCTGGACTGTATTTTCTGGTTTTAACTTCATTATGGACTGTTGTGTTCTGGAGTTTTTGTTCTTTTTCCACTCTGGAATGAACTGGTAGATACATGGAGCAGAACACCAGCATACAGTCTCTGGGTTTGTGCTTCCAGTAAACAGTTCAGTTATATCCCCATATGCTCCGCACCAGAGCCTCCAGAAAAGACCAAGAAATTTGGTTTGCCAAGAAAATGCATGATAGAGTACCAGAGAAAGTTTTCCTGCATCCCAGTTGTTTTTTTTCCAGAAAGTTGTATGCCCTGGTTTCAGTTGCTTATTTTTCCCTTGTCTTCTTTTTGTGACTTCACTTGCTCTAAGATCTTTCTGCTTTAAATTCACTTTATATTAATTTAGAGAATTCTTCCCTGTCTCCAGCTTTGTGTTTATTTCATTTAATTCAGATGCTTCCAAGTTGCATAGTTAACCTTTCTGCTATACTGCCTTGGTACTGAACTGTAATTGTCTTAAACATTGTTATAGTGGGCCAGTGCAGAATTCCATGGATTTCCATGCCACACAGGTTAGAGTTGCCCGTACATCAGCCACGTCCTTCCAGCCCAGTGTTCATCCCTTGCAGAGTACAGGACTGATGGTTCCAGAACATCCCCACCTGTCTGCCTGTCCTCTGTGGATTCTTCTCACCAGTTTTCAGGCTGTCCTGGTGCCTGGGCCTTTCCTGTTAACCCACATTGGCTCTTCTTCAACATCACAAAAAGAAAACTGCTGGTGCTGTCTCAGTTTGTTTGCTAATGATGTGGGGGTCATCCTTCTCAAGAGAGGAAATCACTTTGCTATCAGTGTTTAGGGAGGCAGAAGGATGCACTCCCCATCAACTGGCAGTACTAGACCAGTCAGATCGCTGCTGTCTGGGACAGTGGAACAGCCTGGGTAGGGTGTGGGTGTGCTGGGAGATAGAGGAAAACCTCTATCACAGTTTACCATGGGATGCAGAGGTCTGTCAGGCATTCCCAGCTCCAGGCAGGCTGGAGAGCAGCAGTGCTCACTGTCACCCTGTGCCTGGGACCCTGACCCTTAGCTGTCTGCAGAGGCAGCAGAGCTGTGATCTCCAGTCTATGCCACATCCTCCAAAATTCTGTGTGTGCCTCAGTTAACCTGCAGTCACTCAGGAGCACCAGGGAGGTGAAATTGTTCAGACCAGAGACAGAGTTCAGATGCCACTGTCTTCCATGCCCATCTTCAGGCATGACTTTTCCTTTTTCCTCCTCTTCCTGCTCTTTGATGGGTCTAGAGGTTTGGTATTTTTAACTTGAGAGCTGTGTGAGGACACAGATGGACTGACACTGGCAGGCATTTATTTGGTCCTGTAATTTGTGGTGGCATAAAAATGTTGCTCTAGAGTGAGTGGGAGATAGAGAAGCAATAGAGATGACAATAAGCAGGAAGCTGAGAGAGAGAACAAGCCAAGGAGGGGATATTCCTCTATTGACCAATGTAACTTTTGTCTATACAAGGGATTGTATTAAGTCAAAATGATGCACTCATACCTTGGAGCAGCAAGATATGTATAGATCTTCTTTATGCCACAGAAGCAATTAATTCTGGTCGCTTCTTAGAATGAATCTGAAACACAGGAGAAGCAGTATTTCTGACTTCGTTGCAGAGCCATCGTTCTCGGGGCAGTGAGGTGTTACTTCTCTGATGCAGCCTCCTTCAAGATATTTCTCATTTCATTTGATCAAATCATGAACTTCCTATCTCAGCTGCTGCTTATCTTGACAGGCATAGCACAGTGTGTGGGTTTTGGACACGTGAGCCACCAGTGCTGGTCTGTGTGCAGTCCAGGGGCCTGCAGGATGAAATACAAAATGTGTTGGAATTTAGATACAAAGAGCAAAGTTCTTGAGTGTTCTTTGTTGGCAGATTACTGCCAGTGCAAAAATCTTGCTGATGTGTCCTGTCTAAGCATGGGGGTTTTAATTTTTTAGTGGTATTAAAGATCTGGTTTTCTTTTTTATTTTTCATGATTACAGTCTTTGCTAATAACCTTGCTCCCTGGGAAATACCACAGCTGCCAACCTTCACTTAGTGGTTGTTGCTTTCTGGGGGGTAGTTTAAAGGTTTCCTTTGTGTCTTGGCAATTCATTTTAGAAATGTTTGTGGATCACCCATGATAATGGCACTAAAAAATGCCAAGTGATCTATTACATCCTTGTGAGTACAGTTACCATGAGATTGTAAAAAGCTACCACCCAGTTGCTGCAAGTTTGATTTTCTGTTTTTCCATCACTTAATACATACTCTTGTGAAGTATTTTGTCCTAAATAAATGATGAATCTGTAGATCAGGACACAGCCTGCTAGCAGTGTTCATGCCTGTCATTTGAAAGAGAATTACCAGTTGTGAGTTCCTCCACAAGTGCTGGCTGGGTAGCTGGGTGCAGCTGGTTTTTTTCTTTTTTTTGTTCAAAAGGAATAGCTAAGAATATCAGGCATCTTGATTGTCAACAAGTGTAAGTTAAGTGCTGTGTAGCAAATATTTCCATGCTTTATGATCTCTGAACTACATGTATAACTCCAGAATTCTTTAGTTATTTTTGGTCAGCGTGGTTAAATCATCTCCTACTGCCCTTGATGTCATAAATACATCCTGCCTCAGGTGCTTGTTTGCAGGTCTGTGTGCACTTGGGTTTGAGGTACGCAGAACACTGCAGCTCTTCTCAATCTGACCTGGCTGTGTGTGCAGTTGTCATGTGGGCAAACAGTGCCATGGGAACCCCACAAATACATCACTCACTTCTCCTTAATGGCCTGTTACAGGCAAGTAAAAAACCGAGAGAGGAGCATTTTGATAGTTTATGTAAAACTTTTTGTGGTATTCTAAAAACACAGTTTGTCAGGACAAAAAAAGCATTAATGATCCCTGAATTACATAGGAGAAAACAAAAGCCTACAGGGAGCTATAAACTCGGGCGTCATTAACTCCAGGTTACAAAGCTGTCAAAGCAGAGCAGGCGAGGATCTATTTGTCACTGATAATGAGGGAAATTTGATGCATCACAAAAATAAATTAAGTTTTGCATTGTCTGACAATGATTCAAAGCAGAGGTTCTGAAGTAATTATAGCCATTTCTTTATAAAACCCTCTCACAGTTTCCTTCCTTGTGTTCATCACGCTTTCATGCTCCTCCTTAGTTGTCAGGAGAAAAGGCACCAACAGGTGCTGCTTCGTAATGAAAGACAGCCCAAGCACAGCAGGGTTTGCACTGAGATTTCTTCCAACTCGACAGACCTTCTTTGTCAGTGCTCTGATGGGGACTCTTCCAAATTATTGTCGTGTCCTGCTAGTAGTCAGGCTCAGGAAAAGTGGGAACAGGCTGCAGAGCATTCAGAGAATGAACACAGCCAATTAATCAGGCTGCTAAGCAAGGAACACGGGATTTGGGCTGAATTTGGAGCTCATTAGCCACAGGGCATGAGATGACAACTTGCTGCTTTCCTTGGGCACACTAAAAAGTGCAGCAGGCTGGGATGAAAACAGTGCTGTTTGCTAATGAGTGCCAGCATCTGGCAGTGCTATAAAAAGAAGGCTTCTCTGTTTGTTTTTAGCTGGTAAAAATGAAATTTCAGAGCTGGAGCACGTGAGAAGCAGGCTGCCAGCATCTTTGGGTTGTGGTGGTTTGTTTTCCTTTTCCTTTGCTGAAGAATTCTGCTTACATCAGCTCTATTTCTGTTCTTGGTTGTACTTCATGCCTGACTGTCCTGTTCTTTCTCCTCAGATGGATATTCCACCATCGACCACCGGGACAAGGAGCGCAAGTACAAGACCAGTGATGACACAGGGGATGCCTCTGAGAAGGAACCTTTAAAAGTGAGCTCCCTCTTACTGCTGAGTGCTAGTTAGTGCCTTGGGAAGAGAGGAATCGAGTGTCCTCAGTCAGAAACACAGGGTAGTTACTCACCAGGGGGCTGTAAAGGGCCTTTTCTTATTTCACATAAAGGCATTATATTGTAATTTAGCACTTGGCTAGCTAGAAATAAAAACAAAATGACGCTTTCCAGTGCAGGAGCGAATGCAGGTAGTTGCTGTACTCTTGTAAATGGATGAGGCTGTAAAAACAGAAAGTGTTTGTTCTGTCGCCCTTGTCCAGGCAGCATTCCCTGGCCCTGAGCTGTGTAACTGTGCTCAGACTTGGTTCTGACAAGTCTCTTCAGATTGTCATGCTGCTTTATTGTCTTCACCACGAGAAATAGGTGTGATCTTGTGTGTCCATGTCCAGCAGTGTGGTGAACAGTACTCATTTCTGCAGCACTCATTCACAGTCCTGACGGTGGACCACAGCCATGGGTCAGGGAGATGGAGAGGGAAGAAGAGACATGCACAATTATGTGTGTGCCTTCTAAATACAAATTTAGACAACTTTATAATTAAAGATAATTCTTACTCCACAAGGCTTTTTGTATCGTGGGCTGTGTGCGAATGTGGCTCAGTAGGCTCTGTGTAATTTCTGTTGCATTGCTGTACCTTTTCAGTGACCTTTTAAAAAGTCTGTTAATGTTGTGGCCACCAGTTCTCCCTGGCCTAAAAACAAGCTTGGGTTTTCACCTGGGGGAGTAATTTTGAGAAGGAAAAGGAGAATTCATTGAAGTAAGAGTCAGTGGTAGGAGACACTATTGCTAGTGTGCAGAAGGCTGTCCTTAATAACCTTTAGCACACTGTTGATAATACCAGAAAATCCAGGTGATTCATGTTGAGTGGAAACAGTTAAACTTCAGTCAGTTGAAAGGCAAACCCACCATCATCGAACAAGGGAAATAAAAAAATGTGATCTGGAGAAAACACTTCCATAGATGGTGAACAAGGAAGATGTCCTGCTACACCAGCCTGCCTGTTATAACTTGCCTAGTCAGGCATTTCCTGCTGTGTTCTGCCTTTCCATGAAGGTACACCCTGGAGAGTGGCTTCAATCTGCCTGGACTTCTTTTAAGCTGATTACTGAAGTCTTACAATGTGTCCCCTTCCTCCAATTGGCAAGAGATGCCCCTGCTTGAGCCAGTATCAATCAAATAAACTTTCTAATTCCCTCATCACAGTTCCAGTACATTTTGCAAGGATGCAGCAGGAATGGATGCAGTAAGTTATATAAGAATATTGATCAATAGGAGCTTGGCAGAAAATGTCTTTCTGAGGAAAATAGGCTAACGTAGGAAAATTAACAAGTACTTGTTACTTTTGCCACTGAAAATACATTGAAGTGGTCCAATACAACCCTCAGAATCACATCAAGCAGCCCTAACTCCAGTGTATTACTGAAGTGAAGCACAACCAGAGTTCAGCAAGTGGCTGTTTTGCTTTTATGAGAGAGAGAGAAAAACCATTTCACCTCAACAGTGTGTGACCCACAGCCTGTGCTGCCTCTTGGTTCTGAATACCTGGGGGTAGCCTGAATCCAGGCTGTTCTACACAACAAAGGTGTGCACAGCCCTGCCCTGACCTGGGGCAGAGCTGAGCAGCTGCTGCTCTTCCTCCCTGTGCTGCCAAACACAAATGTGGCTGTGGGAGTTGTGGCTTGTGAGCCATATGAAAGCTCAGGGGAGGGTGGGAATCCAGGGGAGTGTGGCATTTTGGCTGTTGCAGATGCTTTTGTCAGTATTGTGCCTTTGCTGATCTTGTTTCTTTCTCTACCACTAATTTTCCCTTGTGCTACTTTAAGCTGACTTGTTTGGTGGTTTTGTTTGATTAATCCGCTCTGTTTTGCTTTAACTCCTCACCCTGTGCTGCAGAATGACACAAATAGGAAAAACATTAACAGGAGTAACAGGGCTTCGGTGAATCTGGTGGATGCCCGTGACATTAAACCCCAGCCTGTTGACTCCTGGGTCTAATTTGCATGCATGGTAGGTCCTTTTAATGGTAATTGGGGCTAGTGAATAACTTTCTCTTGTGCATGATCTGTATAGCTGTGGAATCTCTTCAAATCTAACTGCTAACTTACAGATATATGAAAATGCATTTGGAAAAAAAAAGGTGGTGTTTATATTATTCAGTGTATCTTTAATGAAATACAATCAAACACCACTGTTTGATTAAAAAATAACCTGTCAAATAACCAGGCAGAAAGTTAATATTCTGAATGATTGCTTGTCAGCTGAAATGTGAAATATTTCTGCTGTTAGGCCATGGGAATGAATTTGAGTAGTGTGTTCCTGCTTCGAACCATTTTTCTCCCTCTATGCTCATTATAAGGATTAGCCTGAGACTTAAGAAAAAACATATCCTTGACTATTTTTGGATGTCCCCTGAGGTTCCCACGAATTACAGCAGGAAAGCTGCTGACTGTACACAAGTTACTTTGCAAGGAGAGATGATATTGGTTACACAATAAACAGTGACCCACAGCTCCCACTTCTCATTTTCTTTTTTTTTTTGTGTATCACTAAAGAAAGGTGCCTTTTTGTTGCGTTCTAGTTGTCTGCCTTTGCCACGTGCCAAGCTCCTCGGTAATGTCACTGGCCTTTCTTTGCTCCTGCCACTGCTCATCTGTGTCCTGCTGTCTTGCTCGAGTTACCCCAGTGATACCTTCTGGCACTCCCGTCAGAGGATGCTATGTTTGGAACAGCAGGTGTTGTGCCCCTGGCTATGATTAAGGAAAATTTTAGTGACTGTCATGAAGGCACTGAGCAACTTTCCCATCAGAGTGGGCAACACACTTTAAAGGCCCAAATTCCAAACTGTGAACCATCGTCCACCCCCATAATTCTACACGGAAATCCCTTGCATTAGTGGGAGAGAAAACTCCTGGATGTTTTTGGGTGGTGGTGTTGGATATTTTTTCCCCCTCCTTCCTTTCAGTCTAGTAGAAATGCCAGGTGTTGGCAGATTGTTTCTGGGTTGGAAGCACCTGCCCAGAGGAGCCTTTCAGCATTGTGAGGTGCTGTCACGGAGCAGGTCCTGGCACCACTGGCCTCCCATGGCCGCTCAGCGCTGCGTGATCGGCTGTGGTGGCTCAGGCACAGGGCTGGCATCTATGTGCATGTGGTGCCTGTTCACCTCCTGCACTCTGCTCCGAGCAGAGAAGCCCTACAGGTGGGGTCCTACCTTTGAAAAAGTAAGTCTATGCTTATTTTCTCCCAGACATACCCTTCAAGGAACCCATGTGTTGGCATAGGTTGGCACTTCCAGTCACTGTCCTACCACGAGGTAATGGAGATCACCAAGGCCATGTTACTGACTGGTATTAATCAGATTTGACTTTATTTTGCAGGGCTAAAGTCCAACCACATTTTTTTTAATTGAGGGGGAGAAACAAACATTGAATCGACACAGAGGATCTCATCAGTCACCACTGCCATTCAGACTGGGAGGGCTGCAGGTTCCAGGAGGGCGTGGGGAGCGAACCCACCCGAGTGCCATCGCCGAGCGGAGCACGATGCCTTACAGCGAGACACTCTGCTGCTTAACTCCCTGACATTCCCACCAGAAACAGCCACCGCCTCCCCCGCCCTCCCTCCACTCCTGCAAGAAGAAAAGCAAGAGAATCCAAGCTTCCATGTAGCTGGCTGCGTTCTTAGGTGACTCTTACGTGTGGATGGTGCCAAGCTGGAGAAGTGCAGGTCATGCGGCAGCTTCACAGCAAGAGAGGAACTGCGGGATATTTGAAATGATATCGTAGGTGTAGCCATGAGGAGAATAGCACTTTTCTGGTTTGGGGCTCATTGTTTTGGTTTTTGTTTTGGGGGATTTCTTTTGAACTGTGACTCTTAATATTTTTGAAAGCTTTCTGAAAAATGTTTAGGTTTTCTTTATTATTCCCACACAAAGTGCAGGAATGTTGAGTGGGTTTATTGGATTTCAATGAAGGGAGAAAATGCAGAACAAAAACTATTAAACACTAGTTAAATGAACTGGAGAGTGGATGAAAAAATTGATGCAAGCTGTATAATCTGCTTTTAGAGTAAGCTATATCAATCACAGTGCTATATTATCATTATAATCTGGTGTACAATACTTCTGCCTTTTGAATTCTGTAACGTCTCTGGTTTTATTTCCACATATTGAAAAGCAGTTTATGGAAGGTTTCAGTGTCCCTGGTTCAGAAATCTGTGCTGAGAAATGGAGTTGGCTGGCTTTTTATTTTCGTGTTCTCAAGATTGCAGTAAGGAGCTTTTTCATGTTAAATGTATCATTGCATTGATGATGATTAGCTACTTTTGCCATAGCTGTTAAGACATTGAAGGAAATAGGAGCTTTTTTGTAGGATGTCTTATTTTGAACACGCTATAAAATTTGAGATGGGTCTGTCACTTATATTTGATGGTAAATTTTTCAGTGTTGAATCCATGTTTGCTTTGGGCTATAGATTCTTATGAAAAATGCCACAAAGGGAACTGGTTTGGCATTTTAAAATCATTGTCATGGTTTCTGTGTTCCTTTGCTTTTGTTTTGAGATGGAATATTTCATTTGGCATGAAAATCACCCATGTGCAGCGGCTCTCCTCCAGGATGCCAAGGCCCCCCTTCTGTAGGGGAATGTTTACCTCAAGAGAACATACTCTGCAAATGTGGTATCTGGAAATGCCAGGAACTAAATGACTTCAGATCACTGATTTTCTCCAGGCATTGGTCAAGAGAGGGCAGCAGATGAGAATAGGAAGCAAATGTCTCAGTAGCAGCATGAGAGGACTTTTGCTGATTTTACTTGGTTGCCACTGTTCTTTGATTGCCACATTTAGTTTTAAACAAG
The DNA here is from genome assembly GCF_000738735.6 of Corvus cornix cornix. Taxonomy (NCBI): domain Eukaryota; kingdom Metazoa; phylum Chordata; class Aves; order Passeriformes; family Corvidae; genus Corvus; species Corvus cornix. Next base: position 7,636,321 of record NC_046345.1, read on the forward strand.
CTCCTAAAACGGTGTGACTGGAAAGCACATTTTTGAGTCTAGCAAACATCATTTGCAGTTTTCAGTGCCTGCCGTTCCTTTTGTAACTAAAAAGGGGAAGTATCCAACAATCTCACTGCCCCCAAAATATTACTGTTATAGTAACCATTACATTTTTTATAAAAAAAAAATTAAAACTTAAAAAAAAAAGCAAGTACCAAGAGCTTTGTATCTTCTTGAGTATATTAAAAATTTGACATGAATACATATATATAAATAAAAAAGTCTATATATCTATATATATATATATTGTTGTGCAGAGAATAGGTTAACAAAACCATGTAAAGTAGTTTGCAGGAGAGGGAAGCATTTGTTGATTCAGGGAAAAAGACTGATGCCAGAAGCTGTCAGTGATTTGGATGATACGTGTGCTGCTTCGCACCCTCCCTTTTTGACCCTCATCTTCCACATACGTTGCAGTGTCACTTCTGGATCCTGGGGAAGGTGAAGTTGCTTGGAGCAAATCAACATAGCAAAGATTTGTTTTTTCACCTGCATGAGAGTCCTATTGGGCCAAAGATGCTCAGCGGATCAAGGGAAGCAAAGAGAGGCACCTGTGACTATCTGTGTCGGGGCAACGTCTCTCTGTGTAGACAAAAAGTGTGGCAATGAAACCAGGTACATCGTCTGACTGTATATTATATCAATGGTGCTCTTTTCATACTTGTTCTGCCAATACGCGGAGACCCTTTTAACCAAGCTACACAGAAGAGTTTTATATCACTTTTGGTTATGTACTTGGTGTATTCTTTTTGTATATGAAAGGATTTTTTTAAAAACGTTCAGTAATTAGCAATGGAACCTGCTTTGTAGCTGATTAGAACAGTGTTAAGAGAAGGGCCGTGCTGTCAGTCTGTCCCTGATCTACTTCAAACCATATATTTACCAAAGGAGTCTGAGCAAAAGTTCACTTAAAATAAAGACCTGACTGTTGAAAGGCGTCTCTGCTAAGACTTTGTGGTTTAGTTATTGTGCAGATATTTCAAAGCCAGCAAGAAGTTAACAGAGAAAACCACAGGTAGGGGCAAATGAAGAGACTGGGGCCGATTATGGTCATGACTTCCAATCCTAGTTATTCCATGGCTCTTAGTGGGACACTACAGGGACACTCAGAGTCTGGGTTGGAGTCTACTATGATCTCAGTCATTAGTGGGCTAAGACCACTAAGGATATTTGAGAAGCAGATTCAGACCCCATCTCACTTCTCCCAAAAGTCTTTTTGGTATTTACACTGCACCATGAACCATCCTTGTCAGGTTAGATGGCACTGGCTGCCCAGGTCATCGTAGCAGACTGTTGTTTTCCTGGGGATGTTACAGCAGCCAGCAGAGTTGTGAGCTGACAACATGGTTTATTGCTGCAGAACATCAGAGGATGCAATGTCAAGAAGTTGGGATACCAAGTTGATGGGCCAAGGCTTCCCCTGGGAATCACACATCAAACCCCCACCTTTCCCATGCCGTACATTGACAACTAATTCCCAAGTATGTAGCAATAACCCATCCTCAACATTACTGTGGGGTTTTTTCTTTGCAACAAACTGTTGTTTGGATGGTGAGGAAACAAAATGGATTGGGGGATGACTTGGATGTGAGACTATCACCTTGTATTATCAGTCCACCTGCTGAGGTCCAAAGCAGGGTACCTTGAACCAGGTCTGGTAATTTAATGTCCTTTTTGTTTATGGACAGAAGCTCACTGGTGGAATGTGTGCCCACCCCTGTCCTCACCTGTCCCCTTGTTGGCACAAGTGTGACTAGCTGTTTGAGCTGCTCTGGGATGTGGGTGGATGAAGCCGTAATTGTTGTATTTTGGCAGCAGGGACTGTATGTAAAGAAGGGAAAGTGGCAGTGTGTGTGACTAATGCTGCAGTAGGGTCTGGAGTCTCCTGCTAAAGGGCAGGCAGTGCTTTTTAGGGCTCAGGTATGTGACCTCCTCTTTTCCTGTTGGCTCTACTGTGAAAGTGGAGGGAATCTGCCTGCAAGGGGCTGGGGTAGAAGAGATTTCTACCTGCGGAAATTATAGTGGGAGGGATGGTTGTGGAAGGAAGTGATGGTGTTGCAAGACTCCTCCTAAAGAGGAGAAGGAAATTTGACGGCCCAGTCAGGGCAGAGATAACATGGGAGAGGGAGACTTCTGACAGCATGTGATTACTGCAGGACTTTCTTCCCAGGAAGGTGGTTTGCACATCTCTCAAGCATTTTCACTGAGCTGTGCAAGTTGAAAAAAACATTTGTGCCAACTACCCTGGAGAAGCATCAAGTTTAGCTGTTGAGTGTGTGAGCAGTTGTGCTTTATGGCTTCCCAGGTCAGTCACTGTGTCTGCAGAATCCGAGGAGGAGAGCAAAAAGGCAAGGTTTTAGGACATTTTGGTTCTGTTGTGGACGTAAGTAGCAGTATAGCCATAAATGCAACTCATGATGTGTTGTCAACTTGAAATGCTCCCTAGGGAACAGCTTGGGCAGCCATAGGTCCCGATCTTCAGTGTCTTCTGGCGTTAACTGCTGCCTATCCCAGATCTCCTCTCACATGCTCAGACTTTCCGGTTCTGAATGCACTTCTACCAGGGAAGCAAATCTGCTCTCTGTTGCCAAGATGTCCCAAAAGGGACTGACCTGGGAACTGAGTTGCTGTCACTGACACATGAAGAAAGCCAGGGGTGGCATGTCTGTTACAGCAGTGTCGTAAGTTTGTGCCAGCTCTGAGGAGCAGTCTCAGTAATGCTTTCCAGCAGGAAAGCCTTGTGCTCGGCAAAGCAGTTTTCACTCCTAGAGCAGTTCCATGAGACTGAAGGTGGTGAGTTACCTTCTGTTACCTGCCTTAAGGTTGAGCATAGGCTCAGCTACCTGTGAGAGAGATGCACATGTCAAACCCTCAAGTAAGCAAAGCTTCAGAAGCCAAATGGGCACATTAGTGTGGTTATAGCTTCATCTGCTGAGCGACTGCTGGCTCAGTGAAACCTACAGTGTGCCAATACCTTCAGCCAGCAGGTTTGTGCTGTTGGGGTGGAGTTTTTGAAGGTGTTTATATAGAGACATAGTTTCTTGCAAAATTTCTTTGTTATGATGCCCCTAAAATCTGGTGTTAACTTATCTTTGACAGAGAAATTCTCTGATTTACTGGTACAGTAACTAGTGCATTTAAGGGGAAGATACTATGAGCCTTTGTTTTCTGTCTTGACATCAGGGTAGGATGATCTGAAGTCCAAGGCGAGGAGGAAAATCGTGCAGATACTACAAGGCCTGCCAATCTGGTTCTTACTGTTCAGAAAAAACAAAATAACTAGACTAAGAAGCTTACTGGTAATTAGTAGCTAATGTGTTTGTAACTTCATGTGCCTTAAAATTTTCATGGTAGGAGAACTTAAAAAAAAAACAACAATGTGTTTTCTGTAATACTGCTCAACATTCTCTCTGTAGTTTAGACTGGTGGGATTTTGCATTGTATTTACACTGTACTATAAACTGAAACACTTAGAATGGTTTGATTTTACAAGTATGGAGAGGAAAAAAAAGGTGGATTATGCTTTTCATAGAACAAATGTTACCATGACAGAATGTATTATTATTATTATGATAGGATCTTTCCATAATGCAGACAAGTAGAATGCTTGTTAGAAACCAGGTATGTAGGATAACAATTTGGTGTGTTTTCAATAAACCATGCCTGGAAAGAATACATGTGCCATTGGTTATCTTTTTGTTATATCAGGTATCTCAAATATTCTTTGGCTTTTGCAGCAGCAGTTTTGTGTGGCAAGGGATTATTCAACCCTAGCTCAGGTCAATGCTCTGTGTTAGCAAAAGGTCAGTGGTAATGAGGAGCAATTGAAATATCCTATAAACAAGTAAAGCTGAACATTTTTGACTCATTGCCATATGCTGCAGTTGTAGCATGACCCTGGACTGTAGATCATGGGGGTCTTTTTCTTTTTTCATATACAAGCATATTTCTGTGGGAAAGACATCTGCACCACTGTTCAAGGGCCAGCATGTTTGTGAGCACAGAACTTGCTGATAGCTTTTCCATTTGGGAAGTTATTAACCTTTCCCAATAAAGTCATAAAATCCATGTAACTTTACAAAGATTGCACATTTCTGAAATGCGTGCAAGAAAAACTAATTGTAGCAATGTATGAGGTTTGGTTGACATGAGAAATTGTTACTTTGAGGATGTGCCAAATAATTTACATTTGGTACTGTGGAATGAAAGAAAATTCTGATACTGAAGAATCACCCATTTATTTAAGGTAACAGCCAGTTATTAACAGATTCATTCTCTTGAGGACTGCCTCATCTGTGTTGGTGAGATCAATGACTGGCACACCTGAACACACCATATCCACTCCCATGCTTTCATGAAGCCTGACAAAACGTGACAGAATGTTCTGCAAGGTCTTAGAGAAAGAATGGAGGTCAGGTTTTCTGTGAGTGAAGCATTGATGAATCATTGCCAGTAACAGAGTTTGCCATATGTGAATTTCTGATTGTACCATTCACGGCACTATAGGTTCATTTACATGCAGATGTTTGCAAACAGCACTTGGAAGGTCATCTCCAGCTTACCTTCCCTCCTTATTTCAGATGTCCTAAATGCATCCCCAGGTGTTTTGTAAAATCATCTCTGGATCTGTTCTTGCAGCTGGAAGATACAGTTTCACAAGTGCTGTGATAACCTGTGAGCTTCTGGGCTTAGCATCCTGCACCTTGGTGCCATCATTCTCCCACTGCAGGGAGGAATCTGATTTTCCCTTTGTGGGTGCACTAATGTGGTAATGAATGGCAGATACTGTAGGTAAGGTACCGAGCTAAAACAAATACGTTGTTTTTACAACTGACCTTTTACAGCTGTCAAAATGATTTTATTTTCAGCTTGTCACAGGTTGGGCAAATGGAAGTGGTGAGTCCTGCAGGTGAAAGGTTAACCTAGTAACAATGGGCAAGAAATATCACAGCCCTCATCTGTTTCAGGTTTCAGCAGTGTCTTGGGGTAATATTCTGTCCTCAAGGGTCTCTTCCCCAGTGTCTTATTTTGAAGGTCTCTGAAGCACAGCAGTGGCAGGATCTTGTTCTGGTACGAGCTGATGGGGGATTTTTTAAAGCGGGAAGGTGCTTTACAACGTGGTCATTAACTGAGCTGTAGAGACAGAGGCAAAGACTGAAACTCTGGTACTATGTTCAGTGTGTGTGTGCACAGCAATCATAGCTGCTATTTTTAAGGTACCTTATAACTGATTCCTGATTGACTGCTCAGCAAGGACACATCACTGCCCTGCTGGTGTCACCTTGGGTGGGAGAGTTGGGATCTCAGTGGTCTCTCCCTTCTTATTGCTCTTGTAGGGGTTTCTGTAGGTTCCCTTCACTGCATTTAGTGTTTGACTCCTTGCTCAGAATTCTCCAGTGAGCTGCTTTTCACTTCCTCATGCCAGTGGAGGAGGAAGTGGCTCCAACATGCAGTGCCTGTTCTGTAGTCAGACAAGTAAATTTTGATGGAAGGATTGCTTCCATGGATGTTGTTATGCAAAAGGCAGTAGTGCTAGGTTTGACTTCCTCTTAAATCCTTCTTCTTTCTTCTACGCTGAATTGGTTCAATATTTTGAAAGACAGTATCATGTCCCTTTGAGGTAACAAAGGGGCTCTGGCAGAAACCAGACCTCACTTCCATGTATTCCCTGAATCAGTGAGAGAACCTAGACAGTAGCTTTCTTCTGGGGAATAGATGTAAATTAGCAGTAGTCGGTAAGATCATCCATTTCTGACGTGAGCTGTGAGAATTTGCAGAAAGCTGTGTGGTGTTTTAGGGGAGTTCTTCCCCTTGGGAGCTTTCTGTCAGTGGTACACTCTCACGGGCACTCCTTAAACACGTGCTCCACATGCACCATTCCATACCCAGTTTGTGCAAGAATAGGTTGTGTTTTCTAACTAATAGGCTGATGTTGCAGTAACAGTAAGTTTTTAGAATATGTTTTAATTAGAAGATCCACTGTCTGCCTTTTGCTTCTCCCAGAATGCAAAGCGTGACTTTATTTTGAAAAGTGCCTTTTCTCCCTGGGAGATTTCACATTTATGTGTCAGTGACTCCAGATCATATTTGCTCAACTGACCAAAAGCCTTTTTTCTAATTGTCAGTCATGCAAACTGAGTCAGGCTTTTTTCTTTTCATCCCTTGCCACCAATAATTAAGAGCATTTCAAAAATGTAGTGAAGTGGAAGAATTTTTCTTACATATGGAATTCTGCAAATATTCTGATAGTACGTACATTGTGTTTATTTTTACAGTTTGCCATGTAGGAGATGCTTTCCAATGAATTAAAATACCTTTATGTACGAAAAGGTGGCTGGTCAAATATTTGCCACATTTATTACAAATACATTTTCACTGATGCATCTTTCGAAATATCCATGCTAACTGTACAGGTTCCCACCTTTTCTAATCTTCTTGACAGTCTCTTGAACAGTAATTTTGGCCATTAATGAGCAGTAGGATTGCATTTTTCTGATCCTCTCTTGTAAAGTGCAGAAGAGTGTACCTGTTTACTCTTACTCATCCTTCTGAGACTGGTTTGCTTGTCAGCCTGTGTGACTTGCCCTGCTGTGACAGTAGTGTCTGTTGGGTGCAAAGGTGTTTAGGGCTAAACACAAGAGAGGATTCTTTGGAGTTGAGGCTTTAGATGTACAGACAAATTTTCTGGTCAACCATATGTATCCAGACTTTCCAGTGTGCTCTAGAAACTTGTGTATGCCAATAAATGGGCTTGAAGATTATTTTGCATTGCAAATTTTGCAAAAACCGCTTGCAACCACCTGAAGGACTTTCATCCAATGACTTTGAGTTTAGCTGAATGCCAAGAGGATGTGCTGCTGAGCAATGTTACAGAACTAATCACTGACTTGCAGTACGAGATGAAAGTGTTAGACTCAGTGTCGGCTCTACACAGAACAGCACAACAGAGTCACATGAGGCTGCTTCTGCATAATCTAATCCACTACAGGAAAACTTGTGTATTTCTCAGTATGACAGAGTTTAATTTGTTAGAAAAACTCTGATAGTGTTGCCTTCTCCTTCCTATCCCTATGAAATGCACACTTCACAAGCTGACTTGGTCACCATGGCTTGCTTGGTCATTTCTAAACTGACTCTGTCACCTTAGCCTGTTCTAGTTTTCTTTTACACTTCATGGTGATCCTCTGCTCCTTACTGGTGTCTTGGAGGTGGATTTTCTGCAGCACACAGGCCAGGGGAGGGACCACTGTAGTAAGGTGGGCTATACAAGGAAGAAACTCGTAACAGGCTTGAAAGAATTCATACTGGGAAAGACAAGAATGGTTGTCCTTGGTTTTAACTCTGGTTTTCAACTGCTGGATCTTTCTGTGGCTGTTTCAAATCTGAAAGCCTCAGGTGCAGTACAGAATTAATTGGAAAAAATGGAAGTCATGCCCCTGCTCTATTGTTTTTTATTTTTTATTTATAAATGTGACCATGTCTGCCTTACATAATCACAGCAGGACATGCTAGGAAATGCCACTGGATTTCTGCATTGTTCAGGTGAGTTAGAGATGGTATTTGGCTTTGAATCTTCTCAATGACACCCCAGACTATTCACATAGTGTAACAGCACTGAGGTTAACCAGGGCATGCAGGACCCACCTGCTAAAACCCTTTCTCTCTGGCCTTTATTTTTATACAGCATCTTAAACATACACAGCACTTCAGAGTAAGCAGCTTGCCCTGCCCCTAAAAAGCACATACTATGTATGTACAGGATAATGAGGGGATAAACAGCATTTTCTCAAGGTCAAATATTATGTCGTTTTGTATTCTTTTGGAAAGAGTCTGTGCCTTTTGTTAAGTAACAAAACTTGTCTGTTACTGTGTTTATTTTAATCTGTTTACTACTTCAGTTTTCCCTGCCTCTGCATGGGCAGATTAATAATTTTATTTGTTTGTGTTTTCAAAATTCTGGTTTTTCTCATCACTGCATGGGTCTGTCTTCTTTCAGTGCATGCTCTTTCACATAGAGATGATTAACTTTTGCAGTAAATGTGAAAAGAAGTATCTGATCTCACAAGAGGAGCCTTCACTGCATCAAGAGGCATGCTAGTAATTTAGCAAAAATAGGGCACATGAAATGGTCTTTTCTTGCAACATGGATGTTTTTTCCCACTCCTGCTAATGATTAATGAGTTTAGCCTGGGGACACAAGTTTTCAGAAGTTGCAGTGTATTTCTCCACCTCACCCTAAACCCAAACTGTGGTTGTTCAAGCTTGAGCTCAAAATAACAGACTCTGTTGTTTGATGATGTGTTGGCCAAGGCAGGGCAATGTGCATCACCTTGGGTTTGCTGAATTAATGTAGAACAATGGCACAGACCCTACTTACTCCTGATCTTGATTTCTACCTCGCCTAAAAAGTTCACTAGCGCTTGTTTAACTACAGGCTCCAAAAAAAATAAAATATTAATAATAATAAAAAACTTTAAAGCATGGACAAGTTAACCTGTGCAGTTGCATTTACATCATTTGAAACAAAAGTTGATTATTAATGGCTCTCTTTATCCCAAAAACACAGCCTTCTCCATAGCATCTTCCACTTGCATATATTCCAGATGAGATGGGTAGTTAGTGCATTGGAAATGGGGGCTCTTGCGGACATAGTTAAGGAAATCTGGAGCTCCTGGGAAAATTACATTGTCAGCCAGAAGAACTGAGCCCTTCCTCAGCAAGTTGCATTCCTAGAAAGAAGAGAAATTGCTTCATAGCAGCTGTTAAGCAGATACTGGCTTGAATGCAATGTACTTTCATGTTAACCAGGTCATGCTCAAGTGCCTGCATCCAAAAACCCATTGTGGTACAGGTCTGGAAGGTCAAAGAGACACGGGAGAAGCTGAGTAACTCTGGGATCCTTTGTGGTCATTTGCTGACATTTTCTATTAATTAGTAGAACATTAGAGATATTGATTCTGAAATAGCAAATCAAGTGGAAGTGTGTGTTTTGCTCATCAGCTTGTTTCCAGCTATGTCTATGTGATCAGTAAGGTGGCTTTGTTTTGGCTGTCATGGCTCCTGTTTAAGAACTTTTTAAATATGGCATTAAACAGTTGTAGTAGCTCTTTAGGTCACCTGGGAGCCTAGCATGTACTGCTTTGGCCAGTCTCAGTCAGACTCCAAAACCACTAAAAGAATGAAAGATATTTTCTGCACTTGTTTTCCTTTCACCTTAAACAACTTCATGCCATTTTGTTCGGCTTCTGGGTGTGAAGCAAGGTTTGTGCACAACGAAGAACACCAACAAATTTCCACAAGACATAATTAACTTGCAGTAGTCACTTCAAGTGCAATGTTTATTCTCAGTAAACCTAAAAACCTAATTTTTACTGATATTTTTTGTCTAGGAGGAGTTGCTTATCTGGGCTTAGCAGCTGTTTTGAAACAGTCTGTAGCTAAGTTGGGTTGGTTATTATCCTGTGGTTATAGGCAGCAGTTGTAGCCAAAACATGGGTGTTTTTTGTCACTCCCAGTCTATGAGAGCAGCTCTGTTGATGAGTGTGCTGCAGAAGCCATTGAGCTTATTGCTCTTGCCTCTGGGGACTGAACACCAGTCAGCACAGTAGAAGTGATTTTAGAGACAAGTCAAATACCCTCCAGTCTGTTTCTACTGCACAGCTTACAGAAGCCTGCAAGAGACAACATACTGGATTTTCCACTGGGCATCAGGATTTCAGATGCTCTTCGTGTCTGGCTTTTTTGTCTGGACCACTTCCAATACATGCATATTTCATCTGAATACATTCATATTTCATATTGACTATTCATACTGCAACACCTGCCGAAAGTACATTTTAGAAGGTTTGTAACATCTGAGAAAATCTGAGGATCTGTTGTCTTTCTCCTCTTAATTTTGCGGGACTTGTTTGCAACTTTGTATCACAGTTGCATCAGACTGACCACTACGTGGAACTAAACTCTCTGTTTGTTTTGGCTGTGTTGTGAAGGCTAAGTTCCGATAAGGATGTGCTGTGGAAAGAGCTCAGTCATCCTTACACAAGCAGTTTAAAAGAAAGCATTCTCTGAGTACAAAATAACTGTAGGGAGTGAACATTTTCTTCAGCTACTGCTGTGTAAATTCAATACTAGCTGTTCATAACCCCAAACAAATTTCCTTTTCAAACAGCTTTCTGGAGGACAGGGCTTTAAACTAAAAAACCAGGGGGCCTGGATCAGAAAATAGTGTTGTAGTCCTCAAGCAGGGGTCAGGAAGTATTTGGCAGGTTCTCAATTTAAGAGGCAGGCTCAAAAAAAGTGGATTTATTTGTGAAAAAAAAAAAAAAATTGAAAAATGGCACTTCCATAAAAACAGGCAGTTGTAGAAAATTTTATCACCTAGGAGCATATCTGTATGTGCTGTGTTGATAGGTACAGGTGTTGTCAATCTCAGTTATTTAACACCTGAAAATACCTTCCTATCCAGAAGTCCTCTGGTAGTTACCTATCACTGCCTACTGCTGTTACAGCCAACTTGTTTTGTAATACGTCCAGTAATGGTTAAGGCAGCTTGGGAAGAAATAAGCATAATTTTTCTACATTTGGGGCTGGACATAGAGTTGGACAGCATTTCCCTAGGAAGTGCCTGGCTGGGGCAGCCTGCACTCTTCTTATCATTGCTTTCCAGCCAATTAATTAGGTGGAGTGTAAAGACTCCCAGACAAGTCATACTCAGCCATGCTACCAAAATAGTATTTTATCAAGAGGCTCTGCTGGCACCATAGACCCAGGCAAAAAATGGGGTACTGAGGAAATAAGAGAGGTGGAGCTGGGATATGCAGGTCCCAAGTCTCACCTGCTCCCAGGATCAGGATGGGCTTTGGGTCAAGTGTTCTAGTTAGTGACCATGCAGGCACTCCTAGGGAGTGTAAGACTCAGGCTGTGCACTCCTCCAGGTAGGATTTCTACTGCACACCTGTATATTCAGGAAGCAGAATGGTTCAGCAGTACTCACTGAGTCCTGAGCTATGTAGTGTTGGCAGTTGTCCTTAACAAAAGTTTAGGGTCCTGTCCTTCAAATCCTCTTTTCTTGTAAGGCTGCTATTTTGGCTCCCAGTCTTCATTTTACAGGAGATGAGGTCCCTCTTAAAGAACAGAGGCCTCACAGACATCAAGATATTTACTACTTGACTTTTAAGACTGGAATTGTGCAAACTGACCTGAAGCAGGATGGTGTCTGGTGTGTATCTGTCTTTCCAGTGGTCCAGGAAGACAAAATCCAGAGTATCCACTTCATATTTTTTTTTTAGCTGGGGAATAATTTCCTCTGAAGGGCCTTCTAGGAGTTTTACCTGAAATACAAATCCATCTGATGAATTGCAAACCATTAAGAAAAATCACATGCTTCCAGCTCATTTTAAGTTGTAGCCAGACATCAGAGATCCTGTTTATAGCTCAATATTGTGTCAGTTGAATTATTTGGTAGGGTTAGATGAAATTAACTTTTTTGGTTTTGACAAACCAACTCAGTTATGTTCCAAAATATGAATTTGGGTGTTTGGGATTTTGTTGATTTTTAAAATTAAATTTTCAAAGAAAAAGTGACGTTGTTTTTGTTGTATAATGGGTTTCTTTACTGGAAACATGGAAATCTCCTGTTGAAAACAGTGCTTTTAATTACTTTTTTTTTAGTTACATCTCAGTTGAATGTTGAAGTCCAAGGGAAGCAAAAAATGCAGAGAACAGGTTAGGTTAGAATAAAAATGGAGGCTACAGTATGTAAAATTGATATGGCCAGGAGGGGGAAGAGGCAAGACAGAGGTTGTTACATCTTCCTCCCAGGTTTATTGGAGTACCTACTGTTAAACTGAAAGCAGCTGCTGTACGTGGATTTTTGTTAGGCAAGCACCATATAGTGTGAGACGAGGAAGAAAGTGGTAAGGAAATGTCTGGTTTATGACTCACAGCTGATCAGGACATTAAATCAGATGGGGAAAATGCAGTTTTAGGTGTCGCTAGTACTTCAGGTTCTCTTCAAGAAGTTAAGAAACGCATTAGAAGGTCCCTTGGTGGGACTTATTTCCTCCAGTGTTTCCAGCTCCACTGAAGTGAGATGTCTGCTGAAAGACAGGCACCTCTCAGGCATGAATCCCCCAACCTGAGGTGGGGGGAATATAGACTGGAAACACCTGCATCTTAACCACCTGTAGAGAGTCAGGACACCTCTGACTGCACAAAACTTAGGTATATGTACTGTGACCAGCTAGATTTGGGTAAACACTTCTTATCTGAAGTCCACTGCACTTAATACAACTGATTCTTGTGATCTTTTGTAACAAATTGGACTATGGTTCAGTTTTTTGTAGTCAGTCTTGACACAAATTTGAACCTTTTAGTTTATACTGAGAAACCCAGTATTCTTCTGGCTTTTGGGAGACAATGTAGTGAAGTCCTGCTGTGAGAGGTCAGGCACTGTAACTAAGCATGGAGCTGGTTAAATTTATAAGGCCCATGGGTACAAGGGGAAAAAAAAAGGAATACCAAGTCTAACCAGTTTTGCTGAAGTGGTAACAGACAAAACGGTATTTACCTTATCTTGTACTCCAGCAAACTCAATCATCTGTTTAGCTATAGCAGCAAATTCTGGGTTGAACTCTACAGTGAGCAGACGAGCTCCTGCCTTCAGTAGCCGAGAAATCCTCACTGCTGAGTAGCCACAGTATGTTCCCAGCTCCAGGGCAACTGATGGATTGGCCTCTTCCACTGTCTTGTCTAGAATTAGACCTGATTAAAATGGGAAAAGATTACTTTTTGACAAAATCAAACTGGTTCATATACAGAAGAGCAAGTCAGTGACAAGAAACTTAGAAAATCCATGTACTCAGTTGCTAAGGACATTAAAAAATTAAGAGTTGATGTCAAATTATATACTGTATCCTTTGCAAACTGGTTTATTTGTGATCAAGTTAATCATGGACATTTTAAGTTTCAGAATTCAAACTTTCAACTAAAAGAAATATTAGTTTCACAATAGACACATTTCAGAGTAAGGAATTCCCTGAATATAACTTATGTAATTCCCTGAATTAACTAATTTATAGTGGTAGAAGGGGAAATGCAGTAATTTTTTTCCAAGAACTTATTGCAGTAACTGGCCGTATTTGTGAAATATATAACTACTGGATTTTGAATGCTCATGTTTGTTGCAAATGTTACATGCTGTATTCTGATACAAAATTTCTTATCCTAAATATTCATCTTTAAAGGAAAAAAGAAAAGTCTACTTACAAAGTTGCAAAATATTTGGTTTCACTACATGAATTTGTGGGATGGAAAGCATTAGTCAATTGTTAACAACAGAAAATGTTCCCAAAAAGAAGTGACAGTGTACTATATTCAGTCCTTTTGAAGAAAAGGATTTATTTCTGAGAAAACTATTTCCTCTTACTTGTATGGCTAGAAACTAGGTAACTAAACTGAAAAAGTAGTGGAAGGGATTTTATGCTAAGCCTTGGTCATTAAGTGATATTTTTCTGGGTGTTGTTTATGAATATGATGATGATGAGGAGGCACCTTGAGGCTATGTAGTCACTCTTGAAATCTCAGGGCCTAAAGATGCACTAGCTTTGATGGCTCTTATCTGAGGAAAGGCCATCAGAGCAAAACTAGAGTGAAATTATTAAGAATTTAATCACAAATGTTAAAAGTTTAAAGCTTAAAGTATTCCTACTCAGCCACCACCCACTGTTTTGCTGGCCTAAGCACCCCAGCCAGGTATGCTGAGCAGCTACTTTCAAAAACTGTACCTATGTCAGAGGAGCATTTTTATTACAATGCTTACAGTTGTATTTCATTAGCTATGTTAATCCCAGACTAAGCAAATTTCCCCAGAAATTTCCCAGTAAGAGGTACTTTTGTTTATAATTCATAAGGGAACAGATTAACATTTTGCCATTATAGTCTTTTGAAAAGATTGCTGCTTTCCTGCAGCTATGAAAAAAGGTTTTTGTTCCCATATTTTTCTTCAGGAGGCAAGAACAAGATGATTTATTTGCTAAATAGCAACAATGTCTGATACTGTATGACATGGATAGGATTTCTCCCTTCAACAGAAACTTCTAATTTTACTTGCATATACAAAATTCATATAGTTTAACATAATTTGGGGTTTTTTTCAATTTGCTATCTTGTTGTTAAGGACCTGAAAGTATTTAACACAATAAATTATGCCTTAAAGGCACCCTGTGTAAAAAGTGAGGTATAATGCAACCCTAGATTTTTCCCATCAGTTGTCACTCTCTGCTTACACATTTGCAATGTGCACAACACAGAAACCCACATCTGGTCTTGTGAGTTTGTGGATGAGTCACTGGATACCCCTCCTCAAAAACATCTGCACGAGCAGGCACCACTGTTCACAGAACTACTCAGCTGACCACAAGGCTGTGTCGGTTGGGTTTTTTGCAGCAGCAGCAGATGGAAGTTGCGATGTGAATACAATTAGATGTCCTATACTGTGCTAGTCTTGAAGGATCTTTCAGGTGCTGATCCCTGCTGCAATTACCTTTCTCATTGCCCACATTCATGGCCCACTCTTTCTGGGAGCAGTATTTATCTATAGTGTCCACCACACTACAGGGGTCCCCTCGGACTGCATTCTGCAGCACAAAATTTAAAATCCTCTGTTCTTTGCTCTGATTCATGATGAAATTGGTTACTTTCTCCCGGATTATTTCATTCCAGATAAGGGCAGCAGTGCCGTTTCTCCTGATGAGCAACACAATGAGCAGCAAAATGAAAAGCAGGATGAAGACAATGAACAAAGGGACTGAAGAGCTCTCCAGCATCTGGAAGGAAAGAAAAAAACAGCCCAGGGTTAAGGTGGCACGAGAGAGGGCTGTCCTTTTTGTAAATATTGAGCTGAATAACCCACAACCAACTGCACGGAACAGGAACACAAAGAATTGAATTATGATTGTGTCTAGAGTAGCAGTAAAAGGCTTCTGTAACTTGGTAATGGATGGTGCTCTATGGCAATTCCTTTAGAAGCCAATTTTACAGGCAGTCAACAAGTAGCTTTATTTAATGCTCTGGTCCCTTCCCCCACACAGCTGCTCAGTCCTGGCTCCAAGCATGCCACTGCATGAGGAGCTTCCAGCATCAAATCTGTTCTAGCTCCAATAGGAACTACAACATCCTCAAAAATTTTGCCTAAGTTCCCCAAGACCAGCGACAAAGGGATTATCTCATTCTAGGAAACATTCCCCCAAATCTCTTCCTACTTGTTCTTGCTTCTCCTTTTTGTTTCCCCAAAAATTATCCCAGAAAATTCCCAATTTTTATGGATGGTCTGACCTCCATTCTGTAGAGGGACTTGGCATATACACACAGGAAAAATCTATCCTACTATTTAAATTTTGAATCATCATGCAGAACACATTTTGACTTCAGAAGAAGACTGAGTTTCCATGGAGATATGCTCAAGACACAGTACAGCTGATTTGGTTCACCCATCCTCTTATCTTAGTTGCAGAACAAGTATGATTTGTTTGGAGCTGTCAAAAGTCTGTTTCTTTTGCTTTTAAGCAGTCACCAATGTTAATAGTTACCTCTAATGCTTTTCTTGCAAAGTCTGACCTGAGACGTTTCCTTTCAGAGCCCGCCAGCATCATTAGCACATGAAAATCTTGCTTCTTGGACCTTCTGAATATTTTTTCCTAGCTAATATGAGCCTGCTTCATTACTTCAACAGGATCATGAAAACCTGGATGTCAATTTTTCTTCTTATCCTCTGTGCGGTAGTAGTTCTACTGACCAGGCCCAATTGTCCTGCACCTTTCAGATGGGACTTCTGCTCTTTCTAGTTTTTCTACATGAAAATGTTTGACATTATCTGTCCACTGAGAACTTCAATAGGGCTCTGAAAATATCATTAGTTTAACATAAAATATCTCTCTAGCTTCACTTGACTAGTCTTTACTTGATATTCATGACTTAGTTGATTGTATGGTCATTGCTGATGGATTACTGACACAGGTAAGAGATAATTATTCTGAACTCCAATGAATGGATGGAGCCCAGAAACCACTTCCTGAGGCCAGCAGGTCTCTAACCTTCCTGCCTCTGGACACATGAAACTGTGACCCTGCACACCCATGACTCACTTGGTGGCAGTCCAGCTGTAGTCAGGTCCCTCTAGAACAGAAGACTGCTGGCATTCAGAATTACTTCACACTACTGCCTCATAATCCTCTGGTTACAATGGATACTTTGGCATTCTCTGAGTAGAGCTTGCTATAAGCTGTTGCTTCAGCACTATGAGATCCTGCCAGCATGTTTGGGGCTGCCCTTCAAAGACCTGTTAGACAGCAAAAGTGGATGAGAGCAGCAGGATGAACTAGGTGGTGTATTTTTGATGGAACAGCTTTCCTCCTTTATTGCTTAGCATTGATATAAGAGCATTTAATGAGGTTCCTCAAAACAGGGAGAAACAACCTCTGTAGGCTAACTCAACCCTACTCCCTGTCCTGCAGAAAGGCTGAGACTTCTTTTTCAGACTGACTGAAACAAGTACTCGGAGGGATCCACTTTTTACAGTGCCTCCGATCTTTGCACTTGAATCCCACATGAATTCTACCACACATAAGAGGTACCACATGTAGGAGCAGAGCCCACCTGCCTCCATGGATCCTCAGAGGTTGCTCACAGGTAGAAACAACCTACAGAGTACGTGCTCATTTTTCCATTCCTAGATGAGTTTACTTATTTTTGAGGTATCAAGGAATGTTTTTCAACCACTGGGTCTTTTAATTATTATTATTATTTCTGTATAACACCCCAGCACCTTCATAAACTTGCAGTATGGGCTGTTCTTAGCACAGCTCCTTCAGGAGGCAATTATCCTGAAAACCACTTTACAGAGAAGGTACCCTCTAAAAAGAGAGAAATGGACACATCTTGGTTTTCTTTTCATTTTTTTTTTTAACACAGTTTTTTTCAAAGTTTGTCCCTCTTAATTTCTGTCTTCTTAGGTGTGAAAATAAGTTTAGTGACAGCAGTAGACTGTAAAGGTAGTCTGCCAAGAGCAAGAGGCATTGGTGACGGTCATGCACCGAGAGGGAAAAAAGATCTGTACCAAAATAGGTAATTGCTTTCATATTCTTAGCTGGAAAATATTTGATATGAAAATTAAGTGTGTAATTCAACCAATTTAAAACTACCACTACCTAGGAGACAGTCATGTTATGACAGCTTTAGAAAATGCAACAGTAATTTTAGCTTTAATGTGGATTCATGAGATTCATTAAGTATGCTCTAAAACTGAACTTGCACATAGTCAAGTTTCCCATAACCCCTTATTACAAGGCAGTCACTCTTATTATTTAATGTGTATACTGGGGTTCCAAATACACAGGCTAGCACTGCAACCTCTTCTGTTCTTTAGAAGCACCATAATAAAGTGAGCCTTCTCTTTGAAAGCTAAAATTTAAAGTGGAAAATAGGCAAATGAAAAATTCAGCAAGGGAATAAACAGAAAACTGGAGGGACAACATCATGGGAAGGAATGAATAACACGTATCAGTACATCTGCTTTTGGGAAGAGAGAGTTTAGAAGAAAACATATTAAAGTTTCATGCCCAAACCTGTCAAACTACTTATGAGTCTTTCTAAAGCACTGAGTTATTTTCTTATGCATCTAATCTTACTCATTTTGGCAGGTTTCATAAGACCAAATCATAACTTGATAGTGCAGCTCAGCAGTTTTCCCCTGATGCACACCATAATCAAACAATCAGCATTTGAATGGGAGTACCTCTGTTTCAGCCTACAGAGATTTAAAAAGACATTTTCAAGAGAGAAGCAGACACAAAATATGGGAATCTGCTGCCCCAACTTACCTGCCTGTGGAGATAAAACACCTAAGTCATTCCAATGGCTATAAAAGAAACCTCAAGAGGTTTTTATGGCTCAGACTTAGGGATCTGCTATTATGCCAAGAGATGTTAAGTTAGGGGATTCAGTATCCCCTTACTATCACATGATCTTCAGTTTTTCTAAAATCATAAAAATGCCCACGTGATGGAGCCCAAACCAATACATCCTGTTCTTTATTCTCATGTGGCTGACTTCAGCCATTTCACCAAAGGTTACAATAAGGATCTTTCAGTAATGCTATTTATCAATCCTCCTGGTACATTTTTCCAACCTCTGCTAAAAAATAATTGCTCTTAGAATTCCCTGAAGTGAAAAAATAAGGATTAGAACAACTGGTAACATCAATTTTTAAGGTAAGTCCGAGTAACCGGATTGAACTGGGATCTTTTTCAGTGTTTCATAAAAACTGTACAAAGTTTTCATAACACTGTTAGAGGAAGGTGTATGGAAACGTGATGTAAACTACTGATTGCAATTGTCTCTCTGATTCCAAACCAACTCCCTCTGCTAAAAAGTGATGTTTACTGAGAAGAAAAATAAGCATGTGAAAGCAAGCATCTTTAAATGGTCTAAGTTTTAACAAAAGCATGTACCTTAGTGAGATTCACACTCAGTGGATTAAACAAGTATCAAATTTGACTATTTAACTATTCTGAAGCTTAGTTCACTACATTATGAGTAATTAACAAGATGTCATTTCCTACAGATGCAAAAATAAGAGATGACAGATATTGAAATACTTGTGAGGTGGAAAACTGCTGGATAGAACATTTTTCTAATCAAGGTGAATCCTTCTAAGCCTAATTACAGAGCCTCTCATTACAGTTTCAGCTTGGATAAACTGATACTGCTTTGCTTTCTACTGAAAACTAAGTCCTAAACATTATCACAAAAAACTCCATCCTTTTCTAGAAAGACAACACATACAAGACTGCTGTTCTGCAGGGCTGGAATGAGAGTAAGCTTTGTGACCCTGAGCCAGAGGACTTAGCTGTGAGTCTCATTTTGGCAAAGTTTTTCTGATGTGGCCTTGGATGAGCTGTCTTACCTTCCTCTGTGTTGCCACAAGAGTTAAAGTTACTGCCATGTGTGTAAACTTTCAAGGCACTGTAAAGCTGAATTAACCTTTTTCAGAAAAGTCCCTGCTATGAATATATGGATATACACCAAGACAGCAAATGCCTATGTGACATTTTTATTCCAGAGTTTATGAACAACTGGGAAAATGTGGAGACAGGCAGTGCTTCAAATGATTTCCTGAAGTGCCTTCAGCCTGCTGACAATTCAGGCCTTTGAGGAAAGCTGATGGTACATCCAGTCTTGCTATAATTTTTCATGCATTTAATCTAACTGCCAAGTACTGGTTGGTTGTTAAAGAGATTATTAGGAGTCTCCACGCATCCAGACAGTACTTTAGCATTCTGGTGCTAGAGGGTTTAGAATCTAATTTTGACTTTATTAGCTCACATAACCTGGTGAATGGGGAACGCTGGATAAGTTTATATCATTCAACCTTTTTCAGTTTCTGCTGAAATTAAGCCTTTAGACACTGATGCACTAAAGTATGCAGAGGACTTGCACACTAGTAAGGATACATTAGCTGTTTATGAAGCGTTGTGAAAACAGTGCAGAAGAGTCAGCACATTTCTACACATATTTTAACAATGTCCTGCACTAGGCCAAAGGAGATCTGTGCTGTGCTGGGACTGGAGTTCCTGACTCTTAGTCCTATGCTGTCTTGAATGAGGCAATCTCTCTTTTGTGGCATTTTGTTTTTCTTGATGTTTTCCCAGAGCAAGAAAGGCAGAGTATTTTGGTCAGAAAGTCTAAACTAACTTCTACCAAACATATTGTATCCTGTTGCTGTAGGCAACACAATTCAACAGCTTCATAATTTAGTACTTTTAAAGGTCAAAAAATATCTTTTTACCTTCTATTCTTTTGTAACTGTTTATGTATTTTCAAGTGAGTGCAACTGTTCTGTGAAGAATAATCAGCATATTGCCAAATGTGAATAGCTTGTATTTCAATGGAAACTTAGTCTGGGAGCCTGACATTCAGATTTTCCACTGACATCATGAAAACAATCTGAACAGACTTTATATAATTTTTCACTATTTCTTGCCTGAAATCTAGATTTTCCTCTCAGTTTTTTTTTTCAAATTACTATGATTTAGCTTCACTACCATGACTACAAAAATTTCTGTCTTTCATAAATGCAAAGTTCTAATGATTATTTTCTGCCCCCATAGCCTTTTGTCTTGTCTTCTTCACTTTTCTCGGGTTGAAAGGAAACAAATAGAAGTTTCTTCTCACTGAATGAAAGGAAAAGAACAGAAAAGTGACTATTGCCTACTTGGGAACCCCATCAAATAAGCTTCATAAGGGTGTTTAAATCCATTCTCCCCACATAGATTTCAATTAGGATAATTGCTACCCACTTAAAACTCCCTTCACAGCAGCCATTCTCTAGATGGGATTTGGTGCTATTACCCAAAGCAAAAGGTTTATATAATGGTTATGTGCCCCATAAAGAAGTGCAGTGTTTAGAATGAACTGGCCCCACAGAGAGGCTTCATCTCCATCCAACAAGCAGGTCCACAGGAATTTGTAGCAGTCCGATCCAGACTGACCTAGTGAACACACTGCATGATTAAAGCCAGAGCTTGGGGTGAGAGAATTCTTCAAGGATAAGAAATGCACTTTACTGGGGCTTAAGCAAAGATAGCTTTTCAGGAATAAGACCTTTTCAGGTACCTTTAGGAAGTGTTTGTTTCTGATAGTCCTTATTCCTACTGGAGCACTCCAGATGTGTTTGTACTATTAGTATCAGTGTTTAAGACCAGTGGTTAGGGTGGCTCAGCAGAACTGTACAAATCCTACTTGGGAGGCAGTGGACTGACAAAAGTAGAAAGTGGTCTGCCCTGACAGCATACTAGGAGCTGGTCTGTGCAAAGTTTTCTAAGCTGAGATTTTCATGTTCCCCAGGGGGTAAAATCAAGCTCTCATGATTTTGCCCCAAATGGAGGTAGGGAGAAAGCGCTGGACGAGGAAAGACCAAAGTGGCTAATTGTCCTCAGGACAGACCTATTTCAGAGTCCCTTCTTTATATCACAGGGCTGAATCCTTAGTGTCCCAAATCCCCACTGCATGCTCCTGCCCTGCTTCCAAGGCTACCAGCTAATCTACTGTAAATCTGTCTCTCTCCCAGCACAGCTTTCTGCTGTCCACAAGCTGTTCTTCAGGCTGGGGGGAGTGCATGACTGAAACTTGGTAGTAAGGACACCCACTGAGGGATCTGAAGGATTAGAAAGGAAATCTCTGCTGAAATGATGACCTATTTCTATGGGAACTATCAACTGGAACACGCCAGGCAAGGTGGGATCCACCACAGCACAGCAGGTAACCAAACACCGCGTGGGAAGAGGCAGCCTGAGACAGAGCAGGCTTGAGCACTGGTTTTAAATCCTGAGTGAATGCCCTCCCCAGAAAAGTGCTTGGTGTGGGCATAGAGGGTGTCTGGCTGGAAATTGCTTTCTGAGAGAGCTTTAGAATAGCCCCACACATTAAGATCTGTTTCCAAGAACTGCTGCCAAAATCATGTTTTTTCAAAAAATTCCCAGTCACTTTTAATTCCAGTGATCCTGAAGGAATGCTGAAAGACAACAGTATGAGACTGGCAGAGATAAACTGGGGACCAGACTGCTGAGAAATATTGCTAAACTTGGGTGGCAAGCAAGTTGCTTGCAGTGTTAATGCGATCAAACTCTTTTCTCATTAATGCAAACTAAAGCTGTAAATCAGGAAGTTTTTCTTTTGCATTTCTATACTGCAAAGCTGTGCAAATGCATGTGGTTCTGAACCTGAGGGCTTTGTTAGAGAAGTCCATGACTGAGTAAGCAGAAAAAAAGTAAGCTTAAGTGCAGAGACAAAGTAAAGGTTTTTTAAGGTTGTTTACAGAGTTCATCAATATGATGTGGTTGACAGTATTGGTAAATATGAGTTTGTTTTCAAAGGACAGAAGGTAAAAAAATATCCATAATGGGCATCAGAACAATGCTCTATAAGCACCAATACGGCTAGCAAGCAAAAGTACTCGCTTTTTGTCTCTTCTTCAGAAATATTTTGCAGTAGCAGAACTCCTGCTTGAGAATGAAAACCTCCATAAAATGCATCTGCAGCAAAACATTTATAAAAGCAGCTATTCAGTCAAATGTGACTGAACCGAAGCTTGACTTGCATTCAGCTTTTCCTTGAATACAAATGAATACCAAATTCCAGCATACTTATAGCTATAAATTACATTTTCACTTTAGTCAGGGTTATCTCATCTCACTTCTTTCAGCTGTCAAGATTTACAATACAGTACAAATGCACTACACACAAATATGTCCTACTCTTTCTCTGTGAAAGCTGTTGCTGCCCACGGACTGGCTTCCTGACAATGAGTGCCAGTCAGAATGTGGAAAACACCACTTTCAGATGCACTACTGTTTAAAATAGTGACATTATCTAAGATAACAAATCATGTCAAACCTGAGAAATAAGAAAATATAAATATGTACCTTTCTTAGTATAGCAGAAGCTGTTCCCTCCGATCTTTTCCTGTGCTGCTCTCCTGTGGATTTTACAGAATAAGAGTCCAAGAGCCTGCAGTATTCAGTCACATTCGATCACATCACAGGAATAGCTTATCAGTTCTGTTACACAGACTCTAAAAGGAGCAGTGTCCTTTTCCCCAATTCCTCCTTTCACAGATTCTGCACTCCTTAAAGGTGCTCGGTGCTCTCATAACCGTAGAGAAAGCTATTCATCTGTCCCCTAACGACAGTGCTCTTGTTACTTAGTTACAGCACAGTGAATGCTGACAAAGTCAGGTATGAGCCAAATCTGTGCTCAGTGTAAACGCAATATGTTCAATCAAGCAACTTCAGGAATGAATTTGGCCCAAGGGATTTAGTTCTTTTTTCAGCTCAGATGTGGCATGCTACAGCC
This sequence comes from Corvus cornix cornix, assembly GCF_000738735.6. Classification (NCBI taxonomy): domain Eukaryota; kingdom Metazoa; phylum Chordata; class Aves; order Passeriformes; family Corvidae; genus Corvus; species Corvus cornix. Next base: position 7,659,271 of record NC_046345.1, read on the forward strand.
AGAGCAGAATTGGTAGGAACAGGACCTAGGCATGTGGGTTAAATATAGAATGTTGCTGGAGGCAGGGGAGGTATGTATAGCAAATGGCTTAATAGCAACTACAGGAGGAGCTGCAATCAATACATTATAAATAGCACATTTGAATTTCTGTGGCTTCTAGTTGGGAAAATATTCTCCTACAAACAGCTCTAAGAAAAAAGAAGAGGCTTATTCTAACAAACCTTGTTCTCAGCTTGTCTGTCTATATTGTTTCCTTCGAGGTGGGAACAGTATAATCCAGCTGCAATTAAATTGCACCATCAAAGAAAATAAGAAGAAAAACAAAAACCCAAGCACAATGTGGTAATAGTTCTCTCCTGTATCTCACTGCAAAACTCAGACCTAGCCAGCAAGTGTTTGAAGCTCTAGCCTAGAAACTTTTTAAAGACTTAAAGAATGTGTTTGTACCAAATGTGGCAGAAACAGGAGCTGAAGTTCTGAGAATGTCATGCTTTGTCATGTGATAGGGGAGGTCCTTGAAAGAATTAGGGACCACCTGAGAGCATGACAAGAGAAAACCAAATAATTTTAAGCAGATTAATTGAATAAAGAATTGTGGGGGAAAATAGGTAGGTGAAGATTGAAGTGTTTCTAGTAGCTCTAAACAAAACGTAACTAAGACCCTGCATTACAGCACAGTCCCCAAGGTCAATACAGAATAACTTTGAACTATCCCTTCCATGTATAACAGAGCTTTAGCTCTATAAATATTTTCTTATAATCCAGACATCAAGCAGAACAAAGAATAAGTAAGCAATACTGCACTCCAGCCTCAGTGACAGTAATTTCCTGTCTGGCCAAAAGCTGGTTGTGTCTGCACGATCCCTGATGCCACCCACAATTCAAATTGACAGAGAATTTTTTTTTACTGCCGGGCTGTGGAGAAAAGAGTTTAAGACAGTAAAACATACTCTAAGGACTGACCTTGTGTAAGTATACAGCTGCTCTTTGGAGAAGTCCTTGCAGTTAACTACAAGTAGTTGTGGGTGGTGTCAGCCCAGCTTCTGCTTAGCAGCATAATTTAGTGCCAAGACGTCCCAGATTGAGCAACATCCCATGACAACACTTCTAAAAGTCTTTAACTTGGAGCTGAATTGTATTCTTCAGGCTCGAAGCATGGGAGGAGCAAACTTGCTTCTGCCTGCCCACAACTATTTACTTGTGCGATAAAAGCTACGCCTGCAAGTAACCCTTGCTGTTGTCTACATATTTCATTACATAAATTAAAATGGTGAATGGCAATAACTGCAAATTAGACAAAGCTGGAGGTTCAGTTGGTTAAGCCACCCAAACTGTGTGATAATGTCCACAAATTACTTCCAAGTTAAAAGAAAGTTGGAATCTTGTAGTATGTTACGGGATATCTTCTTCTCCAAGAGAAGTTTCTTTGGTAGCCTGATAGACATTGGTTTATGCCTTTTTTTAATTTACCTGTTAGCCCATGTCTTGGGGTGACTTTTTGATGTGTATCCCATATCGCTGCCCTATGCCCAGAAATTAACTTTGTGCCTTTTTTTGCCTCTAAACTGAGCCTGAGAGGGGGAAGGAAAAACTGGGCAAAACTTTTTCAAAGCAGTTTGCAACTTGTTCAAGGTCACACAGAGATAGCAACTTTTTTTTCCCAGCTGCGGCAGGGGAGGAAGGAAGCACCCGGCTTGCTGCTCCCGGGTCAGTTTTTGGCCAGTTGTTCAGCTTCTTTTTCTCTGGAGAGAGACTGAGAGTTGAATTTTTTTTTCTTCCCTGGAATTTCGGATTTTCTCCCTTTTCTACTGGACTGCTTCAATATCAGAGCACATCAGGAGGACTTTCCACCGAGCACAGAGGGCCTGGCCCTGGGCCAAGCCCCAGCTCCGAGGGGACCAAAGGGAGGACTCTAACCCTTTCCCAGGTTTTTTCTCCACAGCGACAGATTTTATTATTTAGCATTATTTTCCTTTTCTCGTGTGTTTGTTAAATAAATAGTTTTTACCTCTTTCACTTTCCTTTGAGGAAAATTTATTTTTCCCAAACCTGGTGGGGGAGGGGTGGTGACGTGCCTTCTCTCAGAGGATATATTTCTAAATTTGGCCAAACCGGTACAGCCCAGCACATGGTCTATGTAAGTATGGATATTTTTGCAAATTTTTACTAATGTACTAACAACGCTACAAACTCCACAGTGCATAAACTTATATACTATTCATATGACTTAACCTTGTCTAGACAGTAAAAATCTGCCCTGATATTAATACATCCAGGTTAGAGAACTGTGGAAAGCTACAAATGTATTGATGTAATACAATTTTTATATAGGGCCAAGATCTTAAAAGATAGGTTTGGTATTTCAGAGTATCAGGTACTGGATTCACAGGGCACATCTATGGGAACACGTAGGACCAGGATGCATTAGCCTGGGAGCAACATCACATGAATGGCAGCAGCTCAGGATAACTGGCTGGTTCAGGCTGACTCACCCTGACAGTCGCCACTTTAGCTCTGATGTGGCTGCACAAACTTGAGCAGACTTGCTCATGGACAGACCTCCCAGCTGCAATCACATCATGCAGCGTGGCTGGGCTGTTCCCACTTGCTGCACATAGCATGCAGCTAAAGCTTTTCCCCTAAATCCATGCCTGGCACAACAACAAATGGCATTCCCTTCTTCTAATAATCCTGGACAAAGACTGGTTTTTAAAAGCCTAAACAAAGGGAGACAGGAGAGCTAGCACATTATCATAAACCCCACAGATCATGTGAAACACTGAGTGGAAGAAAATTCTTTTGAGCTTGCATTTTCAGAATAGCAGGAGGGATTTTCTTTTATGTGAATGTGCTGTTTTCCACAATCAAATTAGTCTCTCTTGCTGAGAAACACGCAAAAGAGGAATTTTGAGAAGGGAAGCACCACTCATGTCTGAATCAGGAAACTGCTCGGCGATATCTAAAGTAGGAAACAGCTAAAAGAGAAGAAAGGTGGCCAGCAAAGTTGTACTCTAAATTTGAACAGATAATACAAGCAGACTATTTTGTGTTTACAATGCATCTTAAAAGGTTATCAGGCAGCTTGAAAAAACCCTTCAGCTTTCAAAGACTTTATAACTCCTCACGTAAACTTTGAAGCAGTTAAGTCTACCATATTTCTCTCTCTTTTCTACCCTCAAGTTTTTTGGCAATATGTGCTGAAGCATTTGAATGAAGCCAAGAACTTGTGTTACTTGAAGCTTCATCTGTTTCTGCTGGTTTTTTTCCCTTACTTGCAGTCAATTACTTGTTCAGGACAAACTATGAACAGAAGATCTATCTATGTTAAGGAAGGAAGGAAGAAATAAAAAAGCATAGATTAAATTCTGAATGAGTCCTACTCTGAGACAAATTTCTGAAAATAATTCTTAAATAATCTTTAAAAGAGAGTCCAATCAATCAAGAGAGATGGTAAGAAACCAAAAGGTCCTACCTCATGCAGAGACAGCTTAGTTCAACCAGTGATCCAGTAGAGTTCACTGACACTTCTGTAAATTATTCATTAGGTCATGCCACAAAATGCAACCTCTGAGAGAACAGATTTCCCCACCCACTAAAAAGGACACAAAGTGATGACTTCCAAAGACAGTATCTACCTGGCACCTCTCTTCTTCCCCCCCATCCTCCCTGGTTGCTGATCTGGGAAAGTAAGACATAAAGGAAAAATGCCAGAAAAACAGGAAAGACAAGAAGATGTGCTTAAAAAGTCAAAATTTCTAAAAGTTTTGGTAGAAAAAGTATTTGGTCCTGGCCATGTTCATGAGGAAGAATTTCAGTAAGCCATTGATAAATGTAATAAAATATATTTCCTACAAAAGAAAAGACAAACAGAATTGCAAGCTATCTTTACAATAAATTCAAAAGGAGAAAATTTGCCTGCTCACAAAATTTACAACTTACAAAGCATCTTTTTTTGTTCAATGGATTTATATACATTTCCAATACAGGGTTTCTCCTTTACCCTTTTAATACCACATTGTTTAAAGTATATTGAATAAACATGTCCCCCTGGAAATAACTCAAACCACATCTGGTGTATAAGTTAATTTATTACTTTAAACATGACTAGCTACAACTGACAAAATTCAGTGGAAGTATGATGTTAAATCTGATAGCTATCTTGGAAGAAGTTTTTTCAATCTCAGTTTTGGAAGTATATACTTTCACTGCAGAAACACAAGGCTTTACCTCAGTGACTCTTGATAATAGAATGTATTTGCTGCTAAAGGACTTAATGCTTGTTTTCTTAAGAGAAATTGAGATATGTAAAAAAAAAAAATGTGTATCACTAATTATCTAATCAGCATAATGCTAACCACAAAATAATTAAAATAAGAGTAGACAGCTATATGAGCTGAGCCAAAGATCCAGTAGAAACCACATCTGATAACCAGTATCTGTCTCCGGTCCCTGAAAACGATTTTTGAAGTGCAGCACAGACACACCTGCTCAGGGCTGACAGCAGGAAATACCAGGGGCTGCTGCTCTTACTGATACTGTCACCATGAGCACAACCCACTCCTCATTGCTGCTATTGGTCTCTATCACTGTCGAGGATCAAGCCTGTGAGAATGAGCAAGAACAAGTGGAATGGCACAGCACAGACTTTGGACTTTCTTCTGAAGCCGGTGGTCCTGATGAGAAAGCCTGTGGAACTGCACCGTGCTTTACCATGAGCTGTGGGATACAGCCAGAGGGCTGGGGACACCTGTGTCACACAGTCAGTCAGTGGCACAGAACCAGCTGTATTTTCTAATACTTAATCTGAATCTCCCTTGGCGTTTTAAGGCCATTTCCTCTCATCCTTTCACTTGGGACACAGCAGAAGAAACCAATGCCCAGCTTCCTTTCATTTGGTTCAATTTAGTTTCACTTTGCTTTGCCACATTTAAGGCTTTTCCTTATTAGCAGAACGCCATAATGCTGCAGGGACATCTCCTCACAGAAACTTGTTCTGTGTTTGGGGAGACTTAATTCTACTCTTGATCCTACATGTCTGAACTAAATCTGTGTGAAGAGCATATGCTCAACACTGCCTGATTCAACTCAGAATAGAGGCTAAAATGAAAAGCTGAAACGACTTTGCATGCATGTACCTGAAAAGCACAAAAGATTATATCTGAATATGCTCAAGATTTCTTTAATTTAAAGGCCTCTCAGTATGCTCTAGTCACGTCTTTCTACTGCTGTTGCAGTAAGTGTTTCTAGTGATCTACTGATTAGTACTGCAGGAGGTAACAGGGGGTTTGCCTTCGGTTTGCTTGTATTTTTGCTGGGTTTTTTTTAATAGCAGTGATGCCGGATAAAAGTCATCAATCCACTTATTAAAGTGATAATAATTCCTGTTTCGTGTATTTTCAAACATTAATGGGGTGAACAAAAACCGTGAGACTATATCGGAGGTGAAGTCAGTTCAACAAAACTTTCTTTGGAGTATTTTAATTTCCTGCCATTTCTCCTCAGCTGTGGAGCAGAGGATTGACGTTTTCTGAAACCAAAATGGTTGGATGCTGCCCCCTTGTGAGCTGGGCCCCTGCTCCAGAGCCTGAACCACAACTGCCTAAAACCTTTTTTCTGTAGGAAAAGCATCTGTTTCTCTCGTCCCAAACTCTGGTTCGGCTGTGGTGGTATTTAACATGTATGACCCACTACCTACAGCAGCAGACAGGGCACCTACTGAGCTTCAGTAAAGGCCAGCAGCCAGCACCTCTGAATGAGGAAGAACTCGTTCCCTTGATTTGTTTTGATCTATGCCGGCTTTGAGGCCTTTTACCTCAGGCTGTCAGAACACATCACAGGCATTAACAACTCTCACAGCTCCCATTCAGGATAGGTCAGCAGCATTGCCCTTCTTTAATCAATAGCTGGCATGTGGCACAGGGATAAGGAATGCTGCCGGAGGCTGAGGCATTGGAGGTGCTCTGACAGGTTATGCCAAGCAGGTATCTGTCCCACCACAGCCCAGCCATGTGTGAAAGCTGTTGGTGCAGGTCCTGGTCACTGACCCACATTGCCTGGGCCCTGCTCCAGCATTCCAGCAGAGGAACCCCCTTCTCCAGACCTGGGGACTGCTCACAATCCTGAATGTATCACAGTCACAGGAACATGGAGCAAGACTGTGTGTTGCCTCTAACACCTCACGGAAGGGAAAGGCTTTGTTCAAATCACCTCCTCAGAGGTTTCTGACTGTCAGCCCTGCACCTGCACCATGTCTGCTACAGACAGATGGGCAGTTCAGAGGGGAAAAGACAAGTCTTGGATGTCGGTGAAGGTTTTGGGCAGTCATCATGATCCTTGTCTTTCCCAAAAGGCCTTCTCCGAACCCTTTCTACAGCAAGATCTGGGGGGAAGCCAGTCAAGAAAACTGTGGGGGTTTTTTTCCTTCCAAATGTCTAATTTTAACACAAATTTTAACTAATTTTAATTGAGGAGCCCAAAACTGGAATACTGTGTCCAGTTCTGGGCTCCTCAGTACAACAAAGACAAGGAGCTATTGAAGAGGGTCCAGCAGAGGCCATGAAGAGGATGAGGGGGCTGGAGCATCTCTTACGAGGAGAGACTGTGAGAGCTGGGCCTGTTTAGTCTGAAGAGAAGACTGAACAGGAATCTCATTAATGCATATGACAGGATGAGGAGCAATGGCCGTAAACTAAAACACACGAAGTTTTACCTCAAAAGAGCTTTACGTTGGGGGTGGCAGAGCACCGGACTGCCCAGAGAGGTCGTGCAATCACCCCTCTGGAGACATTCCTAACCACCATTCCACCTGCTCCAGGTGGCCCTGCTTTGTACGGGGGGTTGGACTGGGTGATCTCCAGAGGCCCGTTCCAACCCTAACGATTCTGTGCCGGTGTGTGTGATACGCCAGAGCCTGTGCCGGCCTCCTCCAGCCCCGTGAGGTCACCGTGCCGAGCGCTCCCCTCAGGTGGTTTTGGCGCGGGATCCCCACGGGGGCCTGCCGCCCTCCGCTCAGGCGCTGCGCGGCCACCCCGCAGGGTCCTGGCGGGCGCGGGGCCCTGTGCCGTACAGCATGGCGGCGCTGTGGCGGCGGGGGCGTCCTCCGCCAGTGTCGGGGCTGTGCCGTACGCTCCGAGCGCTCTCAGGTACGCGGTACCCGCGGGGCTCGGGCCCGGCAGCGGCCGCGCCTTCGCCGCTCCCCGCGGGAAGCGGCTGCCTGCGCTTTCCGACGCCCAAAGCGCCCGGGGAAGGTCCCCCAGCCTTTCCACCACCCGCGGATGCCGGACTCGAGCGGCTGCTGTGGGGACCGGGCCGCCTCTCCGCTCTACCCCGAGGCGGGGCGGGCGGCGGCCGCCTGCATCCGTGAGGGCTCTGGCAGCCACCGCTGCGCCCGGTACTCCTGTCGGAGCCCGTCCCCTGGCCCCTGGCCCTGAGGGAACCCCGGGCTCAGGGCACGCTGCAGCGGGGTGGGGGCTCCGCAGAGGGGCCGGCGCTGTCCCAGAGGCAGCCGAACCTTTCCTCCGGAATTAGCGCCAAAGGGTCGCGGCCCTCTCCGTCCGCTCGGGGTTGCCAGGGGACCCCCCCCCCCAGCCCGGGGTCGGATGCTGCATGGGCTCAGTGCCCGCGACGCCTCCGAAAGCAGCAGCGACCCCGTGCCCTCGCTAGAACGAGTCATCGCTCACCTGCGGCTGCTCCCGCCGCCTCACACCGCGCCGGGGCTGCCGGGGCCGGTCTCTGCCGAGGCCGAAGTGGCAGCAGGGGCCAGCTTCCCCTCTGACCGCACCCCGGCAAGACACACACGCACATAAAGCTTTGCGTCCCATAAGGTGACCCCGGAAAAAATATTTGTGTAGAACTGGCTGCTGTAATGCAGAGACCTGTACTGGATTTCAGTTGCATCAGTTATGAGTCTCTTGGGACATTGTGTAAAAATCGAATCTATTTTCTCACTTCGTTGGAATTACTTTATTTTCTGTATCTCATTCACAAAACCAGAGTAGACAGTTTAATAAAAAAACCCATAGTGCTAGAATAAAGTGAAGAAAACCCAAATCAGCAATAATCAATTGTAAAAATAGGTGTACTCTGATATTGTCCTTCTTACATACCTCTCCCATCTTCCTTGTCTGTTTCTTTTCCTTCTTTTTTCACGTCTTCTTCACAGGAAAGAATGAGTATGATCTTCTGGTCGTTGGCGGAGGGTCTGGAGGCCTTGCTTGTGCAAAAGAAGGTTTGTATGCATAAATAACTAACAGAAACTTTGGTTTAGCTTCAGTGGGGTTTAAGGAAACTAAGGGAAGTGTTACTGATAATCCTAAAGCTTTTTAAGAAGCATAGTACACTCCAGTACCTGCACATTAATCATTAACTTAGCTCCATACATCTAATCTGGAAACTAATTCACACCCTCAGGTGGTGTGATCTTGTTTAGCTTTCCTCTTAGCCTTTTAAAAAATATTTCTTCTTTTGTTATGGAAAAAACTAAAAAGCTTCAATTTCACTGTTGTAAAAGTGTTCAGAGTACCTCCACAGATACTGTATTTTTTTTAATACTATTTCTCATTTATGTGTTAAAACAACAATCCTTTCAGACTGTTTCCAAGAGCTGTTTAAGTGCTGTAGAGAACCTTGCCCCTATGTATGTCAGGGTAACGTTTGACAACCCACAGTGTTCTTAAACATCTCATTTGAGGTCAGATTGCATTTTTAGGGTCAGTGGAAGCTGGAGGCCCCCGTCTGGGTTACTAAGTGTCTTCCAGAGAATTTGCTGACTATATAGGCAGCTTGATACCTGGTCTGGTATCTTGAGTTAGACAGAAAAAACACCAGCTGTCATCCCCTGTATTTTATTTGTATCTATGCTACTAAAAATATTTATGTTTGTGTGTTTCTCCTTCCTCTAAATATCTTGCCTTGCTTCTTTGTTTAAAGCTGCTCAGTTTGGAAGAAAAGTGGCTGTTCTGGATTATGTTGAACCTTCCCCACGAGGTATGGAAGAGAAATACTAGGGTAATAATTGGAAATGCATATAATTCAGTTGCTCAGGTGAGCAGGTTGCTCCAGACAGCACAGTGTCCAAAGCCACACTGCGTGCTTTGCTTGGAGTAAAAGTCCTTAAGTCCAGCTTGTGCTACAGCTCGTTCTCTGCAAGATGAACCAGCTCTGCCTGCTCCCCTGCACATTAAGCTTGTTAGCAGTGTTTGGTGCTACCATTTGTAGTAGACTTTGGACTTAAAAAGTAAGAATATTCCCTCTGTCAAAATGTTATTTACAATTTCTAAAAACTACAAATTGTATCATGTTGAGGCTCCTCATGTACAATATATAAAATGAGATCTGCAAACATGGATGTTTAGTAACTGGATCTCCTGAGCTCTGAGATGGTTTGAATTTCAGAAGAAAAATACACAGAGATGTTTTTATCAAAGCAAATGAGCATAAACAGAGTTAGAAACTGATCTGTAGGAGATAGTAAACTGTCTTGTTACAGAACGTTTTACCTACCATGTACCCAACTGCATTGTTACACTAATCTGATGCATTTACTTCTTTTTTCTTTTCTCCTTTTTTGTCCCAAGGAACCACATGGGGACTTGGTGGAACTTGTGTGAATGTTGGCTGCATTCCTAAAAAGCTTATGCATCAAGCAGCCCTTTTAGGGAGTGCACTTAAAGATGCCCAACACTATGGCTGGAATATATCCCAACCTGTTCATCATACCTGGTAAAGACTATTGCCCATCTCCACTCCTATGTGCTGCAAATGCATAGCAATAACCTTTTCCCAGGTGGTGTTTATAATGGGACAGTTAGGGAAGTGAATTTTGCATGGGAAATTTTAGCCTGGTACTTGTTTATAAACAGAACTAGTTACTGGTTTCTCAGGGCAGAAATTATGTTGATTTGGACTCAATAATTTGCTTTTACATCAAAAAAATACTGTAGATCATTCCTCATTTTTAGCAATTGCCTGTATCTTTTTGTTGCATAATCTGAATTTGTAATATGATGGTTTCATGTTCAGTTTCTTGTTTTGTGACAGGTCTGCGATGGCACAAGGTGTTCAGAATTATGTGAAATCCTTGAACTGGGGACACAGAGTGCAACTACAAGACAAGTAAATAAGACTTTGAAGTTCATCTTTCTTCCCACAGTGAAGGAGGTGCTCTTGCCCTTGTAGAATTGCAGAATTGCCGAATTGCCTTTGAAGTTTCAATCTAGAGCTAGTATTTTGAGTCTGTAAGTCTGTCCTGCTGAGGACTGTAAGTGGCCTTGTCAATGCAAGTGGTCTCTTCCTCTCCCATTTTCCATTTCTTTTCTGTGAAATAGTGGTCAACACTGACCATACACGAAAGCTTTCTAGCAGTGTAGTGATGCTCTCTTTAGTCTGGAGAGGTTTTGCATTAATATGAAGCAGTCAATGTTTCTTAAGATACTTTTGATCTTGTCCCCCAAAATTTCTATGCCATACAAACCCACAGTTAGCATTATGCTAGAGCAGCAGATTTTTTTTTTTTTTTGCTTTCAGTGAAGAAATGATTCCAAGTTTTTCTTTTTATAGAGAAATTATATTAATAGAAAATATAACAGGTTCTAGTCTTGCTATTCCTGCTGAGTCCCTTTTGTGTGTTCTCAAATGGGCATGGTATTAGAAATGCTATAGATAATGGAAAATGTCTTTTTTGAAGGTCAATAGCCTGATCTCAGAGTTTGTTTACAAGGTTAGTTACTTTTCTGTATAGAGGAGTTAAGTGTGACACAAGAGTTAAGTAACAAATTATGATAGAGCTGCAAACAGTCCTATGAAATGAGATTTCTTCCTTTTACTGCTCTATGCCTGTTTGCTGCCTTTTTTAGCACTTAAATACAGAAAAAGTAGCTGATTGTATTTCATACCTATTCTTGTTAAGTGTGCACTGCTGATGCTGTTTTCTTCTGAACAGGAAGGTGAAATATTTCAACATAAAAGGGAGTTTTTCTGATCCACATACAGTCCGTGGTTTAACAAAAGCAGGTAAAGAGGTGAGCTGCTGTGGTGATTTCTGCAGGGTTTTTCACGTTGAGCATTTCAGGTTTTTCTGGGAGCCACATTGTCCTTTGGCAAATTGCCTTAGGTATTCAGTATTGTTTTGGTGAGTGAGATTTGCATTTTCCACTTAGAGAAGTTGTTTATGAACTTGACTGGTGCCTACTGAGTCCCTGGCCTGACCTGTTAGATGCCATTGCTTTTCTCTGCAGATGGGAATGCTGAGATAAAAGATTTTTGTTTGATTTGGTCAGTTATCCTGATGCTTACAGAAATGTAAGTTCTGAGCATTAGGTTGCTCTGAGCTGTTTCCCTCCTTCAGCTGATTTGTAGGGGTGATTAACTTGGTAATACCAAATTGTGTGGGGGAGGCAATTAGTGTGAATGCACAGCTGGGTCACCTAGGAATGGTGGCCATTGCTGCATATTTAACGAGGCCTGAACACCTTTTTAACACCTTTTTAACACCTTTTTGAGGGTAATTGTTTAATGTTACTGGTTAATATCAGCTTGAATATCAGGTTTTTGGGGGTAGGTGCCTAGGATTTTCTGGGAACATTGTCCTTTTGAAGTAGCTTAACTTCAGGCCTGAGACAGAATTTACTGTTACTATCTCTGTGCGTTTTATCCTGACCAGAAATTGATTGTAAAACGTTGTCATTTGTGCATAACTATTGCTTCCAAGTAGCCATCAAAGTCTTGCTGAGTGTAAGAACAATTGCAAGGGTAATATTAAAATAAAACCTGGTAAAGAATGGCTAGGAGAAACTCTTGCATGTATTAGTTTATTTTATCTCCATTCTTTTTTTTAATGCATTGCTGATTATTATGTCACGTAAATAGCAGATGGTAGTGCCAGCTTTCTCATTTATCACTCATTTATACATAGATGAAATCCAAAGACAGAAAAAAGGATTGCAAATGCTTGATTTTGATTTTTTAATTTTTGTTTGTAGACTATTGTTACTGCAGATAATATTGTCATTGCTACTGGAGGAAGACCAAAATATCCTACACATGTAAGTTACCCTTCCACTTGACAGCTCCAGTGCTTTGCTGGTTGAGTTGCAGAACACAATGAAGGAGGATAAAGAATGTAAAAATAAAGCAACATATGAGTGATTTTTGTACTTGTGTCACACAAAAAATTGTCTTTATATAAAGAATGGCTTTTTAGACAAACATTTCCATAGAAAACAATTTGTTCCAATTTAGTATGTTGATGTTGCTCAGAGCTGGAGGATAATTCAGGTTGGAAGTGGGGAGCCCCAGATATATTCCCCTTGGTCTGCTGGCTATACTACAGCCAACACACCCCAAATTGCTATTAGCTTTTTTTGCTGACAGGATTTGCGTTGTAGATTCAACTGTGTGATCATAGATTGCAGGTGCACTGGAGCATGGAATCACAAGTGATGATCTGTTCTGGTTAAAAGAATCTCCTGGAAAAACGTAAGTTACCTTACCATGGCTGTAATAGATGCTGGCATTCCTACCTTTTCTATATGGCAAGGTGAAAAATGTTCAAAATTGCCTTTTATACACCAATTTTTCTTCTGTTTTCCTTCTGAAATGTGCTTTGCATTGCATCAATATCATGCTACCAACCTTCATTAGTAACCGATAGATCTTCCCCCTCCTCCTCTTACGAAATTCCCTTCTAAATTCAAATTACATACGCACTTTCACCGCGGTAGGTTGTGCTGTAGCGGTTACACCCCAAGTCACAAGAGGGCAGCATGAACTCACCCAGGGGCTGCTCAGTCGCTGTTCCTCGCCACGCGGGTGTGAAAGTGTTCCTCGATTAGGGGAGAAACTCCAGCATAATTTTGGTTTCTCCTGAGCTGTGGCAGTTCTGATAACAAAAGAAACTGTGATGAGACATTTGGGTTACTTTTGCCATTTCTTTTTCTTTGGAAGCTATTGTTTTACTGAGATACTAAAACACTGGTTTTAATGGAAATACGAAGATACTATAGTTGTTTTTTACAGCACATAGCACAGTAAGATTCTGAGTAAACTCTAAACTACAGAGCAATGTTCTGATGAAAATAATTGTGATAGGAAATGCAGATTTGCTAGCATGAAAGGCAGATAATGCTATTTTTTTTGTTGTCTCTGGAGAAACTCTAGAAAAAGCAAAAGAGACTTCAAACTATAATGCTGGTGTTTTTGCAAAAAAAACATAGTTGCTTCATGGCAGTGACTTTCTGCTATAAAAAATGCACTGGGTTAAGCTAAACATCAGATAAATGAGGCTTCTTAGTACAGTTTTAACAAGAAAGTAAATTTGCTGTTGTTTGTAGTGTATCAGTTACCTCTTGAATTTTGAAAACATGATTTATATGAGGAAACCGTTTTTAAGAAAAGCAACACCCACACCAACAACCCCCCCCAAAAAAACCCCAAACCAAAATACAAGATTTATCCTTATAAGATGTTTCTGTGAAAATGTGGCTTTTGTCCAGTTGCTGCTAATGCAAGTTTTAACAGTGTAATGTGGGAGTCTAGTGTTTATATGTTGCATTCCTGAGATTTAGTCAAAATAAGCCTGCAGGGGCTACAGTAGCATTTCTGTGCTTTATCAGGCTGTGTCTTAGCAAATGAAGGAGGGAGTTGTTAAAGGTTTGTTTCTGTCGGATTTGTTTCTATTATAAATATTCCCAAGGTTCCGTTTAACACCTTTTGTTTTTAGTCTGAGCTGTGTTGTACTTACTCTTTCTTTTCTCCCTCTCCAAATGTACATATCTCAGCTACAAATTACATGCCTGGAGGTTATAGAACTGTCACTCCTGCAGTTATTCATATTAAAAAAAAAAAAAGGTAAACCATTAACCAACTTAAAAGTCCCTTAGATATACAAACATGGGGAAGGAACTCTCACTACTGAGATGAAGGGTTTTGACAGAGTGACTTAGAAAAGATGCCTTGAAATGTGTTGAGAATGAGTGAGAGATTGAGCAGGTGTGAACAAGGTTAGGTTCTGCTTTCCTAACTTTTCTGTTAGACACTGACAATGCCCAGGAACCCCCGGTTTTATACCAGAAAAGGTGAATAATGTGAGGCTGATGCTATGAATAAGTGCCAGCTGACATCTATTTTTCATCTAATGAAAAAGAAGAGCAAACATATGCCCAAATTACAGAAATTCTCATTCTTTTCCCTGTGTGATTTCTTATCCCTCCAATAGATATTTCTTTATGGGCAGCATGTGGCTTTTTACAGCACTTCCCAGGAGGCTCATGCTAATGAGGGAGTGATCATCCATTCACAGATGAATCAGATACCCTAATGCTGGAAAAATTATTTCCCATTATGTTAAATTGTTTGCCAAACATAAACCCCAGACTAGCAGATTTTAATCGCTTTAACTCAACCTATTTTCTGTACACCTTCAGAAGTTGTATGTTCTTATTGTAGGATAGGGAGATGTTATCTGGGGCTTTTTGTGAGAAAACATGTGTTGTACTGACTGTGCAGTCCCTGGGGCTCACAGAGCTGCAGCCTCCATGTCTGCACTCCTCAGAAGTTTAAAAGCATTGCTGTTAGAACTGGGAGATGCTGCAGATTGGTTTAGGGTAAGGCATAGGCCACAGGCCCGTTCAAAAACTTAACAAAATACTTCGTTGTCAGTGGAAATGCTGTTTGGGATGCATCTCCAAACGGTGAGATTTTAACAAGTCTGCGTAACACACTGTCGCGGGTTCGGTTTGTAACCGGGCGGAAACACCAATTTAGTGTAGTGGTTTGGTCCAAAATACTCATTACTGTTTATCTGCTGTGAGATAAGAATTAGGAGAAATGCAAAACAGGCACCAAACTTGAAAGAATATAAAGAAGTTTATTAACAGACCTAAAAGAAGAAAAAAAAAATTATACCACCTTCAGAACTCTCCTCCTCCCCCCACCTTCCTCCCTTCTCCCACTGACAATGTAAAAAGACAACCCTTAAGATGTTCAGTCTGTTTACCACTTCCATAATAACCTTGTTCAGTCCATTTAGAAAGAGAAGTCTCTTCTTGCTCATGCTATGAAAACATTATCACAACGAGACAGCCGCCCACTTCCAAATATTGTTCAGTCCATTTAGGAAGAGGAGTCTCTCTGCCTGCGTGTGAGTCCTTTCCCCCGACTTGCAGCTTTTCCCACAACTGCTTTCGAGGGTCCACTCTTGAAGTTTTTTGGGGTACAATTTTAAGGTTGAGCCATTCAGAAACAAAAACAGAGGCCCTTCTCCTTCCCTGGGAGCAAAGGGTCTTCATCATCTTCATCGTTAGGACTATCTCTGGGAGCATCTCTAGGAACTGAGGTTTTCTCCTTTCCCATCTGGAGCAAAAGTCCTCATCTGGTTCATCTCTAGGGACTGAGGTTTTCTCCTTTCCCGTTTGGAGCAAAAGTCCTCATCTGGTTCATCTCTCCCTGTCCAAACTTCTCATGAAATTACAGCTGCGTCAGCATCTGCCTATCTCGGCGCAGGTGCTTCTGCTCACGAGTTGAACACTCCACCCCCCAGATCTTCATGAAATTACAACAGGATACTCTGATATATCATAGCTTCACAACAGAATTTCAGCTTTAAGCATCTCTTCTCTCTCTTCCCTCAGGTTTTCAGCTCTTCACAGCAATAAAAAGGGTTAATCTCACCTCGGCCTTGCAGCTTTGCAGCTGGAATGTTGAATTTTTCTTATCGCAGTGGAGAGGGAGGAGAGCCGAGCCGCTCCGGCTGCCCACGGCAAGGCAGTGGGGGGGTTCCACGGCTGGAACAGGTCCATCGACTCCAGGATGGCCGTGGCCCAGCCCGGCCTGGCCCAAGCAGGGCCTGGCCGGGCCCGCTGGCCCCCACTCGGGCCCCGCAGCCACCTGTCCCAGCGCCGGGAACGAGAGAGAGCTTGGAGGGGGAGTTTGCCTATTCTTAAATGTGGATCACAGAGGTGATCACAACTTTAAGTGGCTTAGAGAATTGTCCATATTCAAACTGGCCAGCTGATAGGTTCTATCAGTTCCCAGAGGAAACTGTAAGCACCCCTTAGCAAGGACGTCCCTTCCGGGACTATGCTTGCTAACCTATGACACACACAAACAGCAAAGGAGTGCAAGTGCAGCGTGTGCAGCAGCTGAGTGTTAATGGCTGCCTGGCTGGGCCTGCTTTTACCTGCAGAACAGAGACTGAGCATTCTGCCTTTTGTACCCAGCAAATGTAGGGAACTGAGGATGTGGTCAGGAGAGAGACAACTGCTGCAGTGTAAGGGGCAACTGGGGACAGACATGGAAACTTCTGTGCTGGAGAGCTGATACACCTCATAAACTGAAAGTGTTGATGGACAATTTCAATTATATTCTTGATTGAAAGGGTGTGAAATATTGAGAGAGATGGGAGCTAGAGTTTTATTGAAGAACTAAAGTGGATGTATTTGGTAAACACCAGTCTAAGTAAATCTATTAAAACCCATTTTCTATAATAGCATACTCAAATGTTTGAAGATAGGAAGGGCAAATATTTGGCATTTGGAAAAATATGACGATTAAAAAGCAGATGGTTATAAATCAAAATGAAATTTAGCAGTGAATAAAATCTTATATTGGGAACTGTAATCTACTTGATAGGAAGACATAATCTAATTGATAGACCATCCCCATGTGCTGAAAGATGAGCTGTCAGGGAAGAAGATCAGCCTGGCTGAATTGAGAGTTTTAGCTGGAACTCAGGAGAAAAAGGAGTGTTTATGCCCCCGGGAGAAGAGGGAGGACTGCAAGGATGCCATGAGGTTGTGCAGGGAGAAAATTGGAGGGGCCAAAACCCAATTAGAACTTAATCTGGCTACTGCTGTAAAAGGCAATAAAAATGTTTCTATAAATACAGAGCAACAAAAGGAAGGCTCAGGGGAATCCCCATCCTTTATTGGATGCAGGGCGGGGGGAAAAGCACAGCAATAAAGGATAAGGAAAACGCTGAGTTACTTAATGCCTTCTTTGCTTCAGTCCTTAATAGTAAGAGCAGTTGTTCTCTGGGTACCCAACCCCTGAGCTGAAAGATGGGGACAGGGAGCAGAATGAAGCCCCCATAAATCATGAGGAATTGGTTAGAAACCTGGTACACTACTTGGACATGCACAAATCCATGGGGCCGGATGGGATCCACCCAAGGGTGCTGAGGGAGCTGGTGGAAGAGCTCACTGAGCCATCATTTACCAGCAGTCCTGGCTCACTGGGGGGTCCCAGCTGACTGGAAGTTGGCAAATGTGACACCCACATCAGCAACTGGTTTTTTTTGGTTGTGCAAGAATATGCACAAGCTCATTCCACTGCTTTATTCTTTTCTTCTTTTTATGTAACAGGTTGGTTGTTGGAGCCAGCTGTATCCTTTGAAAAGCCTGTGATGATCTATGATTATAAGTAGCATAGCTGTCTTTCCTGTGAAAGTTCAGTTTTCAGAATTCCTTTGCTCATTGGTAAGAGAATAGTAATAGTTTTCTATGCAGTAGCATCATGGAAATTAAAGATCAGCAGAGGATAAATTTTCAGGATCTTAAATCCAGTGTTAACTATGTTAACTGTAAGACTTCCAAGTTTTATTCTATGTACGAAAGCAAGCTAAAGATGTCTGTGTGAGGAGAACTTGGTATCTCCAAGTAAAAAGCCCATTTGCATACTACTCGTATATATTGTGTTTATACAAAATTATTGTTTATATTTGCTTAACTGGTGTGTCACCAGATGTTTCCCTGGAGTGTGCTGGTTTTCTAACAGGCATTGGATTGGACACTACAGTCATGATGAGGAGTATCCCACTTCGTGGGTTTGATCAGGCAAGTACAGAATATCTTACATCTCCTTATTTAGCAAATAAATTAAAAGATAGATTTGATTATTTTTATCTCCTAAAGAAAAAGTGTTGTTTGCTTCTCCAAACATTTCCTAGTACTTGCAGAGTTTTTGAGGTGGGAGTATTGTTGCTTAAGTGGCAGTGACAAACACCGCTTTTGTAGTGACACTAGTGACAGCTCCTGGTTGGATGTCACACTCTCCCACTTCGGAGTGGCTTCCCTAAAACTAGCAGCTTGTATGCTTTAAAACTGGTGGCATGTGTTTGCAAAACACTGTATAGGAATAATTATTGGGATTTACACTCCTCATTGAAGAAATCTACCCCTGTAACAGCACAAGGTCTGAGCATTCAGGGAATAGTGTGTGTGGCACTTGGTCAAACGCTTACAGTAGGGTTTGCTCTGAGAACTTGATCCTCTGTAGGCAGGAAGAGCACAATGGCCACACCAAAGCAGATAAAGTATTAATGGAGATAAAATAATTATGTCCAGTCTGCAGCCACATTGAGTCTGATGGAAACTGATTAGTGAGCTCTCACGTTTCTGAAGAGACAGAACCCTGCTGTTGCCTTCATATTAGTTAATATCAACTTTGAAAATAAAGTTTTGTAAGCTGAGAGAGCTTGTGTGTAGTTGTTCTATGTGAGTGGTTTTGTAATAACATCCTTTAAGTAATAAACATACTCTGGCAAGGTGAAACCTGAGTTCCTGCGGTCAAGAGCACTGACGTCTTTGAATAAACCTGTTGATGCCACACTTTACTACTTGAGTGTGGTGTGGCATTATTTCAAACAGGCTCTTAGGAAAAAATATTATTTCTTTTTTTTTTGCAGTAGAACTTTCCATGAAACCTTAGTGATTCATAGTCATTGCAGAGAAATGTCAGGTGTTATGGCAAAGGGGAATATTTATCTTCCACTGATTTATGAAAGTATTTAATTTTCATCAAACTACAAGAAAATGGTAATTATGGTAATAGTAAATTGAATATGCTCTAGATTGTGTAAACAAATGCTTTAAAAGCAATAGTTTTATTAATATACTGTTTTATTTTTTTGAAAATAATTTGTGTATGTAGGTGCCTCTTGGAAGGGAATTGCAGGTCATAGTGGCTCCCTAAATTACTGTGTGTTAGCAATGCATAGTAACTAAGTGATAAAGAATGTTTGAAATGCACAAGGTATTTACTGAGGTTTCCTGAACCCAGCTGAAGGAGGGGTTTACATTAAAAAGGTCATATATCTAAGAAAAAACAAATTTGTTTCACTACTCAACAGCAAATGGCTTCTTTAGTAACTGAGCACATGGAATCTTACGGCACAAAATTTTTAAAGAGATGTTTCCCAACTAAAGTTGAAAAACTGAAGAGCAACAGATTGCAAGTCACTTGGAGAAATGCTGACCTGAACACAGAAGAAACAGATTCTTTCGACACAGTTATGTGGGCAATAGGTAAATATGATTATCTTAATATTTCTTTGCAATGCTTTCCATTCTGAAAATGAAGTCACTTCATCATGGGGTCAAACAGCTCCCCTCTCCCCCCTATATATTAAATATTTAATGACTTAAACATTGATAGTTGTTAAATTCTTTTGTTGCGTGCCTGACTTGTTCATTTACAGTCTAAAAACACATTAAGGTTACAGTGAATGGAAGAAGAACTACTTTTGCATGAGCTGCAATAAATAGGAGACCATCTAGTCTTCCTCACTTTTACTAGAGTAAGAACATGAATTCCAGCAGCTCTGTGTTGCAGGTAGTGTTCTCTCGTAAGTCCATACTCTAGAGTGATTCATGACGCTCTTCACTATAAGTGCATATTTATCCTGTTTAAGAGGCTACCATTTCTTCTAGGATTTTTTCTAAACTGTGCTGCTTAGGTTTGTTACTGCAGCCATCATCCAATTCAGAGAAAGAGAAGTAACTTTGTCTAAAAATCCAAGCTTATTGCAGGGAACCTTGAAACTATATAGCTTTTTGAAATCTGGTTAGGGACTTTCACGTATCTCAGACCCCTTGGAACTGATATACGATGACTAAGAGTAAATCAGTTTAAAAGAATGCTAGACAAATGTCTATGAGCATAATCACCAGAAACGGGAATTAAATCTGGGGTTTGCCTCCTTCAAGACAAATGCTACTTCCTGCGAGGACTAAGTGATATATGGTACAAGGCTCCAGACCACAGGAATGAAAATACTCCTTGGGTGTTGCCTCCCTAAGCTGCTCATTTGTTGCTGTTACGAGTCTGTGCTCAGTTCCTGTGTTGGTTCAGATGGGCTGTAAGCCCACCAGAGTAGGAGACCTCTTGTCTTTTGTGCTTATAAAGCTTTGTGAATATCTGGAATTCTAGATAAATAATGCATGACTAAAGGTAGTAGTGGTATTTGGCAGGCAGATGATATCTGGCAAACAAAGTAAATAGGCTTAAACATACTGCCCAAGAAATGTTTTGATGCAGACAAATATATCAGTTTTACTAACAGCTTTAGCAATCCCCATGACTAACTTTATTTTTATATTCTTTTTATCTGGGCACTACTGTTTTAGAGTAGTGGGGATGCATTACTCTTTCATTTGTTTATAACATGAATTTAGATTTTTGTGGTTGTAGAATAGATCCATTACAGGATCAGAAACAGATCATTTACAGCATTTAGTATTTTGCCCAGTGGACTTAATCTATTGTCCAGTTGTTCCATTTCCCTGGTTAAGTCAGCTTTATGTCTTCCTAATACCCCAAACAGAGAGCAGGCTGTGCATTGTGACAAATGTTTTCTTTTCCTTTCTGTAAGTACTACTCTCTTAGAAGTGCATTGGGCTCTACAAATTGTGGAAACAGCCTATAATAATGGATTATTCTCATCAGAACCAATCAAACAGACTAGTGCTTGCCAAGAGCAAAAAAAGCTCATGCTATCTGGACACGTGACAATCCTGAAAACTGTAGAATAATATTCATGAGGTGAGATGAAATGGTTCCCAAAAAGTGGGTTTCTAAATGCTGTATTTGATTTTTCTTAAGCTTTCTGGTAAAAAACCCAACCCATTCTGTGGTTCGATGAAAAGTACACTGAGTTGGAGACACACATGTCAAATGTCAAATCAATTTGTTTACTTTTGTCTAAGATGGAAAAAAGAGTTATTAAGTTAAAATAATAATAAAAAATCTTGGTTTGCTGTTAATTATAATGGAATAAGGTTGCATGATAGACTATTGCAATCCAGTTGTAACATGAGTTTGCTCACTATTTCAATGGAGGAACTACATGTATTACAATTTTTGCCATAGATTTGAGTTACAATCCGTATTTAGAAACAGCAAAATGAATAGTTTAAGGATTTTGTGTTGACTTTTTTTAGTGTTCAAATTGGCATTCCACAGTTAAGGATTAAACACATTAACAGTTAAAGCTGGTTAATTGGTGTGCAGTCCATTTGATTCATTGTTTTGCTCTGTATCAACACACCCACACCAGGTGTCTCAGATAATAGGCTGGGAAACTTGGTGGTGTTGAGGATTTCCTGTCTGCAGATGTGCCAGTTACAATACTGATTGAAGCAAATCAGCTTGTAGAGTTGGTTAAAAAGCAACTGCTATTGTTAACTAATTGTAGCCTAAATTATAGTACATATTTCCTTTATTTTTGCCAGTGCATCATGGAATTTTAGTAGGATTTTATAAATAATGTTAAAAATAGTTACTGACAGTGGCACAGTTTAATAAGCTACAGTACTGTCTCTAAATGTCAACCCTTTAAAAAGAAAATTAGATTGTGTTTCTATGAGGAGTCTTGTTTTGCTGTTGGAATGTGTGATTTTCTGCTTGTATGGATAAGCCAATAAAAGCAGGCACAATGCTCTCTTTGTTTTTCTAGCAGCTTTTTTTAACTAGTCAAAATATTTGAGGGGAAAAAAAAAGAAATCTCATTTTGATACATTTTACTGTAATTTAAAAGTTTTAATCCTAAATTTTGTAGGTAACTGTCATGGACCTGTGATACTATATACTGTTACATTCCAACTCAGTGCAAGAGCTTGTTCTTGACCTTTATTTGATTTTTCCAGTTTAGCTCTATATGTCCCTCTGTCTTACTAGTGCTGTCTTTGACTTTTAGAGAATTCTCCTGAAATGGTAAGATTTTGAGGTTTTTTTGTTCAATGTAGAACCAATAAACTTTTACTATTATAAATATATATCTTCCTATATATATCTCCCTGCCCTTAATGACATACAAAAAATATTTGTTAGATACCTAATTTACCTGAGCTCCAAAGCAATGGTAAATGTGTGCATGTACAGATTAAATATGGGGTCTTCATCCAAAAGGAGTAGAGATTGTCACCTTTGTAAAGCAGATGCAACTTCTGAGCTGCAGGGCAAAGTTGCGGGAGATCAGGCTTTGTAGGGAGGGTTCATTTCAGCTGTTGAAGGGCTGAAACCTGTGGATGGAGTGCAGCAGTTGCAAACAGCTAATATATAAAAGGAATTTGTGGTAAGTAGTATTTCCATGTGAGTTTGCAATAGATGTCAAAAAATCACTGCTGTAACTGAAATTTGATTATTCACAAAATCCTTAGAAAGGATACCAAGTCACTCCATCTCCAGTGGGGTCCAGCTCTCTAGAGGAGCAACACTGCATTGATGATTACTCTAAGCAGATATTTGCAAAATAGCCTGGAATTAGTTTGTCAGAGAATGTGAGGTTGTGTACTTGTAAACTGTAACAGAAAGAGCAATGACCAGCAGCAGATTTTAAGTTTAGCTTTATAAAAAGAGTTTTCTCCTTCATGACTGCAGTGGAACAACCATTCTCAAATTTCAATGCATTTGTAAGCTTAGAGGATCCTGACTGTGTCTTTGAAATAATATCATCTTTGCTGTAAAAAAGAACTACAGCTCTAGGTCAGTGTAAAGCTGAACAGGTATCAAGTGTTGCACATCATAGGCTATCAAGCACATTGTCCTTTGTGTCAGAGTGGACATTGGGCAGATTTATTTTGTTGTGCAGTAAAATAGAATCCTCACTGTTCAGTATCAGAAAGGGTTAAGTACATAACATTTTTTGTAATAGTTTTCTTCAAGGCTTACAGCCAAACCGGTTTGAATTAAGAAGGGAAACAAATTTTGTTTGGAGATTTTCTGTGAAAAGTCCCATATGGTAAAATATTGCTGTCAACTCCTGTGAGCACATCTCTGCCAGCCCCTGTAGAAAGGGGAATGGGCCTTAGATTTGTCTTGGCAAACAAAATCTTGCCATCGAGTTTTTAACCTTTGAACTATTCTATGAAAAATAATGCACCTTGGTTCATCTCAGAGAACTCTTAATGCTAATGTGTTGTGGTTTGCTGAGGCTCTTGGTCTTTGTTCTGAACTTCCCATGTCTCTCTCTTTCTTATTAACTTAAATTCATTACTCTCTTGGTAAGATATGGCTTCTGCAATCCTAATGAAAATTGTCATTCCCATTATATCAGGCAGTGCTTTTAGGTTTTTTCCCAATATCTAGTTTTAAGGACATTCAGTCAGACTTTATTCAGCAGGGCTATTTTTAATGTACTTTTCCCTTCATTTGTTTAACCAACCTATAAACATTGAATGTAACCTTTATTTTATGCTACTTACTTTACCAGCCTGTAACTACAAAAATAACTTGTTCATGTGCCAGGCTCTGCCTCTAAGTCTGCATGTGAAGAAGGTTGGATTCAGAACTATTTCAGCACTAAGGTGCTATTTGAGTTGATAGGTGATGCTAGCCTTTACCTGAATAATGGTATAAATAGATTTAAAAATGGCAGAAAATTACTCCAAAGGAATTTCTTGGAAACAGTATAATTACAGTTTGTGCAGAATACAGGTTCTGTTCACCTATAAGTGCCAAGGAGATTGAAGCCACCTACCTCACTTGGGAATGGTGGTTGAGTACTGGGTTTTGAGACTGCCAAGCCATCCTTTGAAACCAAACCTTTGGTTAAAGCAAGCTTTGTGTGGGAGAATTAATGTAAGAGTGAACTGTAGATTTCTTCTCAGAAAATGTTTCCAGCCCACTTCACTTTTTACAGGACCTTGAGAACAAGAGAAGTAGAATTTTAGAAGCCTGTCCCATGCTGTAAGTTTTTAATTTGGTTACATGTCACTTGGAGTTGCTTTTGTTGTTAACTCAGGTGTGCAGGGGATGGCCATGGCCAGGTTTTTGCACTACAAGCTTTCTGTTGAGAGGACTTCTCAGTGTAAAAATTATTAGCCAGTGCTGCAGGAGAGAGTGCAGTGAGCAGCCTTGGCAGAGAGCCAGTTACTGCCCTAGCACTGACTAAGGGCCAGATTTTTTTTCAAATTGTGGCAGGCATTCTGGAGGTTTATCAGTAATGGATGTAATGTTCAAAAGCATCCTTGTAAAAATGGTGCACACTATCAATGTGATAAAGGTTCTGAACTTTTTTTAACCTTACTTAATCTTACTCTAGTCAATATTTTCCTGTAATCTGAACAGTAGTTACACTGAATTGGTTTTATTAGTCATTATCAGCTGGTTATGTTTTAGTGAACATCCTGTGGGTTTTAGGAGACACTTGAAGGAGGAAAGATTAGTGGTCTTGAAACTAATTTGGGGGATGTGTCAGGCACTCAGAACAAAGAGTGCAGAACAGAGAAGAGAGTATTGAGACTGGGAACACAGACAAGATTTTGATTAAGGTCTGACTGAGGTGAGACTGGATAAAGTTAGAAAATGATGTGTCAAAATGCCCATGTATAGGGAAGAAGTGGAAAATACTATTGGGCTTGAACTTTATTCCAGAAAAACTGTCCTGTCACCCAGCAGGATCCTCACAGTGGCCATCTACAATAAAACGCACGGTTGGCTCCAATATGGATTTTTCAAATGTTGAGAGGCAAACAGGCATTCCAGTTTCTGTGGTTAAGAAACTCTGGAAGACCCATTATAAAATTCTGCTGTCAGCTGCAGTTTATCACCCTGGGAAATCTTACTGGATGCAAGAGTATGCTATCACTCATTTACCACTGCTACTTACCTGACTGTGCCTATTCCTCTGGCTTCTTCAGAGTTTAACTGCTTCAGTCTCCACTGTTGAGGGTCCTGCACCTAAAGGTCACAGCAGCCTGATACTTCTTCCCCTTGTTCTGTGTGCAGGTGTGATTACCAGAGCCCCTGGGTGATGGGGCACAAATGCCACATCACAACACAGCCAGCCTGGCCAGGGTCTCTGATGGGAGCTTCAACCACTCTCCTGTCATTCCCTGCAGCAAAACTGGCTGGCAGCCCCTTTAGGAAGCCATGTTGCTGGATTTTACAAAAACAGGTCAAAAGTTGTTCTTTGCTTTTAAAGTTAAAAGCAAATGGGGACAGGCACTGAAAGCCGGGTTCTGTGTGGTTTTCACAGCTGTGTGGTAAGTGTATGGGTCTATGAAAGATGAGATTATGGTCTGCTATTCGAAGTGCAGGAGGCAGGTAACCTTTTTAAGGGTCAGATTTGAGTTGCACCTTTCTGCTAGATGTCTGGCATATTATTTTGCTGTTTTGAATGAAAGCTAAATCTCATCTTATGTCCTATACAATCATACACTCCTGTTCTTTGGCAATTTCAGGACATCTTCAAACTAAAAGCCATGTGCTGATTTTAGGCAAAGGGTGGGTTTGTGTGCCTGGCAGGATTTGGGATCTTAGAAATAAGCTGTGAAGTCATGCTTTCCTGAATTTGTAAATGTGAAAAAATTAGGAGTTATGGGTATGAAATGAAAGTCTTACTGAGAAGTGGTGAGAATTGATTCTATAGTAGTAAACAAATGTTGGGAAATACCAGAACTCCCTGAATTTGGCACTATAACCTACCAAGACATGCTGTATAATAATGAGCCTGAGCTACTGAATTTGAGATGAAGCAAGATCAGTAAGTATAATTCTGGTTTATGGAGGTGAACCTGCATGGGACTAAAGGCCAATAAAGCTTCAGTTCAGTGTTTTAAAATTTTGGTTTTGCTTTCAGAAATAATAGTTAGGCAGTAAAATTGAGAGAGAGACTTCACTGTGAGAGGCAGCTCATTTTTTTGTAACTCTTAACTATTAATACCGGGCTGTACATGTGTTAAAATAGACTGGAATGGAAAGGTTAAGTGTTATCCTGCAGATTTGATAGACTCAACTGTTGTTGTCACAGGTCTTTAAATTACTCTATTGACAGTTTTTCTTTTTTTCCTCTTTCAGTGCCTGCCATTGCGTGCTAAGTTTTCTCTTGGCTCTGCCTGGCAGGAAAAAGGGGAAACTAGAAAACCCCATTAGTTGTCCATTTGCAGAATACCCAGGCTTTACTCTCAATACACAAAGAAATACAACGGTAGGAAGTTGTTTCACATCCGAGCCAAGATAAGGTCCTGGAGGTTTATTATTTTTGTTGCCTGATAGCATCAGGACTGGGGAGCAGGGGGCAGAGAAGGAACAGCAGATCAGCATCCCATGGGGACAACAGAAGGGAAGACAGACAGATAGCCAAGTGCCGACAGCTTCAGTCAGTACTCCCAGAGGAAGTGTTGGTTTCACCAGATGAAATTAATACACAGAAGTCTTTACAGAGGCATTCAGATGTGACATTGTTTGAGGGGCCTGGCTATATGGCAGATGTATAAAGCAGTGAATCATATGTTTACATATAATTAGGTCTGTATTGACAAGCCAGGTTTTCCTTTTGTTTAATAATTTCCTACCTTAACATCAAAGAGGTTGTTTTTATAATGAAAACACATTTCCCTTTTTGTTTTGCTTTGCTATAGCTCTGTATTATCATCAAATGCAAAAATCACAGCTAACGCAAAGGAGACCTGTATGTGTAGATATATCCATATTCACTTAAAGCCTCTAAAACAGATACAATGTTATAAAATTTCCTTAATTTGGATATATTCAGGTAATTTTTTTCCTATGTGATCCTGTGTAGCCTTAAAAATTTTGTGAGTACCTCATAATTTCACTGAGCTTATTAACTTTCAAACAAGTTGGATAGGCTTTAAGATTCCGATTTCTGGGTCGGGAATTGCTTCCTTAGATACTTTATAGAAAGCTCAGTGTAATGCTATTAAGACTTCGGTGATCTAAGGGGTAACTATGCAGAAAACTACAAAAATATGTTTTTAAAATATGAGATAATTTGATATCATTGGAATAGGAAGCTGTAATAAAATCTGGGCTTGGTTGGATTTGCCTCATTTATTTTTAAATACATTTAAAATAATGTTTCTAAACTCTACAGAAATAGCTCAAATACAGTTTGAGATAACTAAATCAGCATTAAGGACTTGAGAGTAAAGTTGATAAAATTTTTCATCTAAGCTGAGGGAACTAAAAATAAGTATATTCAGATTACAAGAAACAAGGACTTCAGGAATGTTTAAAATTGAACAGCATTATTAATTTTTATCCAAAAAATATACGCAACACACTGTTGGCAATGAGTGCCATTTTATTGGAAATTTTCAGTATAGAAGTTGCTTAGTTTTTATATATATATTTGTGCTACATTAGGAAACCGAATTTAAAATGTTCAATAACTATTAAGTCGTGTGTATTTTGCACTTTTTCCAGTGGGTGCTGTCCTCCATATTTAAAAAGGATAACCCTCTGAAGTCTGAGCAAAGGCAATAATGATCGAGCTCCTTTCACACAGAATGTCATATCCATACTTTCCACGCCTGCAGCTTTTATAAGTTTTGTCATGTTTCTGCTTGGACTGTCAAATAGCATGAAGTTCTTGGAGACCCACAGTGGAGGATGCCAGCTTTTTAGATTAACACTGCTGAAGTTTTCCAATAGCTTTTACTTTAATTTCTTTTTTTTTTTTTTCTTAAGGCCGAGTCCCTGACACCAAAACTCTCAATTTGGAGACAGTTGGAGTGAAAACTGATTCTGAAACTGGAAAGATTATTGTTGATGCCAGTGAAGCTACTTCTGTTCCTCACATTTATGCAGTTGGAGACATAACAGAGGTACTGAGTCTACATAAACTATTTTACAATAACAGGAAGCCAACTTTGTTCCTGACTAATAACTAGTCCCCAGATGTCGTCATGCTCTAGCATATATCTTAGTGTTTTGCACTTTTTCACTTGGCAGAGCTGGAGTGTTTATGCCAGCCACCTGGGCCAGTAATTTCCTTCACAGGGATCCTGTGAAGTATCTCAGCATGAGAGGTTATTGCTGATGTTTATCAGGGAATGCATCATTGGTCACAGGCTAATAATGATGTCTTTATCACTTCAATTATCTTTCTAATAATGTTTTTATCACTTTTGACATATGACTTCATACTGTCTGTGAATGCTGAGTTAAAGCAGTTCTTACCTTCTGTAGCTGAATACATTTACTGGGAATGACCGTGACAAGTTCTGTGATTGCATTTGGAGTATTTTGGGTGTTAATAGAGACTAATCACAAAACAGCTTTTCAGCTCTCTGATGGAAAATGCTTCTGACAAAAGTTCCTTCCTCTAGAATAAGAAAAAGTAATTGCTGGAAATACTAAATGCATTTGACTTTTGCTCATGATTCATGAATGATTATACCAAATAAACATGAGGGGTGTGGGGTTTTGTTTGGGTTTTTTTTCTTGTTTTATAAGGAGGGGACATTATAACTTAAGCAAAATAATTTACTTGTTAGAGAGATAAAACCAGATTCTATGGCCTTATTCTAGTGCTATTGATAATCTATAGTCATATATGATAAGTATGTCTTGTTACGATAAATGTGCACTTAAATACCTTCAATCTGCCAATTTTCTTTTTACATAAGAGCTCAGATTATCTGTTGTAAGTTGGGCATCTTCAAATATGTTGACTACTAAAAAATGTTTGTCTGGATTCTGAACTGTAGATTTACAGGGGAATGTTGTCATCATCTGTCCGCTGTGCCTGCAAAATTTGGGCAATATGTAGAATACAGAGGCTGGGCATTGCAGGATGCAGAGTTCTCTCACCTGTTACTGAACCTTATGGAATTGAGGTCTTCCTATCAAGATTGTTTTTCATATAGTGCAGGCATCTGCTTTACAAGTCTGGTAAAGTTAAATACTGTAACAATATCCAAACACTATATACAGTATAATTTTAGAGAAATTTAAAAGATTTCTCCTTCTGCCATGTTTAAAATATTTTAAAGGTCTCTCAAATGTATAAACCCTACAGGTGCTTTTAGTTTCTGAAGAGATGTAATGGGTTAGATGATGACTTGGGAATAGCCCTGCAAATTTCTGATTGGGCTCTGGAGCTGCCAGAGACACTTAAATCTCATAAATCTGCTGACCACTCCTGACCTCTTCCCTCTGTGTAGACATGTGTTTCTTCCTGTCTGTCTCCATCTTCATGTGAAGGATTTGCCATTTCCTTTTAAATTGTGTTAAAACTCTTTCCTTCTCAGGTATTTCTCCTTTTTTTCCCTCCCCTACTCTACACAACTTCTCTGTCCTGTTGTCCTGTCCAGTCACTCAGAGCTTTGGGATTTTGTAGAGTTCCTCTCCTTTCTTCTCATTTCACATGCAGATTCCCTTTATATTTGTCACTTCTTGCCCTGGGATATTTCCTAAAGTCCACTTTCTGCCCACAATAACCTCCTACACCTGCTTATTCCTGATACATATGCCTTGGCTGGGCCTCCTGCTTTCCAAAATTTTCTTTTTAATTTCATCCAAGAAGCAGTTGTTAGAGGCAATGCTGGCAGGGCTTAGATTCTCTTGCTTATTTTGCTGCCAATCTGCAGTGTTATTTTGGGCAAGTAATTTCCTTTTGGATGCTTTTTGTCTTCTGCCCTTTGAGGATTTAGTTAAATAAGAAATATAAAGTTGGAGGCAGGATGCTCTCCTCTTTCATACCCTGGATCTAAAAAATCATGTCTTCATTTATTTGTCATTTTCATTTTGTTGTTAAAACTTGGATTTCCTTTTCCTGCTTTTGTCCTCATTAGTGCAGATTTTTGAACTTGAGTGGTTCAATAGACACTTCTAAATATAAGTGTTAAAAACAACAACACAGTTCTACGCTGTGCCCAGTGTACAATTGAGGGAGAAAATGAAAAAGTTAAGTCAGTGCTCTCCAGAAATATTCCCTTAAGCTTTTATCTGCATATTGGCTCAATGCAGGGAATTAGAGATTGTCATATAGTACTCATACATTCAAGTGTTTAGAGATAAAAAGAATTACTGCTGCTATCTTATCTGAATTCAGCACAATGTAATTCCACTTGCTAAGCAATGAAATTTATTTTATTTGAGTACTTAAATTAGTTTAGGTTTTTTTTTAAAGCAGAATTAATTTAGATAATAAATTTCATTGGCATGGGAACCAGCACTGAAAGAAATTTCTGTGTTGGTGCACATCTCATTAACACACACACGAGAATCAAGTGCATCCTGCTAACAACCACAAAGCTGCAGAGCTTGCTTGTGGTACTTTCTGGGTGTGACCTACCAAAAGGGCACAGGAAGGGCAATCTTGTTTCCTGTGAGTGAGCATCAGTGATCCTTAAGAATCATTATAAGAATTATTTTTACCTCCAGTGTTCCTGCTCAGGATTTCTCTTTGCTCTGCTTTGTCTCTGTCAGAGTTTCTTTGCTAACATGAAGTGCTTCTGCTCAAATTTTGCAAGTAGTTCCCAAGCCCTCCTCCCTCCTTTACCACTCCACACTGAATAAACACTAAATTGCTACCAAAAAGCAAGAACTACTTTTTTGGTTTGAATTCAGTGCCCTGGCTGGAAGGGGAGTGAGAGAGGGGGCAGGCGAGTTTCCGGATTGCTCAGAGTGACTGTTTTCATTTGGAAGTCATACCCAGCTGGTACGAATGGGAAACTATGTGTGCATGAGTGTCTTGTTGCACCCCTGTATGACAAATGGAATCCTAATGTTACCCAAGATGTTCATATGGAAGACAGGGGGAAAAAATCTTCCAGATGTCAGTCAGTTTGTGTACCCTCAAAAAACATTTTTTGTGTTTTGGCAAAATATTATTTTCAACTGACAGGTGAAATTGCATTTCAGCATTTTCGTTTTCTGTGCTCAGGAAGAGGAAGATCAAGCTGGAATTTTAGTTTGAATCTTTTTTTTCAGTGCTGATATAAACCCTCTGTGTTAAAATACTTCCTCCAGTAGTGTTCTTGTTGAAAAGCATGGCACACACTCTAAAGACATTTTCTCAGAAGGAGGTTTATCACATGGTCAGGCCACTACATCTGTCATATTTCAAAGGGTGTTACAACAAAGATGTGTAGAGAAAGTGGAATGTACAGTATGTTGCTTTGAATAGAAATGAGACCAAAAAGAGTTGTGTTAGAACAAATACACATCACTTCAAAGCTTTTTAAACTCTCTTAGGACCATCACGGTTAAATGTATAATCCATTGGAGGATTCTTATGAACAATTTGTATCCATAATTATCAGCAGAGTAGTTCTACACATGACTGCAAAGTGAATGTTCATTTCAAATATTTACCAAGGAAGGTCTTTAAGTCATTGTTTATGAGGAATTGGGCTTTATCTGCATGGGTGTTTTAGTAATTAGTTGGGTTTTATGGAATGCATGGCAGTGCTTTCACAATTTTATCTCTCGTTCCAATCTTCTATTCATTTCTGGAATGCCAAAACAACATACATTTCCTGCTACAGAAATGATTGGCAGACATGTTTCAGGCAAATGTGTATAAGAAAAAACAAATTTCATCTGGTAAATTACATTTACAGACTTGAACATCAAAATGAAAAATTGTGACTTGACACAATGTGATGTTAGAAGGAAAAAGGGATAGACTTGCAGTTTTGTGATTTGTCATGAACTGTGGAGGAAAAATAGATTAGTCTTCATTAACAATTAGAATTGTGATTTCTGTTATCAGGTTAGATATAATGTTTCAGATTGCTTTTTGCAATGGAACTTTTAAGTGGTTATTAGTACAGATTAAAGTCTAGATGCCTATTAATATGTAGATAATTTATATGGTATGTGTACTGAAGAAAATGGTAGCTAAAACCATGTACAGAGTCCATCTACCAGTGTAGAAAAAAAGATAAGCTGGTAAAGAGAATGGATTCCAGTAAATGCTAAAAAACTTCAGGATAATGAAAAAGAAGTGAAAAGCTTTGAATGTGTGTGGTGGGGAATCCTTATTTTATTTTCTGCTGAGAACTGATTTTGAGAGCTTATTGAATGACTGCCTCCAAGTGGGGCTTTGCAGGAGTGTGACAAGTGTGGTATCTAAATAGGACCTGTGTGAATCAAAACTTCACACATTTTATAAAGCATTCCATGTTGTCCCCCAAAGGTGTTTCTAAGTTATGGTTTTCTTATGTCTCCACATCATTCCTTCTGGACTTGTGACCTCTTTTCTCATGTCAGACAAGCATTTTGATGATATGTATTGGATGAACTCTTAATCAATGGGGTTTTTTTATTAGATTTATGAATTTTGTTTGGTCTCATTAACTTATACATACTGTTATTCCTTGGACTTGAAAATATTCTCTTGCAAATGCCTTACTTCAATTTGCAAAAACGTTCAAGTTCTTTAAAACCAGCTCTGCAGTTCTGATGCTCCAGTGGTAGTGTGCCAGCACTCAGAATTAGGGTTCTGGCACAGCCATAGCCCTGTTTGGATATAAAAAGTAGCCAGGACTCATGGTTTGAACCGGAGCACATCCTGGTCATATCCTGCTATCGTTCCATTTCTCACTTGCAGGAAGTTTGCATTTGCCAATAGCAGTCCCTTTCAAGCCCCTCTGTAATAGCAGAGCCTGAGACCGGCACCAGCTCACCCCATAGGTCAGGACCAGCACAGAAGTCAGTAATAGTGTCCACAAATAGCTAGGTTTTGTGCCTGTGTTCTGTAAAAATGTGTCAGACAAAAATTCTTTTTAAAGGTCTGATATTATAAAAACACTATTGCTTTAAACTTGGCTCTTCCTGCTTTAAAAAGACACTCTAAAAAATGTCTTCATGGCTTACTTTGGAGAGAAAGGGGGAAGTGAACAGTTAGCACGTGAATATGTGCTGCTTTTCAAGAGGTGACATGATAAGATATAAAGATTTGAAATATTTGTGACATTTTCCCTCCATTAAGACAGATAGTAAACTCAGACTTAAAAGCATGTTTGGACAGAAATTATTATTGCTTTTTCTTTTTGGAGCCCTGGCTACCAGGCTGGAATTCCAAAGATTTGGCCTTCCTCTGACCATTGTCCCAGGAGAAATCTTTGGATGCCGCTTCTCTTTTAGTTCAAACAAAGCTTTGTGCTCTCTTCTTAGGGCCGTCCTGAATTAACACCCACAGCAATAGCTGCAGGAAAACTGCTGGCTCAGCGTCTTTTCGGCCAGTCTTCAGAACTGATGGACTATGACAATGTGAGTTGTTTTGTCTCTTTTCACTAAGAAAAATCTTTAGCTTTTTTCTTTAAAAGAATTTTTAAGGAATTGTGTTTCATCACCTGGAATCTAGCTTTGACAGCAGCCAAAGTGGAGGTGTGTACCCGAGCTGCACCCCTCAGTCATGCACAAGTGTCTGACAGGCAGCTGCTTCACATGGTTCAACAGTAACACCTTCTGCTTCCTCCTGAGCAGGTGCCTACCACAGTCTTCACTCCCTTGGAATATGGGTGTGTTGGACTGTCAGAAGAAGCAGCTGTGCAATGTCACGGATCAGATAATATTGAGGTATGAAAACATCTTTAATTTTCTAGTTGGTGTCAGAGTTGCCCTGTGGAAAGGCAGAACTTTCACTGCTATATCAAGTAAAACTTTTGGTCCCCAAAATACTGTGTTTACAGTTAGGGAGTTGGTGTCTCCAAGTGCTCAGAACTTCGGTAGTATTGCAGCAGGTCACAATGGGAACTGTTACCTATTGGGTTTAAAATTGCTGATAGGGTGTGACAGCTTTAGAGTAGCTGCCATTTTAGAAAGTTACATTGTGCAGCATCATTAAATAACGGTTATGTTGCTTTCAACAAGTCACCCTTGAAAAGATATGTTGTGTTACTCTTACTTGCCCCAGGGAAAATCATTAATGAAAAAATAAGAATTTACTATTCAGAATGCAAAAATTACAGTTTGGGTTTTGTTGTGGGATACATTGTTATAGATATGAAAAGATCCTTGGATTTGATTATTTTCAGTAAACAAGGCATTGAACCTTTGGGAGAAGCTTAAAAATGCTAGTTTTTTTCCTTTAATTTGTCTAAGTAGCATTATTTGTGAAGTTTTTTTCAGTTTTGTTTTTAATGTAATGATTTTCTGAGAAAGGTTTGTGTTAAGCTCTTACTGTGCTTTCCATATTTTTCTTTAAAATAATGAACAGGTTATAAATAAATCAGTTTTTGTATAATGGTATAAATATGTAGTAACAGTAGTTACTATAATAATAAATAGCAAGTTTTGATACAATAGTACTCTCTAACACAAAACGTTACTGTTTTTCCTACCAGGTGTACCATGCATATTACAAACCTTTAGAGTTTACAGTGGCTGAAAGAGATACAACTCAATGCTATGTGAAAGTGAGTTTTGTGAGCTTTTAACTTGCTTTTAAGTTAAAACAGGGGATATGATACAGCCAGCTTTAAAGAGGACTGTTTGGCAAAAAAACATCTCAAGATGGATATTTTCTTGGTGACAGACATCTTGAAATTGCTTTACAGATATAAGCATTTTTCAGAACTGACATTCTGTTGATTAATACCATCTTTGAACTGCTTTTAAGGTCCTAAGAAATATTTTAAATTCTATAGAGATCAATCTCTGCTTTTCCCAGCAAAGTTCTTAACTGGTTACATGTAATATTTATATTAGCACCTCTTGCCAAAAGTATGATACCTTCAAAAAATTAAGC
The DNA here is from genome assembly GCF_000738735.6 of Corvus cornix cornix. Taxonomy (NCBI): domain Eukaryota; kingdom Metazoa; phylum Chordata; class Aves; order Passeriformes; family Corvidae; genus Corvus; species Corvus cornix. The sequence goes on from NC_046345.1 coordinate 7,693,991, forward strand.
ATAAGGCTTACAAAACTACATTAACTAGTCAATCTCTACTCATGGAAGCAAAAAAGCTCCCGGTTTAGACTGAAGTGTCAGACCTGAAAAGTGCCTTCTGCAGCAATCCAGTTGCTTCAGTGTTGGAAAGGTTTTTGATACTCTTGCCCATGGTAGAGAATCTTAGATAAGATGAAGTGTAGTGTTGGTAGAGTATATAACAATTTTCTTTTTCTTTCTTTTCTCCTCAACATCAGGGAACAGTCGTCTTTGCATAAATAAGTCCATCAATTATATTATACGATATTATGTTGTTATTGTTATGTAAGGAATGTCCATTGTCAATAATTGCAGTTTTTCTGACTGTATTTTGTCACATCTGAATTATGTATGTGCTTGCCTTAAGTGTCCCAAGTACAAGTGTAACTAAAGTGATGATGTTCCATTTTATGTATTCCCTTTGAATTATGTCAATTAGAGTAAATATTTAAGGGTAAAGTAGTAATAGCATAACAGTTGTTGGATGATATTTAATATAGTCCTTACTAAACTCTCAAAACATAAAAACAAACATGTAACTTGAGTGTTTCAAACTCTATTGCAAGAATTTTTCCTTTAAAACTCCTTAATATTGAAAGTCCCACATCAGGATTGCTGCTGTTCCTGGCATTCCCGATGAAAGAATGCAAGCTTTTACTGAATAGCAGAACTTAGTAGGTTAGTGATAATTTAATGCTTGATGGGAGCATGCAGGGAGAGACTGACTTTCTTTTCATAATTATAAAGATGGTGTCCTTACAGGAACTAAAAAGTTTTCATTAAGTCCTCTAATAAAAGTTAAGTGTGCAATGACTCAGGCTCTCCCAGATACTTATTAACCTTCATCTTTGGCTGCTTCTGAGGCTCGACTCCTTTTTAGGTATGTGGTAAATGTATCTCACCAAACATGCTGCTGTAAGTGTTTACTGACTGAGTCACAAAGGCACAAAATATCCTGTAATTAGAAGTGGTCATCTGTGAGAATACAGCTGATAGTGGTAGTGGTCATCTGTGAAAAAATAGCTGATGAAAACAACTGCACAGGCTTGGAGAAGTGCTGAGGTGGCCACTCAGTGGAAAAGAGCACTGGTCTGGTCACCAGACTATAGAAAGTACTTACAGGGTTTCATACAAATGGCAAACAACAAAGTATTCAACACATTCAATAAGAAATTATTGTTGTCAGTGGCTCCCTCAAGTCTGAAAGAAATACACTAATAAAGCTTCAATTCAGGAAAGTGCTTAAGGACAATAAGAGTAAGAGCTATTCAAGTCAGTAAGACTTAAGCAAGTGCATAAGCTTTTGGCACACTGGAAATAAACAGCTGAACTAGGATCTTGGGGCACTCCAGTTTCATTCAATTCATCTTCATGCCTTATCTTTAAGTGTTCTGAGAAAAGATCTCTATGTGATGTATTGTTTTCAGATGGTGTGCTTACGAGAGAGGGAGCAACGAATACTTGGCCTTCATTTCATTGGACCAAATGCAGGCGAAGTTATTCAAGGATTTGCTCTTGGAATCAAGTAAGTACAAAAGAATGTCTCTAGCTTCTAAAGCCTGCTTCTTAAGTTATTGTAAGATTATAAAAGATAACTGCCTAGTTTTGGCAACACTATAAAGAATGCATGCTTTTTGTTACTTTTATAGAGTATTGCACATATTTTCACTGAAAATACTGCAGTTCTTCATTAAGATGTACTGGATTTAGTTACTGTAATACTGGATATAGTTAGGGAACAACTGAGGAAAATATATTGTTATTTGATATAGTTAAAGCAAAAACCAGAATTGTGCATTAACTTAGTAATGTTAGTTTTTTCCGTGTAGCTTCTTTTGCATTCTGTGCACAGGATAGGAAATCACCATACAGTTTTGCAAGCTACTTCTTTAAAAAGACATCTGTGCTTTTGAGAAAAACCTTTCTTTACAAGCATTTCCTTTCCTAATCTCATCTTTAAATTTGCACGGCCATGGCTCCTTGAAAGTTCAGGAAGGATTTGCATGAATTCTTATATTTCTGGGGTAAAAGCTAAATATAATATAGTAAAAAAGAAACTTCTGTAGGATGATGGGAGATGGAAGGTACTTTTGTTTGAAGCAATCTGATAATTGCAATAACAAACTTATCTTTTGTGATCTGATCTTGTTTAAGATTGTGCTCAAATATTAATATAGAAGTCCTCCATTTGAAGGAATAAGGAGTGATTCTTGGTCCTCTCTGGTTAAATGGAAAATTCCTGCTATGCTTCTTGTGTGCTACAATTATTTCTTATTTGTTTTTTAATTTCCCTTTCTTATTGCTGATTCACATCTTCAGAAATGTTGATTCCTATATTTACATTACAAAATTATAGTTTTTAACTCCCTCTTCAAAGAAAGTAGTCTGGGACACAATAAATCATTTCCAGTTGTGATGTCAGTTCATTTTCCTAAATTTGATCACCATTTTACTGCAGTTTTAGTCCTGCAGTTGTGAGTGACTATTATAAATGAAAAGCAGAAAGGATTAAGAAGGCAGGACCGCAAGTATCATGTGAGGAATATCTTGAAAATCACTGATTGCAGTGTACCCTCGGTACACATTTTCAACATGTGTTTGTAGTCCATTAATTGCCAGTGGTGTAGATTCTAGAACTACATTTTTTAGGATGTCATTGTTTTGAAGTTTTATCCAAAATAACCATTGAAAAGGAAGCACATGAAACTGGAGTGCTTTTCTGCCTTGCTTGAGGGAAATGAAAACTTTAGCCACAGTAAGAGGTTTTCAGCAGGTCAGATTCTTGTATTGGTTTCTATTGCATTGCACAGAGTTTTCAATGTGGAACCTCCACTGTAAAAGCTGCTCTTCTCCTTTGTCAAATATTAGGTCTTGCTTCAGCCTCTCCGAAGGATGATTTTTCATTTTATTTCCCCACCTAGCACTCCAGTAACATCTGTGGTCAGCAAAGATCTTTTGCCTGTCAGTGCTTTTTTGGATGTAAGGGGAGGCACCAGAAGGCATCTATGGCTCCTTTCCCTGTATTTTGTAGAGGGAGATAACATTATTCCATAGAGAGCTTGAAACAATTCTTAAATTTAGAGCCATCTCAGCTATTCTTACAGCATGACCTGCCAGGAATAGCAGTTCAAAAGAAAGTCATCAAGTCTTAAGAATGTTACTGGACAAGTAATGGAATTAAGCAAGTGGGATTGTAGCACAAGGGGGTTTTAGTGGGTTTTGTTTGCTTGTTTGGTTGTTTTTTTCAAATGAGAGACTTTTTTTCCCTCTGCTTATAACATTGGTATGTTCACTGTAAGCATCAGAGACTTTAGGTTCATGGAAGAATATGCTGGTATTACTTCCTTCAGCAGATTCTTTCCAGCAGTTCTAATTAAGTTTTTCTTCCTCTGTGTGTATGTGTGCATTTTTTTCCATCTGGAGTTAGTGAAACACACATGTATGTACAAGAAAAGCTGAAGGTTGCAGTTTTGTCATATGTTTTTGCCACAGGCTCAGTTGTGACTTGGGGTAAATTGCTTAATTCTCTCTGTCTCAACTCTTATGACAATTCTTTCCTACCTCAGTGTTGTGAAGCTGGGCGTCTACGTGTTGTGTAAGTGCCTGAGAAATAATAGACAGCAGTGTTTGAAGAACAAATGCAACTCCTCTACCCGATAAAATGGACAAGAGCAGAATTACTTTGATGTTTTAGCACCTTCTAGCTGCTTCAGGTGAATAGCATTTGACTTTGTGTGTCTTTCTTTTTTTGTTGTTTTTTTGGTAGATGTGGTGCTACATATCCTCAGCTGATGAAGACAGTTGGCATTCACCCTACCTGTGCTGAAGAAGTTACCAAGTTGCACATTACAAAGCGTTCTGGCTTGGATGCAACAGTCACAGGCTGCTGAGGTTAAGTACCATCCCTGGAAAGAATGAAAAAAAGCACAAAACGTATTTGTAAAGAAAAGGGGCACTTAGAGTTGAAACAGCTTTAATGGTTCAGGTTACAGGAATCTTTCTCGTTCTCCTTGAAGACAGCTTTTTCTCACAGCCAAAAAATTTTCCTTGCACCATCACAGTTCTAAAACCAACATAGTCCTGCTGCAACAAATCTCTATTTCAAAGTGCCTAAAGCTCTTCTCTTGCTGGGAGCTAGGGATAATTACAGTATTTTATATATAAATATAACTAAGGCTCATGACATCTGAGGCTATCTACAAATGAAGCAGTTGTCATTTGGGTTGCCCTGTTGGCATGACTGACTGCCAGCAGAATAGTCTAAAATGCTGACAGTCAGACAGGGCATCCCTTAGAAGTTTGGTGGGATGCTTTGTCCTGCATGCTTGGATTGCTCATTACTGATTCCGGGTAAGCAGTCATCTTTGGGTTTTTTCCTTTAAAAGGTAATGTGTAAAGGAATTTAATAGAAAATCACCTGAAGCCATACTGCTGCTGGAAGAATCACAATGGATTAATCAGCAGCAGCCTGGTAACATTGTTATGGTGAGGACTGAGAATGAATGATCTCAGAGGTGCTAAAGGAAGTGTTGGATTTTATAGGGGTGCCTCTGCCTACTCCTGAAATTTTTAATTCAGCTCAGTCCAAACTAAATTGATGCATCTCACAAATTACTGCTTGAACAATGTACATTGAGCTGACAAGTAGAGTAAAACCCACTAATAATCCACCTTATGCAGCATTTTCTGTTTTATAGAATGCAGAAATATGGCTGAAGCTGAAATATTTTCTTGGTTTGTTTTTAAGACTTTCTTGCTGATGAGCTGGAGACTATATCTGAATTGACTTATGTCTGGCTTTAATAAAACATGTTACTGAAGGGAACTAGATTAAACACTGATCCAGAGAAGAAATGGTCCTGCTCTGAGCAAAGATATAAAATAATCATCTGCGACTTTTTCTTTTTTTTTTTTTTTTTTTTTTTTTTTTCCCTCCGTGCTGGCCCGAGTAAGAAAGCATTACCCTGTTGCACATTGCTGCTGATTTTCGGGATCTCCAGAAGGGGGAGGTGCTGGCTCATCTGTGGCAGGAAAGGAACAAATCTGAGTGAAGCTTCTTGGGCAGAACCCAGTTAAGGAGGTAGCCTGACAAAGGCAAACACAAACCAAACTGCACTGAATTTCAATCCCAGTTGCAGTATTTTGATGTGCACAGTCAGAGTTTCTTGCACCCTTTACAGCAGAATAGTGCACACTGGAAGAGACCAGCCTGAGATGAAACAAAATATATCGTTTTTGCAGTTAATTGGTATCAGTGTTTGATGTGTGGAATTTGTTATTTTCATTCCAAACTTGTTGCAGTTTTGAAGAATAGTCTGATGATCATGTACGTATCTGCTATTTTAATTTGATTGGTATTTCACTGCTGCAGCAACACGGACAAATGGTTGGTTTATATGAAGTGTGAAATCATTTTTACCATGAGAATTGTACCTATCTGAGAAACTATTAGGAAAAAAGGGATCAAAACTTCCTTGTAAAGTAGGATGTAACAGCATTTATCACACTCTCATTGATATGAGAATATTAAATTTTCAAATATTTGTTTTAACTTAAACAACAACAAAAGAAGTCCTAAATGTTTTCTCTACAAACTTTCCTGATTTTTTTTGGTCCAGGTTTCTGGTCCATAAAATAGGAAGGAGTGATACAGTTTGACTCTTAAGTGGCATTCCCTGTCAGATCTGCTGATGCCATTTTTCATCTGTGAAGTCATCCATAAGTTTGTAGTTGACAAGAAATATTTGGATTGGAAGTGTAGTTGAAACAATGCCTGAATTTTGCAGCTGCCTTTAGAGGAAATGATGAAAACTTTGTATCTATAAAAATAGGTGCATACCTGCACATTCAGAAGTTTGTTTCCTTTAATAAAGGTCCTTATGAGTATGATGCAGCAAAAGCCCTTGCTAGATTTTCCCCAGCTGTTTACAAAAAAAGAGTTCATAGTAAATTAGGGTTTCTTAAAATGTTTTACTTAATATTCCAAAATACAGAGATACAGCCTAAGAGAGATTTTGCTGTGAGAAACAGCTCACCTCTGACAAAACTTTAACGTGTATGCATGCAAGATTTTCTTTCTAGTGTTTACCTATTATAGTTCCTTTTGTTTCCCACAAATGAAAGCATTGGTGTTTAACCATGTAAAATCTGCTTCTCTTATCTGCCCTACCAATGCATCCAGCAGACGGAGTTATCTGTCCCTACAGACAAATCAGTGGAAAGATGAGTTAATTTCATTCATCATAAAGTTCAAATTAATTATTTGGGACAGCAAATAGAGTGATCTCAAGGAAATGTGTCCTCAGTGTATATCGAGTGTGTAACTAAGGCATGGCATCATTTTCAGAAGAAACAGAACTGTCTTGGTTTTAGAATTGCTGAGTGGCCTGCATGAAATTGTTCCAGTCTCTTCAACAGCAGCCTGGTTCTGTTCCTCATTTAGTGGAAAATTCTGTTGCCCCCTGAAGTAAAACTAAACATACCATCACACCTACATAATAATGTCAGAATCAACAGCAAGACAGAATAATGACACATACTGTGATTGTGCTTTTTTTCCTGAAGGATTCACCAGGGATGGTGCTTAAGAATTTTTTTTAAAGCCCGACTAATGTAAATTGAAACAACTGATCTACATTGCAACTTACTGATTGCATGTGAAAATGTAAAAAAAAATGTAGTCAGGCTTCTCAGGATGCCAGCTGATGAGGATTTGTTTGTCAAACCACACCATGGTGCAAACAAGTCTGAGCTTTGCTGGGTCCCTCATATCTGTGATCCCAATATTTATTGTGTTGTGAATTAAATAATGAATAAAGAATTTTTTTTTTCTAGTAAATGTGTGATTGTACTTACTTAATTTTGTACACATGATTTCTGCTTACAATAGATACACTTTTTGATCTTAATGCTGTCTCTCTTGGTTGAAGTATGTGTTAAGGAAACAAAGAAGTAGACAGACTCAGACCTTTTATTAAGGAAATGTTGATACCTCTCTGTTTCTGTGTGTAAACTGAATAACCATTGAGATTTTTCCAGGCTGGATGGCCTCTTATTTTAAATTTAAATTAAGAGAACCAGTAGACTCGGTAAGTATGGTTTCAGATATTGCCTTGTTTATTCCACCTAATGAGGTCTAACAGGTATTTTCACTGCCCTGCATGCTGACATGCTTCTTGAAGTCTTGTCAAGAGTAAAATCCCCGAGTGCAGTCAGAGCATTATACAGGGCTAAAGTATTCTATGTGAGCTGTTCACTTTGGGGTTTAAACTAGAACACAGAGTGGAGAAAATGCACTGCAACAAAGCCTATTAGTAGCTATGGGTACTGCTAGGTAAAAATATTAGAAAATTAATAGAAAAATGACTAGCAAAACATATTTAGAATTCTGAGAAACTTCTCTGTCAGAAAAGTAAGGGACTACATTGTTTAATTCATCTCAATTTTCTTTTATATCTTTAAATCCACTGGTTTTGATGAGAAGTTCCCATTAAATCAGGTGATCAGGTTCTAACTAATTAGGATAGCTAGTAAGAGTGCCAAAAAAAAGGAATAAGGTAAGCATAATTCTTGATTATTTTTTGCTTCTTATTTTCATATACCACTTAATCCCAAAGCAAAAATAATAACAGACAAGCAAACAGACAAAATAAATTAGGAATAGAATTTAGTGCATTATTTATATTACATCTAATGGTAGCTGGTTCTCAATGTTAAGATATTATGTACAATTAAGTTTTGCCTTTTCCCATTTCTACATGTACTGTATTTTGTTACATCAACTGAAAATTGTTTCTACAGTTTAAATTATTCCAGACCAGGAGCTGGAAAAAATACTTCAGTACAACAGATAAACATTTTTTTGCTAGCATGGTTATTCTGATAAAAACATAAAACCCGTGGATGCCGTGGTGCAGTGTGTTTCTAACCAAGGCAGTTGAGTATTGTTAAGACTTTTGAGTTTGAAGAATTCTCTTCAGGGCTCATGTCTGTCCAACAAAGTAGGCAATTCTGTGCCCATATAAATTGCCATTTTTCTAAATGCCAGTGACATCAGTGTACTCAAAAGTTAAGGTTGGCCATTAATTTCAGTGGGATGCAAGTATGTGTCTTAAGTGCTTTGTTAAAGGGGAATCAATATAAGCATATGCCAAAATGTCTTTCATTATTACAGTTGGGGAACAGGCTGCAATTATGATTCAAAACATAAAAGGTACAATAGACATCTATGATTAGGCAATGAAATATGCCTTTAATAAGCATAGTGCAGACAGTTTGTTTTGCAATACGTAAACTTGTATAAAATTCATTGACTTTTTCATTCTTTCAGATCTGTGTGCTCTCTTTTAAGAGAGGTTTTTTACTTTTATGCACAAAGTTTTCCTGATGTTCTTCCAGCAGAAAGGCTGGGTTTGTATGCATTTATTCTAGTGCCAAACTTGGATTTTACTGGGAAAAGAGGAAACAGCAGAGCAGACCTTTTTTCTTTCTTTTTTTTTTCTTTTTCCCAGAGCAGCATGCAACAGGTATGTTGTAATTACTCTAACTGATTTTTTTAAAAATGGGATATTTCTGTCCACTACATGTCAAAGAGCTAATTATGTTTCCGTTGTGGTACTCAAAGTCAATATTGTCAGTTCTTCTTAGTTCTAATCCTCTACATTGAATTTTGATGGGCCAGGTGAAATATCCCCTTCAGCGCCTTACTGCAATTCTTGTCAATCATCTTGCCATGAAAAACATGCATATTACAAAGGCTTTGGCAGCACTGCATCTGATTTCAGTCTTTAATCTTATATGCACCTTAAGAAAACATCATTCCAACTACTGACATTCTGTTTGGGACATGAATAGGAGCCTATTTGCTGTGGGAAACAAAAGAAAATCATCTAATCTTTAATGGATATAATGGAACTCTTTGGCCATCACAGTGTAAAGGCTTAGTAAACCACACATCTACGAAGAAAAATAATTATGAAGGTGAAGTGGTGCAGAAATTAAGCAGAATATCTCAGGTGAATAAGTAAGAAAATGCACATTTATTTATTCATAATGTAATTGTAAAAAACCTCACTTCAGGCACTGTTGGACTGAGGAGAGTGTCTTTTTTTGGAACCCCTAGACTTTCTGTGCAAGGAGTGCTGTTCACTATGGCCCATTTCTGAGCACGGTACTGTGTGTGCCACTTTTTTTGTTGTTTCTTATAGACAAGATCTAGCACATCTAAAATCTTCTAGTCCTACAATGGAAAATTAACATCATTCCCTAAGAAGCTGGAATATAAACTAATAAGGCAGATTTCCAGAATTTGATTGCATCAGTCAGAAAGATATAGTATGAAGAGAAAAGTGGATATTCCCTGGGGGGTAGTGTGAAATGAAGACCAGTCTTGTTTGAACAAGGTGCTGTGCATTGTTAGCTGGGTAGAGATACTGGGAGCTGCAGCCTGCCAGAACCAGCATCTCCAAGGAGGGGGTGGGGGGAAAATTTTTCCAGGTAGAAGTCTCAGCAGTTTGTAATAGAGTATGTCCAATGCATTAATGCCTTTATTTAAGGAAAGCCTTTATACTCCATGAAGGATGAACTATGCCCTTACTGCACCTCCTGCCCTGTTTTCTTTCACATCATACAAAGACCAGAAAGACTGTTGGGGTTTTCTGTCCTTCTTTCCTTTACTTTAAAGTAATATGGGAATCAGGCTTGGTATTCCTTGTTTCAGCATAAAACCAAAGAGCAAGATCCCTCTTCTTAAATCTTTCACAAGGAGACTTGTTTTTCTCAAGGCTCTGCAAGGAATTAGCTAGGTGGTAACATAACTCCAACAAATCTAAGCTATAGATGCCTTTTCAGTCCTTGTCTATTAGAATGTTATGTAACTCCAGTAAAATATTCCCTTGGTATTCCAAGGGAAAGAAAACAGTGAAAAAAGACAGGTTTTAGACTTTAAACAAAAACTGAGAAAATAAAATATTCCCTTTTTTATTGGCTCCCTAAGAGGAAAGGCCCAAATGCATTTTTCCATGGTGTACTCCCAAAAAAACCAGTTAAAATTGAAAGCTTGTTTTACTTTTACTAATGTGTGAATGAACTGTAATGCAGCCACCCAATATTCTGTTCACACTGTGTGAGAGCAACAGGTTAGAAAGCGACTTTTAGCTTTATGCAGGAGGTTGAGCTCAGCAATCTTTATTTAAACACCTTTGTTCAACACGGACAAAGATTGAGCTTTGGCATTTTTATTTAATCTGGATAATCCTTTTTTTTTGTTTCTCTCAAAGGATCAAGAGGAAGTGAATTAATTTTCAACTTCACACAAAGGCAAGTTGTACAAACATAGCTGAAAACTTCAGGAAACCCGAGCATTTTCCGTAGAGAAATGGAGGTAACTAATGTTCTGCTGGCGGTAGACTCCTGGATAATCAGGAAGATGTTGTTAGGCGCAGCAGTTTGGGCAGCAGGGTGTTCACACTGATAGCTCTGTTCAGTTTGGCTATCTTAGGTGAACGATTCCTGTAATGTAGAAAGCAGAGATTATTAACCATATGACAGGAAGTAATTTAAAGAATACAGGCTGCTTTGGAGACTTTAGAAATGGCTCTTAGATTGTCAAAGGACATTTTAAAAATTCATTTAATTTATACCAGACTGAGATCTAATTACATCATGGCAGCAACTTTTGATTTTTGCCTCTTTACTTTTCATTGAGTTTATTGCTTAGATATATTTTAAACACGAGAATAAGGAGAATTCTCTTGACATTTCAGACTTTGGTTGCATTTCTGTCCTTGTTCATTCTACATATATCCAGACTTTCTAAGAATTTCAGGTCAGGACTTTGGTTCTCTTTCTTAATTAAGGATTTTATTGTAATCCTTGATTTTTTTCTTGTTCCACCTTTTTGCAAGAGGTCCATTCTATTTTGCTTAGCTACTTTTAGCCCTATTTAAGTGTTAATAAGTGAATTCCTTTTTGATGGGGTAAGAGTCCAATGTATTCATAAGAGAGCATTTTGGGATTTTCTGCTTGCATCTTCCTTTAATTCCCTTGTACTTTCCAAGTCTGGAAAGGCCATAGCTCCAGAGGAGGCAGTTCTAAGTAAGTCCTGTCCATAGCTGTGGTACTGTCCCCCTTGAACAATAGAAGACCAACCAATCGTGAGTGTTTAGAGCTGGACCTTCTGAAGGGCATCATCTTTCCTTAATGACAAAATGCATCAGATTCACAAGCTGTGACAGCAGTGCCTCAGGGTTCCCATGACAGTGGCAAAGGGGAACATCTGATGAAATTTGCTTGTGAAATGCAAGGCTGCCTTTTTTGTCACTGAGGTTACTGAGAGAGAACTCTGAGGTCTTGCAGTTTTTGTATTGAGTAGCAAACTCTCAAAGTGCAAAAAGCTACCCTGGAGTGATGAGATTGTTCATGTGTGGGCTTAAACATCCTTGTAAGGCCACCTCATTGTTTTATGCTCTAATTCTGGAAGTCCTAATATTTCCCAAGTTCACAAGTTGGGTGAACATTTGCTTTAAGCTATTGTGTTGATCCCTAGGAACAGCAGAGGGGGGTGCCCCCTTGGATCTACATTATTGATTGAAGCACTCTCCCTCACTGTACTTCAGTGAAGTGTAGCCAAGAACAACAAGATAAGAATTAATGTAAGTGACAAGGGAGTTCCTCAGACTCTGCCTGTGCACATTAGCCTGGCTGAAGAGAAAGAGAAGCTGATACTTGAGTCTTTTGAGTTGTGAAGGGTCTGGTCAGTCCTTGAAGGGGAAGCACATGAATGGCCCAGTTGTCATCGCATTTTATTTTTCCTCCAACTTTGACTAATGGTGCATTTCCTCTGGCCTCCCACGGGCCATCCGTGGCTGACTTGCTTTGTCACTCTTCACATCGAGTCACTGCCTTTACTGTCCACGCTGTTCCCATGGCAGGAACCCGGTGTCCTCTAAAGAAACGCACAGGCACGAACCATCTGTCATTCTTCCACTCCTCTTTCAAGCCACCACTTCCCATACTGTGTGGCCTTGCAGGCTGAAAGCAATCTGCCTCCCCCTGCATGCCTGGAGTACACACCAACTCTCACTCCACTTAATAAGGGACCTCCTGAAAACCTGCCTGTAAAAATACTAATGGGCATCTCCCTGTTGATAACCAGCTCTGCCTTTTTATTGTGTTCATGGGGTGATAAGTTGTCTGGATCAACAAGGAATTGTCCCTTTTGCAGGCAAAGTTGTTAGGGTCAAATTAGGTGTGAGTTGTGAAATTAATCATTGCAACCACAAATAATTTGTAGTGTGCTATGGACAAAGGGAAAAAAGACTAGAAGAGGAAATTATTGTAGGGCACAGAGAACCAAAGTGATTGGGAAGGAGGGAGGAGAGAATGGCTGGCAGTGCTGTACAGGATGTTGAGCTAGGTCTGCAGGCTGTGCTGGATTTGGTCTCCTGTGCCTGTGCACTGTGAAATAATAGAACAAGGTTCTTTAATGTCATTTGAGAGTCTGAATTAATCCACACACAAGGTGTCTTAGAGAGAGGAAGATACCTGACTTTGAACCAGAAACAGCACTTTCATGCATATGTAAGTTGATTATATTCCTTGCACATCTCTAGATAATCTGAATCACGTTAGTCTAGTCTCTGATGGAAATGAATAGTGCAACACCTACTGAAAAGCCTCAACTTTCTTTTCTGGGGTGAGAAGCTTGAGTTTTGTGCCGAAAATACAAATCTGAAGGTGTGCTGAATTTGCTTGGAAATGCTGCAAAACTATTCTCATTTCCTGTAACTCTTGCAAGGCTGGCCCTTTTCCATGGCTAAGCCTCAATTCTTAGCCAGCCAGAATGAAGTGGAAGGAGAAATTCACTCCCTCTTTCATCTCCTAGTGTATCTAGGAAAGCAAGAACCAAGACTTTGAACCATTAATTCCTAAGTCTGTGACTTGATTTGGTGCAGTAGAAACTGTGTTTTAAGAATTTTGTCTTCTCTTACCAAAGCTAATTGTTAATTGCATCTTCTTTTCTCCAGCCACTGCCACAAGGAATGACTGCCTTCTGTGCTGATGACAGATCTGCCCCTCTGCTATCAGACACTGTGCTTTTGCCATCTCAGTTTCCTAAGAATTGCCTCTGCCTGGGAGCCAGTGGAGCGGTGGTGTTGGGGGCAAAGCAGTTCTCTGAGGAGGATGGTGATGGATGACAGAGTGATTCCCTTCAACATGGCTGGGGCACTGAGGTTGTGTTAATTTTTTATCCCCTCCCCAATATCCCCCTTTTCCTGCTCTGAATTATTAAAACAAATCTTGGCTTTGCTGTATGAACAACATACAGATGCTAGTGACTTGAAAAAACATATTTTATGGCACAGGATGCAATGCATCCCTTGGTCAAAATTGTCAGGAAAGAGATAATTGCTGCAGGTGGTAGAGGCTGCTGGATGGCCATCAGAGGGTGCACAAAGAATAAATTTGAATGCCTCTGCAATTTTTAGTGTTTACACCAGCAACACTGCTGCTTTTTCTCTCATGTATGCGATTTTGCTCCAGCTCTCATACTGGACTCCCTCCTGTGCTTAGGAAAGAAGCAGGTCTGGCACTCCTACTGCACTGAGGTTCTCTTGGGCCCTAGGGAATGGGTTTGCAATGATGTAGCTACACTGGCACAAAACTCTGGCCATGTACCAGCACAAAGCAAAGTTTGTCTGGAAGCAAGTTGCTCTGAAAAGTGTCTGCAAGCAGTACAGATACCCTCAAGGAGATGGGTTCTCAGGACTGGATCTCAGCCATATTGAGAATCAGCTTTGTGTTGATGTACTTCCCTGAAATATTCTTTAATAGTTGAATAGTCTTGAGCAGAGATCATATTTCCAGTTTGGGATTCCCTTTATACATCTTTCATTAATACAGGGATTCTCCGCAATCAGAGACCAGCACCGCAGAACAGCTGGATCCATTTTGGCTTGACAAGGGGCATGGGCATTTTTTTATATATATTTATGGCTTTTGTGAACACTCAAAATGCTTTTTATAAATATTAAAAATAATCAAGGGTTCTGGAAAGAATTCATTCTGCATTACCATCATCTGCAGGAGTTCTTCCATCTTCCTCTAGAATATGTATTACTAGCTGACACTGTGAACTAACTGGTCCAGTCTGGGAATTCCTAGCTACAGCTCTAGGAAGAGGGAGGCTGTGAAGGGAATTGGTATCTCTTGATCATCAGAGAGAGCAAATACAATACAGGCGGCAGTCTGGCTGCCCCTGGAGCAAGTCAGAAGCAAGAAACTTGCAAGCAGGCACCTCAGAGAGCTCCCCAGAGTTTTGCTTTGCCTGCTGCACCCGCTGTGGTTACTTGGTAGGTTACTTGCCCTGCTTGTCTTGAGGTAGCTGGAGTTGAGGCATCTGTTTTCCATTTAGAGCTTGGAGGATGCCCAGGTCTGACTTGGCATGCTGTCTGCACTGGGCATCAGTAGTACAGATGTGGAAACCACAAACCCGATTAATATGAGCCTAGAGTAAAAACTCAAATAAGCTTATAAATAAAACCAGACTTGCAGATTATTTGTTTCCATATTAGTCTATAATAGACCCTACTCAATATGTTTGTTTTATTTGGTTTGGTGACCGACATAGGTATTTATATTTCCAATAAAAATTTAAATCAGAATACAACAGATGAAGTAAGCTTAAATTATTTCTGCAGAAGATGATTGCAACTGTCTGAAGCATGTAATTCCTTACATGAAATGTTAGCCTGCTTTGAACAGAGATGTGGCAGACTTCTCAGTAATTTACCATTCCATCATAGCTCCAAATCCTACATTTATATATTAAAATAGACTCCTAAATGGACTCTAACACTCAATGAATAATCCAGAGGTGTTGGGTAGCTTGGTGGGTCTAATTCTTGGTGTAAGCACCATCTGTGTGATCTTGGGTGAGTCACTAAATGATCCCCGTGTCCTAGCTCAAAGTAGTGACTGTCTTTTTATCCCTGCCAGGCTCCTGCTGAGCTCTGAGCTTGATGACCTCAAGTGCTCCTTTCCAGTGCAACTTCAGCTGCTCAAGTGCAGGTAATGAAACCATCCAGAGAAGAGAGTTCCAAAAAACCATCTGAGAAGATTCTTCAGCAGTGCTGACAGACATTTTACTCAGTGGAGAAGATCTCTTCCCAGGAATGGATGGCTCTTAATCCAAGGGTGAGATTATCTTGATTCAGCTCCATTTAAACACAGCTGTACCAGAACAATTCTATGGTTCAGCAGCAGTAGGACATGTAATTTATTCTGCCTGTATTGTGACACTCAGGATGGGACACCTGCACAAAGCCTGACAAATCTTTGAAGTGAGGCCTTGTCTGTGCTGAGCCAAGTCACTCTCCAAGTGACCAATAAGGCCTACCTGGCTTTCAGACCATACCATGGTGGCATAACTGGAATTGTGCCTCACTCCCCTAAACCTCCTAAATAGACAATAGAGGGAAATAAGCACTTCCACATGCTGGTTTGGATCTCACGTGGGAGCATAAAGTTCCCAGAGGGATGAACCTGAGCCTTGGGTAAGTACTTGCAGTGACTTCTTCGTGCTCATGGGGCTCTAAGACAAATGAATAAACAAACAATGCTCTCTTCCCATTTCTGCCTTGCAAAAGCATAAGAGAAAAAACTTTTACACCCTTTGTTAGGATGTCAGTGCCAGAGGAAAGAGACCAGCCATTATTCCATTCAAATCTCCAGTTTTCATTTCCAACTGTTTCTCTGGACTCCATTTTTTTTCCTCCTCTTCAGCTGGTTGAGCAATGGCCTGTTCTTATAAAACAAGTTTTCAGCTTTGTAACAGTCCTGACTTTTCATTGTTTGAAAGGCAAGAGGGTCACTCAAAGTAAACTCTCTCGTGCTAGATAATGTTTTTCCACATGGAAATGTTGGAGGGCCACTCTGTGCTGTCAGATCAGAAAGGCCAGAAGATGCCTTCAGACTCCCCAGGTGCCTCTGTGTTTGTTTTCTAATGTTTTTGCACACACAATATCATTAATATTATGTCCAAAGCTTGTCTTTATAAACAGAGTCAACACATCTAACTTATTAGTCAGCCATTGGGAAAGAGGAAAGGATTAATCAACACTGTGAGGAATTAACCCTTTTCATTGCCCACAGAAGAAATCAAAGATGATACAAGCTCTTGAACTTGCAAAAGGGACTTGATTGTTTTCTCTCACAAATCAGTGGAAATATTTCCTCTCACGTTGGCACTCAAATGTAAAAGGTGTCCTGCAGGACTTGGAAAAGACTGGTGACTTACAAGACACGATTCTCTTTCCCATGGTATATGCCATTGAAGGACAGGAAAATTCCCTCCCACCTACCTTCTTTTTTTTTCAATCTCCATTTCCCTTTGGGCTGCCTCAGGTACTGGGCTAGGCTTGGCATGTAGACACAATTAGAAATAGAGGCGAGACTGCACGGAGCAAAGTGTCCAAGTGCTGAGTGAGTGCCCAATGGGCCGTAGCAAAATGCACAACCAAGTCAAAGAAAAATGGAAAATATTCCATAAAATTCATCTTTGCATCCCTTTTTCCTCTCTTGATATATGGCCCCTTATTCACAGCTGCCCGGGCCCCGGCCTGCGTGTAAATATGTCAGTGCAGCAATGAGACGGAACACGGTCACAGAACGCCGGCGGCTGCTCCCAGATAAAACACTGAGCTGGAGCCCAGGAGTTTATTGTAAATAAAGATCAAGGCAAAGCAGCAGCATTTCTGCTCGGCTCAAGCCTGCCAAGGTTGCTAGTCCAGCTCCTTTCACAACTACCATATGTCCACATGGATTTCCCCTTCCAGAAAGTGACATGTTCCTCTTCTCACAGCTCTGTACCCTTTGCAAGCTCCCCGATACTTTCCATGTGTTGCTTTACAGTGACCTGGAAGCACTGGTGGCAGATGGGACAAGGGGCGGGCATGGAAGTGAACTTCCAACTGTTCTGCTCCAATACTGCTCTACCTGAACACTCCCTTTGTGGGCCTGGGACATGTTAATGCTTACTTCGGTTCTCCTCAGCAGAGGGCACTGGATCCTCCTGTAAATGGGAATTGATGCCGGGAAGCACGAGGGTCTGATCACTTTTGCAGATGGACTGATTTTTTCCTTCTGGATACTGGTGGTGTGGAAGAGAAGTCTGCAGCTCTGTCTGCTGCACGCTGATTGACTGAGAGAAAACCATGGCATGTGTTAGCAAGTGATAAACTTGTCATTTACATATATTTTTTATTTTAATTAAAGAGGTAGCTACAGAAATCAGTTATCTGGAAATCAGGCTGGGTAAAGTACCAGCTATCTGGCATCCTTCTGAAGAGCAACACCAGCCAGCTGACACAATGCAGGCAGATGCAAACACCTACAAACTAGAGCCTGAACAGCCAGGCTGGGGTGGAAACTGGTTGAATTGTTCAGGCTTGTTCCTGCAGCCCACAGGGAAAATACAGGAGTGGTCTGAGGAGAGCTGGCTGGATCAGGGAGTTTAGCCTTCTTAGCCTGTAGCCTTTGATCCAAAGTCCACACAATTTCATTATAAAGTTATAATTTTTTCAGTGGGTTCATCTTGTTCTCAGCAATACCCACAAACACTGCACTGTCAATCCACTCCACTCTCCCTCTTTCATCACTGAGTTCCCTTTGCTGTGTGCTGGGATTTGCATTTTCCTCACTCATGGCTCTGATGAGCTGTAAGCCAGAGGGACTATCAAAAAAAAAAATTAGGAATGTATTTTTTTCAAATTATTTTTTAAGTTTAGATGTATCTTATGCATGTGTGTTGTAACATAATTCTTTCAATAATAAAAGTTTTAATGCTAATAAAGAACATATATTTAAAAAACTTGCTAGGTCTTCATCTGGCACTACTCTAATATGCTGAAGATTTGGCACAATTTACTCATAAAATTCAAAAATAAGAATTCATTCTCCACACTGACAGCTACTAACCTAAGTTCTTGAGCTGACCTAGGATGCTTCACATTAGATGACCGCTCCAAACACAAGAAAATTGAATACTACCACAATACATGCTTTAGCTCTGCTGAAGAAAACTACAAGGCAGTGCTGTCTCCCAAAAGCAGCTAGTAGTTATTCAGGGTTTTATACTTCTATAGCAACACATCTCACCACACCCTAGCATTTGCCAGACCCAAACTAGAGGTTAAATGTGCTGGAAAATGTGGCAGTAGCTTCCAGCATTAGCTGATTCCTGAGCTTATTAGGACTCAGGCATGCCTGCCTTGCATAGCAGCAAGATCAGTTTCAGAGCAGGAGAGAGGAGCAGCTTTTCTTTCACACACCCTCTCTCCACAAGTCTGAGCCTCTGCCTTTGCCCTGGCAATGCAACATATGGGGTTCAAGGGCTGCCCATGGCCTGTAGTGCTGTGCCACTGTTCCCATTTACATCAGATAAAAGGCACGATTGCTTAGGGTTGGAGGTTTGATCTTTTTTTATTAAATAGGTCAGCAGGCCCTAACAGTTGGCAGCCATCTCCAATCCCAGAGCTGTGTGATGAAAGGCCATATTATGGCAGGCTCCAGTGTATCTTTTTATCTGTCCTGCCTGGTACAGCATGTTCCAGGTGGAGACTGGCAGGTGCTGGTGCTAAACCCTGCCCCTACTGCTGCTCCCTGGTGACAACAGCAGTACCCCGTGTTCAGACCCCAGCTCGCTCTGACTGCTGTGGAAACTGCTGCTCCCATCACAGTTCTTTGAAACGTTGCAACTTTCAGACTCAGGCATGATATTCTGGGAAGGGAGAAACTCCTTTGCAAACAGATGTGCTCTTGAAGTGCTTCCTGTAGTCTTCATTAAGCTAAACCAAGTCTACATTTTGCAACTTCACTTTCCACTTCAGAAGCCTGATCCTGTACCTTCATTTTTGGTACTGTACATCATTATTCCTTAACTCCACTCAGTAGAGATGTACGTAAATGATAAACTTGGCTATAAGTTTTGTTCGGTAGCAATTCCCCTTAGCAGTTTTAAAGTGTGATTTTAGGGGGTTTTTTTATCAGTTCCTTGACAGGTTAATGGAGTACATGGACAGGAGACTTCTGCTTTATCCCCTGCAGCCCTGACAATTTGGGGCGTTGCCTGGCTCAGCTCCTAGATGTGAGAGGAAGGAATAACTTGCACTTCTCCCCAGTGATTTCCTGATGCTACTGGTGGATTACAGATGTGATTCGCTCCAGAAGGTACTGCTGAGTGCTCCCAGGTATCTGATCTGCCAAGCAAAGCTGGTAGCATCAGGTCCCATAAGAATTCCTTCTCTGGAGGAGAGGCTAGTGTCAGCCTGGAGACCTGACATCGAACGGGGTAGAGTTTTGTTAGAAGCCAGCTGAAAACGTGGTGCTGTTATTATCTGACACCAGCTGAAACAAAAGCCAAACGTTGATGAATGTCTGATCCTAAAAGTAAACAGTTTGATTTTTTTTTTTCCTTTGCAAGTCAGGGGCCCTCTAGGGTTTTATCTGATTTTGGCAATCTCCTGCACATTTTGGGGCCTGGAGCATGGTTTTAATTGTTACATCACAAAAGTTGCCAAATAATGTTGGATGCTCCTTAAAAACTCTCTCAATTTTATGGAACTTCTCAACGGCTTGACTAATACAATAATTACTGGAACTCGGCTATGTTGCCTAGTGGCAAATGGAATTTTTTCATAATGATCCTGTCTGTCGTTAATAGCAGGATTTGTTCTTTCTCTCAGCGGGAGAGAGGCCAGAAAGCCATGGTATCTGTCTTTTTTAATGACAGCCAACAGCAAACGGATAAAATAATCAATTATATCCACAGATAGGTAGATAAAGTATAATTTATCATGTCAAAAACCAAAATGTTTTTAATTGGGCTGTTAATCATTTTGTAATTTTAACTAAAGAGATGGGGACTCTGCTTTATGCTCAGACATCACTAATATTTCATACAACATTAGCTGATCTTATTATAGCTTTAATAATAGTATTTACCACTAACTGCCAAAATATAAAATATGATTTCTACTTTCATTAGCTGGAGCCTTTGCAGTTAGAAAAAGATGCCCTCCCCTTCTACTTCTCTTCCTCTAGAAAGATCCAGGAGATAAAAAAGGGGAGCCAGTGTACTAATCAGATGTAACAGTTTCTAAAATACACTCATCTTTTTGTTTGGTTAAGTTCCCATACTAGTTACCAACAAACATGTTACAGAAACAATGATTTTTTTTTTCAGCAAAGCATATAAAGAGATTAGTATAACACAGCAAAAATTAGAAGCTTGGAGTTTTGATTTCTAGCCACACCTGTGTTGTCTTGTGGGAAGCTGGGCAGATTAATCCCTCCTAACTTGTTCTCCATGTCTGTAATGTAGGTATTAGATAGCTGCATCATCAGTCTGCTGTGGAGTATGTAGGTGTTGTAAGATGCATGAAAATTTGTAATAAAGATGGCAAACATCTGGCTGGCTGGCTGCAAAAGCAGCCTCTTGGATAGCTACCTCTTTGAGAAAGGAAATGCAAAGTTTATGTCTGGACCTAAATCTTCCACGTATTATAACTGAAAATGTCATCATAATGCTGCCTGATTTCAGGATCAGTGAGGAATCATCTAGCAGAAAAATCTCTCAGCACTGGGTACTTTGGCTGTCTACTCTTTTGTTATTATTCCTGTATGCCATGAGCAGATGCTGTGTGGGACCAAATCTCTATTTTGCCCATAAATTCTACATTAAAAAAATGCCATGCTAAGAAAAGAAATGTGACTCTTGACCACCCCTTGCCTCAAATACACTGAAATTACTTCCCTGCTTCAGAAGTGTTTCACAGAGGGAAATTAATCTCCATTTCTCTAAACTTGGTTTCCTTCTGAACAGCTCTACCTGCCTTAAATCAAGATCCAGCCTCTAGAGTACCTGCTTGGGAGCAGAACACACACTTAAGGTAGTTGGGCAAGAGCAGATTTCACTTTCAGTGTTATGGTGGATGTTTTTGGCTATGGGTTTAATTTTACGTCCATAGCATCTCCCAGCAATGTGTGTAACACAGAGGGGGGCAGAACTGCTCTTCCTGTAACTGGATCTATCCTGGGAGTGGAGCAAATTTAGTGGATTGAGTGGGTTTTTTACAGGCCTAATGGCAGGATTGAGGCTGTATTTATACTGAGAAGCAAGGAGGAGAAGCTCTGGGGCTGGCTTGCCCAAGCATAAATAAATTGGAGGTGCATGAACATTCAAAAAGTTCCCAGAGAGTCGCATTGCACAACTTAATGGGCCTGGTGCCTTCACCTGTGCCAATTTTATGTGACTCTTAACTCTGGTCTTAAATAAAAATGAGACTTGCTCTAATGACATCAACAGCCTTCAGTGAAGAAAATACGCTGCTACTTTGATACAGATCCCCCTTTTAAGGAGGACGCCGTAGACAGCCAAAGCTCTTTTTCCCATCTGGTAGGTGAATGTTATGATTCCCGGCTCAGAAGTGTAGCCTCAACAACACTCCTCTGCTTTCAGCATTATATTAGATGATTTAATTAAGAATATGCTTATCTGCTGCCCCTGCTTTTGCCACCTTGATTTTACTGTCCCTCTCCATTACTTTAAAGGATGGAAAAGCGGGATGTGAGTTGGCTGGGGGAGGGGACACAATAGCATGGACAGGGGGTTAAATGAACCAGCTGTTATGTGTGAAGTATCTGCTTTCTAATTGCTTCTGTTGGAATTCAGGAGAAAAAGGCACTGGCTTCAGTTAATTAATAAGGCAGGACTCACATAAACTCCAGCTGTGAGCACAGGACTGGTCTTTAAAGGATAAGCCCAGGAGGTGGGGCAGAGAGTTTGATTTCCTTGCACTAAATCCCATCACATGCTGCTGGTACTGTGTGTGTCCACTTAAGCCTTTTGGTTGGCTGTCTGAACAAGACATGAGGTATCTGTTGCTGTCCATGTGCCTCACCCCAAGAAAAATGATCTCTCCTCAGAAATCAAAGGTGTGAGGCTATGTTTCAAGCTAGGGTGAAACTGCTGTGTTTTCACTTGAGTTTGGAATCCCTAAAAAGTGGAGACGTTTGGATCAAAGGTTTTTATTCAGACTTAACAGAAGCTTGGACTTTTACAGCTGGACACAGATATAGGTTTGCCATTTGGTTCTCTTTTCTGTCTAGTTCCAGAGGGTGTGGATTTGGCATCCTGTCAACATTTCTCTCATCTGAGCCCTGCCTCAGGAGCTTTGCTGGAAGGGTAGCACTGATGGGGAGGTTGTGCAGCTGATGCCTCCAGACCATGTCCAAAGGCCATTTTACAGTGATTCCTCTCAGGAGAACAATGCCCATTTCATTTTTTTTTTTCTGAGAGGGGCTCAAAAAGATCAGGACTTTTTCTGAGTTACAGACAGTGCCCCTAAAACCCACATGCAAATGCAAATACCATAGTGTTTCCTCATTTGATCCTGCTCCACGTCTTCCTGCCACAGGACATCCCCCACCACCGGTGCAAGGTCCTTCTAGTCAGAGAACAGCTGGGGGTCTGTGCTGAGACCAAAGTCTTCTCCCACTTCCCATGGGATGGCATCTCTGGATTTCAAAGCTTGTTGTTTAAGTGTGTTATGTTAGGAAACAGTGGAATGAGAAAAAAAAGGTAGAGGGGATGTTCCTATGTGGTTAATAGCCTGTTTTTCCTCACTGACTGTGGAGGGAAATGAGCTTCCTGCTTAAGGTGAGATGTCATTTGCTGGATGGAAACCTTTGTGTCCCGGCTGGCCTGCTCCTTTTGGTGCCACTGCTCAGGGGAGGTCTCTTCCAGTGTGACTGCTCTCCCTCCCAGGCCCTCTCCTTTCCTGGCACCTTGCTCCTGCCTTGCATCAGTCCTGATGCTGCTCAAATGAATGCTAGGGTCAGCACAAGGGAGGGGACATCACCATGTGACTGCAAATGGGTTGGGAAAGGAGGAGTGCTCATTTTGGCACAGAGAGCCCAGCTGTTTGTTCTCCCCATCCCCCTTCTCACGCAACCTCAAGGCTCAAGCATCCAGGAGGATTTTGGCATTTCACTGCTGCAGATTTCTGTGACAGCTCAGCCTGGTGTGGTGATGCCTTGAGAGGCCACCTAGAAACAGAGACTAGACAGGAGTAAGGGAATAAAAGTAGGTATTTATTTGAAAGGCCTTCAAAGGTACCCCCTGGGGAGCCAGAGGCTATTGCTAAGGTGGACCCCAAGATGGACGGCAGGTCACGAGTTCTTCACACTTTTATAGGTTTGGTTCATTTGCATATCAGGGTTAATTCTCCAATTAAAGCTTCAGTTTAATGATGTAATTTCCCCTCAGCTTGCCCCCCTCTCAAAGGCTTTTGGTTTATACTTTTTGGGCCTAGGAGAGTCTGGGTGTCCTTGAAAACAAAGCCTGGAGAGGCTTTGTTATGTCTACCTAGCACGAGGGAGCAAAAATTAACAAGCTACAAGAAACTTCAGTTGCACACTAAGCAGTACAGGATTTGAAAAATATGAAAGTTAAAAACCTAATGCATCATTCAAACCAAACTCACAGATACATCAATAGCCCCAATCCCTTGGCCTGGCTGTGCCAAGCTGGACTTCCCACCCAAAGAGAAACAATTCTCGGGTGTTGTAGCACGTTTCCACGCAAGTGAGGTGGGGCGTCTCTTTGCAAGGATCTATAAACAGCAGCTCTTTGTCTCCTCCATTTCTCTTCACCCTGAACGTGTTGCTGTTTTCAGAGGTTGGTTTCAAAGTGGTGATTCACAGCCACCAGCCGTATTGTTTTATCTGAAGAGATTAGGGCTGAGAATGTTGCGGTTTTGTAATGAAAAGACTCCATTGGAAATAGCAACATATTTGATGTGAGACTTATTTATGCTCAAATAACCATCTTGTTTAAAGATGAGGAGTCTTTTATTTTTTTCCTTTTCAAGTTTAGATCAATCATGTATGAAGACAAACTCCCACTCAGCCTCCCCTGGCCCCTAATACTTTCATTTCATTTTTTTCTGCTCATTATTTTATGATTTTGTCCTTGACTGGAACATTTTTCTCTTGTTCTTCCTTGCATGCACCATTAAAGAAGGAAAGAACTTACATTTAAAGCTCAAGACTTGTGTAGCTCTCAAGCCATAAATAATGTTTTCTACAGATTCTAAGATTATTAAGTCCTTCTAAGTTAGCCTCCCTCTTATTTTACAGCTCATCTGATCAGAGGGGACAAACTCTTTTTAAACTTGATTTAACTATTTCTGTTTTGCTTTTGCAAGCAGACATGAGAAAACAGGACCTGGCTGTATGCACTGCTGATCAGAACACTTGCCATAGGAATGCAAAAAAAAGCTTGCAGCAAGAGAACTCATTGTGACATGGAAAAAACCTCCAGAGAAGCCCTGCAATTCTGAGACGTAGTTAACTTTCTAAATACAGGCAAGTCTACAAGTGAACCTAAAATCTGTTTATCTGGGGAGATAAATGCAGTCAAACTACCCTCTTCTGTAAAGGGCTGACAGGCACAAAATCAGTGAAGGGAATACTTTAGTAAGAGGAGATAGTTATGCTCAGGCAGTAACTGATTTTGGGCAGCTGTAGGAACTGAACCATTGGGCACTGTGCTTTGCCTCCCCATATCTGGCTTCTTTTGATGCCAGACTCAGGCTTTGCTGAGCCAGGCATCAGCTTTTCCCATCAAATGCAGCCAAACCAGCTGCTGCAGTTTGCAGAGATTCTGATACTGCAGCAATGAGCTGCTCTTCCTTCTGCTTGATGAAATCTGCTCAGCTCAGACAGTACCTCAGGGGATGGCCAGGGAGTCAGGCCTTGCCCACGTTACAAACTACAGAACTGAGCACATAGAGGAGAAATAGCCCTACCAGAGACAAAGTGAGTGAAAAGTGCTGAAAAGCATCACAGTAGACAGCCTAAACAATGAATTTAGTTCCTCCAGTTAGTCCATGGTCATCAGTGAGGCAAATGCCTCTCCCTCCTGGGCCAGACAGGCCAATGTTTTAATGGTAGGCATAAATCTATTGCATTTTTCTCCTCGTGACCTAGCATATTCTGTCAGGCCAATACATACTCCAGAGAAGAATTTATGTGTACAATAAAATAATAGAGTTCCAGTGATATCAGCTGTTTGATGAACTTTAATATACATTTTCTATAAAACAGGCAGCAATTACCAGAATGTAATACCCAAATAAAATCCATGATCCATTTGCATGACAGATCTTCAATTTACTCGCATTCATGTGAAAGAGACACATAAAAATGATATCCATGCTTAAAATCACTTAAAAGCAGTCTGAAAGACCCCACAGTTGCAAGTGATACCTCAGTACTTAGCTAATACTCATGTTTCGATGGCTTTGCCTTCATGATTCTTCCAGTGGTTCCTTTATGTTTTCTGGTATTTTGCCAAACACCTGTGAATCAGTGCACAACAAATATTCCTGCCATTTAATTTAGCCTTGCACAGAAAGGCTATATTAGGCCTGATGCAGACCTAATCCCAAACCTCTAAAGAGGTTTAAGGCACTCTGGTTTCACCTAATCCCGAAACCTAAACCAGAATCACTGAAAACCTCCATAACACCACAGGAATGGGCAAATAGTGAGTTTCCACTATGAAATTATTAAAAGGACACAGTGTACCTTTTGGATTTGAGACCTAAAGCTTTGCCTAAGGAGCTTGGACTGTCCACAATAAAAGTGTTTATTTTGAAGTTAGGAGGTTGAAAGGTTTATTTGACTAGAGGGCTGATTACACCCCTCCCACCCGAAAAACAAAGAGGGGTGATCCCCCAGAAGAGTGAAAAATAGGAAAAGGGATGAACAAGTAACACAGGAGGGGCAGCCCAGCAAAGCAGCCAAAGATGAAACCCAGGTTTCTCTTTAAGCTCAGTCGTAGCCCCTTGTGAGAAACAGCAAGAGCAGAGCCCCTTGTGCACAACTGGGCTCTTGGGACCTGAAGTTCCTCACAGCAAACATGTAAGGAAAGAGTTATTTATTATATAATAAACACATTGCTGCTGTTCCAAATAGAGAATTTGCTCTTTTGAGATCTCTTGCTGATAGGAGACAACATGTAAAAACGTGCTGTAATGGAACTTTCAATTACAAACTGCATCCAACTGTAATAAATTTGATATTGCATTAATTCATGTTAAATTAATTGGATTCTGTCATTCCTGAATTCTGGTAACAACCTAATCTTGCCATACAACTCATTATCTTTGGGTTGTGAAAGGATATTTCATTTTCAAGGTGACTGTAGGGAATATTAACTGGACCATATTCTAATAAACATTTAGCTCCTAACAAATTAAAGTATAAGTGAAGTATACTGCACATGTGGTTCCATTATACATAGCAATTTATAGCAATGATCTGCTGCTCTAAATCTCTTAATTCAAATCATTTCAGCAAAATATATAGGGAAGTATGGGGCTGTATTTATGCATTACACAATACAGAATGCATTTATCTGTGCTTAGGACATTCCTCATAATGAGAGGCATAACCTCCTCAGTGTTCTGTGTTCTCATAACCACTGAATGCCATTTAAAGCCCTTTAGAGCAAGGGTTTAGGAGTCAGTGTTGCTACTGATGAGAAATTTGATATGAGTAGAAAAGCAAGCTCCAGATTTACCTTCCCAAACCCACAAAAAATCTCCATGCCTTTGTTTGCATCAATAGAACAGAACAGCACTCATTTAACAGCACTAGATTTCTCTTTGAAAGACTCTGGCTCCATAGACAAAAATGGTAGGAAAACTGAATAGCATGTTTTATGAGGTACCAAGCTTTCTAGCTGGAATTAGAGCAGGACAGCCTCCTGAAAAACTACATAAATGACACAGCTTTTAACTCCTAGACTGGTGACACAAGCAAATGATGGCTTATTTGCTTTCCTTGAGCAAGTTGGCTTGTAGCTGGAGAGCAGCAGGGGTCTGTGAAAGGGTGAAGAGTACCTCTCTCTGCAGTGCTGTCATTGTACATGTCTGCACTGCTCTTCCCATCATCCATCTGAGGGCGGATGGGTACATTAGCAGGATATAATTCCAGTATCACAGCAGTTTTATTCCAACAATACACACAAGGTTATTTAACTGTTGCCTGATTTAGTTCAGCTGTGACCAGTAACTGGTTAGTTACCTAACCAGTAACTTCCATTGGGAACCATTTCAGGAGGCAACTTTTTTTCTTTAAGGGAGCTCTCCTGCAGAACCTGGAAAACTTTGTACGGCTGTGTTGCACTAAAAGAATTGTGTCTTTATCCCACAACAAATCCAAGTTGACAGTGGCTGCCGGAGGAGGCAAATGACTTCAGGAATGCGACAACCGCAAGCACAGAGCACCGGATAAATGGATGCTGTGCAAGCAGAGTGGCAGAGAGCCCAAACCACAGCCCAATGCGCACCCCACTGATCGGCCTTCCCAACCAGCTGTGGGGAATCGCCCGAGTCACACACGGGCTGAAAGGCCCGATGGCAGCGACAGCCCGGCACCAGCGCCCCGGCCCAGCCCTTCCCGGCTGCTTCAGAACTCGTGTCGGGCTCCCGGTGAAGGCCGGGTCCTCCCGGTTACGGAGCGTGAGGAAGCGGACGGGCGCCAAGCCCCTCGTAGGACCGTCAGAGCGGGGCTGCTCCGCGGGGGCTGCGCCGCCTCCCGGTGCCGCCGCCGGCACTGCAGATCCCCCTGAGCGGGAGGCCCCGGCAGAGGCCCCGGCAGGTCCCCCTGAGCGGGAGGCCCCGGCAGAGCCCCCCCCGCGCTGCCCCGCGCTCAGTCCCGGCCCGCCGGGGCCCAGCGGCACCGGGCGCCGATAGCGCCTGCGCGCCTCCCGCCGTGACGTCACGCGCGGGGTTCGGCGCTCCTCCGTGTCCGCCTGGTTCCCGCGGGGATCGCCGAATCATCGCTGTCACTCTCCCACCCGCCGGGCGGAAGGGTGCTCGGTGAGCGGGAGGAGGGAGGACGGGGGGACCCCGCGTTCGGCCGCGGGGGCAGCGGCGAGGCCGAGTCGGGCTGGGAGGGCTCCGTTGTCACCGGCGCGGCGCCGCCTCACGGGCCGGAGGAGGCGGTGGCGCTGTGCGCACGCGCGGGGCGTCGCCACGGCAACGGCGCGGTGGGGGCTCGGCCGCCGAGTGCGGGGCGCGCGACGGGGCCAACGTCACTCTCCGCTCGCGGCGCGCGGCCCCTCACAGCCCCGCACGGCCCGGAGAGCCACCCATGGGCCAAGGGCCACCCATGGCCCCTCAGAGCCACCCATGGCCCCCTCGGAGCCTCGCACGGCTCCAGAGCCACCCATGGCCCCTCAGAGCCTCGCACGGCCCCCTCAGAGCCACTCATGGCCCCTCAGAGCCACCCATGGCCCCAGAGCCACCCATGGCCCCCTCAGAGCCACTCATGGCCCCTCAGAGCCACCCATGGCCCCCTCAGAGCCACTCATGGCCCCTCAGAGCCACCTATGGCCCCAGAGCCACTCATGGCCCCCTCAGAGCCACTCATGGCCCCTCAGAGCCACCCATGGCCCCAGAGCCACCCATGGCCCCCTCAGAGCCACTCATGGCCCCCTCAGAGCCTCGCACGGCTCCAGAGCCACCCATGGCCCCCCAGAGCCACCCATGGCCCCCTCAGAGCCTCGCACGGCTCCAGAGCCACCCATGGCCCCAGAGCCACCCATGGCCCCCTCAGAGCCACTCATGGCCCCTCAGAGCCACCCATGGCCCCCTCAGAGCCACCCATGGCCCCTCAGAGCCACTCATGGCCCCCTCAGAGCCTCGCATGGCTCCAGAGCCACCCATGGCCCCTCAGAGCCACTCACGGCCCTTCAGAACCACTCACGGCTCCAGAGCCCTTCATGGCCCCTCAGAGCCTCGAACAGCCCCATTCCAGCGAGGGTGGGAAGAAGCTCAAGCCAGCAGGGTGAGGAAGGTGTCGCATCTATGGCTGATGTAAGGCATCTGCTAGAAAAAAAGTGGTGTTTTGATTAGGGTCTGCATCTCCTTGATGCTCTGCAGCAGTTTGCCTGCACCGTCCATGCAGAAGCTCCTCTGGCAGTGGTGATACAGGTGTGTGTGTGCCTTGAGTTCAGGATACACTCCATCAGACATCATTATCAGCACCACACCTAGTGGTAATAGAGCTTACAGTTCTAGTAGACTGAATTTTACAGCTCTCAGTAATAATCCCAGTACTGTTATGACCAATAGAAATAAGTATTTTTTAGGTATTTAAACGACACAGACACTGTTTGAGCAGATGGAGGTAAGGCAGGAACAGCTCTGGCTGAGTACTGAACACGGTTCTGTCCAGGGAAGGCACGGCCTCAGGCGGGTCTCTCCCCACCATCTGCAAGAGCAGTGGCAGTCCTCAGGAACACCCAAAAATGCTTTAATACCTTTCAGTTAGAAGCATTTACAATAGAAAACCTATTATTGTCAAGTATAGTATGGTAATATGAAAAATGATACTGTATTGATCAACGGGTTAGAGCTCTAGCTCTGATGGCCTGGTGAGGGCTCATCGCCGGCTCTGCCGGCTCGCTCGCTGTCGCCCTCTGGCGGCAGCGCGGCCTCGCGGCGGGGCAGCCGCTTTGTTCCGAGCGCATCCCGCGGTGCTCGGGGGGCAGCTGCGCGCTCATTTCCGACATTGGCGTTCTTTTGCTGTGTTTTTCTCCTCAGTAGTATTGGTTGTTTGAAATAAGGAAAATGCCTTGTACAACTCCTTTGAATGCCAGTTTAGAGTAGAGAGTAATCCCGGTTCCAGATTCGGCAGCTTCATTTTGAAATGAAAAAGGTAAAAAGAAGGCATGGTGTGTGCTCTGGAAAAAACAGACAGCACGAGATGAAAATATGTGTGTAACTTTTTCTCTGGGAATTGTTTTGAGGAGCATTTTGCCACACTTTTTAGCACAGTGTCTTCGTGTCTTTGTGACCTGTCATCTTTCCGAAGCTCCTTCCAGTAACTCCCACTTTTAGCACCATTTCTGTGAAGATTTTAGAGAGGGCTCCATGCCTGGGAAACATCATTAAAAATGTGTCCTTTCTGCCTAAGGTGCAGGAAGTATAAGGATTTTTTTAAATTTTATTTTTAACTAAATTACTAATTTTTTGAAAAGCTACTGGAGCAATTTCTTGTTTTCTTAATGGTTCCTATTAACATTTTTATTGATTTACAGGTAAACTAGTTTTTTCTTGTTTTAAAAATACCCTGCGATCAGCATATCTAACTCTGTTTATTCTGGCTTGGATGTGTGATTATCAGTTATAAAGATTCTGCAGATGGAAATTATGTTGGTGCATGCACTGGAATAGATGCCGGTTTCTAATATCAGATAGATTGTCTGATTTTGGTTAATTGATGTAGAGACTTATTTTTAAACACTGGAGTTACAATTTACGGAGAAGATCTGTTGACTTTTACGTACATTACGTCTTTTCTGAGCATTTTAGAATACAGTGAGTTCTTTTTGCAGAGAAATGTTAAACTACTGACCAGTATATGTTCTTACATTCTAAAGAGACACATTTTTTTGGCTCTCTACCACGAAGTACATCAGGCTGTATTATGCTTCATGTTTGTATACGTCTTGTTTTTAATTTGAGTACTATTTCTCTGCAAGCTCAGCCATAACAATGTACTGTTTCACTGGATCAGTAGTAACTGTAAACTAGTCATTGCTAATTAGCTCATATGGGAAATTTAACCCTGAAGATTCTGGTTTTTCAAAACAATATTCTATGAAGGACTGTGTTCATTGGGGGAAAATAGCTACTATGTCTGCTCTTCTGTAATAAATTGTCTTGTTGCAGCTGGATTATAGATGTGTGCTAGTGCTGTTTCTGGGGTTGTGAAGACAAACTTAATAATGATTTAAAAAAAGGTTGAACTTTGCTTTTTGGACGCCCTTTTTGAGCTGTAATGCTGATACATTTCTTTTGTACGAAATCTCAACACAGTATTACATGTTTGTTGTGTTTGTATGTCTTTGTAAAGGAAAAAGGTACGTCTAGTCGCAGTAATAGTGTTTTCCTCCCCAAAATATCTGTGTGGATAGATTTATGCTCTCTTTGTAAGAATGCAGTTTGACTGAACTAGAATATACTTGGTAGTACAAGTGAAGGATTTCAAATTAGTAATAGGCTGAAAACTGCTTCAGCTACTGGGGTTTTATTTTCCAAATTACTGGTCTCTGTGGAGAAGTGTAAGTGATCATGAAACAATGAGAATGAAACAAATCTACAAAAAAAACCTGCACAATTTTTTGCCCAAGCAAGCCAGCTTCCTTTTGAGTTCTGTGCTGGCACAGTTGTATCATTAAAAGGTTTTTTTTTTTCTTTTCATAAGCAATAAAATAATTTCACAACTGTAATGAATGCACTTCCTATGGTACGTTTTAATTATATGCAGCTAATGATGGCATAGCTCGTCATTTCAAAAATTGTCTCATTGGCATTTATGACTTGGTGTAAACGCTTATATATCATGGGATTATTTGAAAGAACTGAAACTTTGAGAGATGTCAGGTGTGCTGTGTTGAGGAAAGTGACTCATTAAACAAGAGGTGCTGGTTAGCGATGGGAGACTGTAGAGCACATTTAGGCTACAAATATTGGAGTCAACAGATTTGCTTAAAAAAGCTGTGTTACTCGATGTCATTTTAAAAAGGGTTATCTTAGCCTTGAAACTTCCCAGACCATTAAACTGAAGAATCCAGGCTATATCATGATTCAGAAGCATTTAAAATAGGAATCAGTCTCTTCTGCATCTCAAAAGCGAAAGTTACAGGGGAAGTCACCTTTTCTGTAAATGGATTTACCAGCACAGGTCTTTAGAACTGTAATGTCATGCTGTGAGCAAATTAAGAGTTTTAGGAGAAAAAAAAAAATCTTTTAGTCAGCAAATCTTCTTTTTCATGGTTTATTTTTAAAGGTCAGAATGTGACCGTTACAGTAAAAAAATAGTTGTTTGTACAGGATAACCTTCCCAGATGAGATGCAACCCTGTCCTAAAGCTCTGAGTCTGCAGCCTGTTCCCAGAGCCGCTGGGTGACAGCTGGGTATAAGGTAAAGCTGAGCAAGAACTATTTGAAAAGAAACATAGACTAATGTTTAGCTTTTCTTTCTGTTTTAGTTATTTCACAGTTTTTCAGTAGATGCTAAATTTCTTTGATTTAGGGGAGGGAAGAATTTTGCCTTAAAACACACCAGATAGGAATCTTAGGACAGACTTTTCACACTCAGACAGCTGGAGCAGCTGTAGATTCCCCACTGAAATGAAAATGCAACAATTCAAGATTTAAAAAGGCAAAAAGTGTGACCAGAGCATTAAATAGAAGGGCCATATGATACCAAAATTAAGCTCTGTGTTTATTATAAAGAAAATCCTTGTTTTAGAAGGGAAAAAATGAACTTGTTCCACCACTTTCTTTTTTCCTCAGGAGAAAACACAGAATATATCCTAGGTAATAAATCTGTTTTATGGCTCACATGAGAAAGGGTGGAGAAATTCCCATTATTTTCTTCCCAGAAATTGAAATACACATGAGCTAACGTGGGAGACACTGGGATTTTCATCCAACAAACGCACAGCTGGCTTCTGCTTTTATTATTTTTCTAAGACTAATAATTTTTCATTTGATTAGCTGGTGGCTGACAAAACTATCACTTGCACAGTGTTTTGTATATTTAGTAGAGTAGGTGCGATGCGAAAAAGATACTGTAATGCGTGCCCAGAAGCATAGCACAACTTGTTCAGTTGGTGAGAAATTTCTGCTTGCCTCTTCTTAAAATGCAAGTTTCTATCATCAAGATTTGAGTTTGATTATCAAGAAAGTAACTTCTTGACAACTAGAAACAGGAGAATTATGTAAGATTTGAGGATTATTTTTTCTTAATTCACATTGTAGAATTGCATGGTGCTGTGCACATATAAATAAATTGTCAGGAGTCAGCTGGCAGTCCACAATGCCAGTTTTGCTGTGAGAAAGCAGTGAGACTATTTGAGAGAAGAAATGTCCTAGTCAGTGTTAAGAGGTGGGAAAAGTAGAGCTGCAAACAAGATATATTAAGGACTTCAAGTGTACACAGTGTGAATTGTGGAGAGACCCAAGGACACACTTAATGTGAAAAAAAACAACAGCAGCCACCCACAAACCCACCCAGACAATGAGATAAAGTGAGCACAGACATAAAGGTAGGAGAATTGGAGCCATCTAGGAATGAAGTTCCTCAGAGCCATGTCTGAGCAGACCTCTCTAAGGCCGTGGCTTCCCAGTTTGAAATCAGGAGGGAGAATGGCTTATCAGAACTCCTTCGTGTGCCTTCTGCAGAATAAAGAAAACATATTCAAGAATCCAGTATCCTGTTTTGCATTGACCATTAATGCCAGGGACAAAGCAGGCTGATTTCTTCTCTATTGACTGTCCTGGTGTTTGAAGTGCTAAGCTGTGTTGCTGTCTGTGTGTTCTGGGCAAAGCAAGGCTTACACCTTCCCTAAGTAAGCAGCAGGGGAAGAAGAATGCAGTTTTATCCCAGTTTGGTAGGTCTGTATTGTCCCAAGTGTTTTGTGTGTTCTTGTTATTTTCAAAAATTCCAAAACAACTTGACATGTTCTGCAGGCAGGAGAGAATGTGGGCTATCTGCCTCCACTTGAATATTGTGTGAAGACTTCTCTGGTTTTTGATTTGTAGTCATTTATAAGTTGCAGATATTCAGAACCGTGTAAGAAATTTCTAAGTGAAATTACTTTGAAGCTACAGATTCGTTGCATAGCCAAACCTCTACCTTTAATGTCCTGTCACACAGTGGCTGGCTGGGGAAGGAATGATTTTGTAAAGGACTAGTAGAATCTCTAGATTATGTATCTACGTTCTGACCTAGCTCCATTACACTCACTAAATAATTGTTAACAAGTTCAGGCTCTGTAACTAGAGGGTTATGACTTTGCTAAATGCTAGGAGTCAATATATGTTCATGGACAAGGAAAATGACCTTAGTGGAAAAAGAGGAGACTGCTGCAGTGGCAGTAGGTCGTCATGGGAGCGTCATTTTGGTTGTATCTCTCTCAGAGGCTTTATGCTGCTAGGGATCAGAATACTGTGGTGTATGGGACTGTTTCTTGGGACATGGAAGTATGTGAGCCTGTATTGGGGATGGCTGGTTCCAGCTGAGTGTTGCCCAGTGCAAAGGCCCATGTAGCAGTCTCTCCAAAGGAGGTGAAATCAGTGTGGCCAACCTCACTGTCCACCTCCTTTTTCCTCAGTTCTGCCTTGTTAGAATTTGCATCTCTGTCCTGCCAGAATTTAGCTGTTTGCTCTAATAAATTTCTCTTTTGTAATGGGCCTGTTTGACCTTCTGAAGCTGTACTTTGAATTCTTGCCCCTGTGTTAGACCCTTTGAATGTTTTGTTCTCTGACATATGAGATGATGCCACACTGGTTCTGAGCTGGGTGAACCACGCTCCTGTGTTGACTGGAAGGGATGCGTTCCTGACTTGTAGCTGGGGATGCTGCTGCTTAGGAAAGGCCCTTGGAGCAGAGGTGGTTGCCCTGGTGGCACCACCTTTCCTGCAGTGCAGCACGGTTGCCTGGGTTTTGCACTCTGATCCCTTGTTCCAGGTGCAGAGGGCTCCTCACCCGACTTGCAGTAGGTTGCAGAGAGGGAGTGAGTCCATAGTGCTGTGCCAAAAAAACATGTGATAGTCTGAGCAGCAGGGTCTCCAGCCTGCTACAGTTACACAGCATTTGTGCTGTTTTGCTCAGTTTGACCTTATCAAACCAGGCTCTCAAATCTGAGAGAAATTGGGAACATGTGACACATGCAGGACATTTTTAATTTAAATTTTTTTTTCTAGTTGTGTGTTTAGGCCTCCCTCCTCTCACTTCAACAATTGAGGGTGTTGGTTGCTTCCTCATGTTTGTGTAAGAAAAGCTTTTTATAGTCCGTTTTTCCAGCTGGCATATGTACTTCCTCCGTGGTAGTGTAACACATCATTCTTCCCACTCCCTCCCAGCCTCTGAAGCTAATGGAAGACCTTCAGAGTTGTTTTATTTGCAATAAAAATGGAGCTGTGGGGTTGGGAATGGTCATTATTCCTGCCTTAAAATATATTCTTCAAGTTTTGTTTTGTTCTTGGTAAATGAGAGGGATGTAAAGAAGCAAGGAATAATCAGTATTTAGTTCATAGGACATTTAGTTTGAACTGGACATTTCTAGCTCAGTTTTTGTTTAGCTGAAAATCTATCAGGAAAAACAAAAGCTTGTCAGAAACATGAATGGAAGTCGGCTGCATTTTTTTTTTGATAGAATAATTCTAAATGTAATGCCAATGTGAAGAATTTTTCAATGTCATCCATCCCAACTTCTGCAAGGTAACAGCTGGAGTGAAGGCAATCTAGAAGCTCCACATCCATCCATTATTTAGCCCTGTAATGGTGAGTCTGGCACACTGACAGCCCTTGAGCCTTGCAAATTTGGAGCAGTGCTGGAGGTCTTTCCTTGATATAACATCAGTTACACCAAAAAGAAAGGAAGGTGGCATGGCCACTTTCGTGTCTTTGGCTGGCAGAGTCCTGTCCCTGGTCAGGACGGTGTGCACTGCATCCTGCTTAAGGACAGTACAGCACCTCTTTTTCTACAGCTTCACTCCTGCTTGTTGTTTTTATCACCATTTCTCCAGGAGCGTTACTTAGCCCCAGGATAGAATTAGTAATATTTAATATGGCAGCCTTTTGTCCCTTGTCTATGACAGATAGATTATTGGGAATATCTATTGGGAATCCCCTCTATTTCCAGTGATTTCGATGCTGTTTGTCAAGAAAAGACAATGTTTTGGAACTATTTTTTCAATATAAAGTATTTTTTTAATATAATCTTGCAAGGTTTTCCAACACTAATGAACACAGCCTGGGTCCTTCAGTGGAGGGGCATGTGCAGACACGGCCCCTGTGGATTGAACTGCCTCACTGCTTCAGATCTTCACTATTTTTAGCCTCTATATGTGACTTCATTTTTCCTCAGTGTCTGATTCTAAAGTGACATGGTAACTAACCTAGTCAGGGCACGAATTCACTCTTTCCCTATATATTAGCTCCACTACAAGCTTGCAGCAAAAAAATGGCTCTGAGAATCCTTGCAGCTTAAATCTTACCATGGGATGTCTAAGGTCCTGACAGGTCATTTTTTAGCTACTTTTGTATTCTGTGATTTTTCTATGAAAAAACATTTTAAAGGCATTTGCTTATTTTATTGCTCCACTGCTAAATAATTGAAATCAGCACTTAGCATTTAATTATAGTGATTTTATATAATAAATATTGTACAGCGCCTGATGGTGTAATTGGGCATTTCTATAATAAGCCCCTATTTTTTAAAACAAGGGGGAAATCTCTGAAATTCATGCCTTCATGCTTGTGCCCATGAAATGTGGTTATCATTATCTAGTGACGACATATGTTCTTCCTAACTAGGATTCTCTTCTCTTTCATGCTGATGCTATCTCCATGCTAGATTATTCCTGTTCCTAGTAGCACCCCAGGGCAGTAGTGAGAAGTAAATGTGTCCCATATGGCCGCTTCAGAAGCAGTTTTGGGTGTGGGGAGATGGAAAAGAAGAGACAACAGGGTGAAGAGACAGTGGGGTCTGCGTGCCCTCACTGTCCCTAAGTACGGCAAGCAGAGGGACAGCAGGGCTGTGGCTTTCTGTACTGTCAGGCTGTTCGGAGTAACGTGGGAGTGCTGCAGTGGGATAGGGTGCAGTTATTTGTTGTGCCATGCAGGAGGAAGGAGCCAGGGAGGAACTGCGACTGAGTCACCCGCTCTTCCTGGAGTGCCTCCTGGGGTGGTGCTGCTACAGGCAGCCCAGTGCAAGACTGAGCCTGAAGGCTCGAGAGAGCTGATTGCAAATATTTTGCAGAAGTCTTATTTTCTGGTAATTACTTTAACATGATTCAGTGTTTTCTCTTTTGTCTGATCTTGTTATGAGCCTTCTTGCCGGATCCTTCCCGCTGTCGTGGGAGCAGGGCAAGCTTTCCCACACCACGTGTACCATTCCTGCTGTCTTTGGCCTCTCGGGTTTAGTGGCTGTGAGTAGGTGCTATTCAGTACAGCTGACCAGTGATGTGTCC
Source organism: Corvus cornix cornix (assembly GCF_000738735.6). Lineage (NCBI taxonomy): Eukaryota > Metazoa > Chordata > Aves > Passeriformes > Corvidae > Corvus > Corvus cornix. The sequence continues at coordinate 7,731,131 of NC_046345.1, forward strand.
TTTTGGAAAATGACTGATCCTGGACCTGTTCTTGTGAAGCCTTTGAAACTACTAAGCTGTTTCAGGTAGTGGGGTTAGAGGAATTTGTAGAATTGGGGTCCAAGTACTGTTTGCCAGTTCACATTTCTAGTGATTCGTGAAATGAGAGCTCCTGTGGAAACCTGGCACCTTGCTTCTGAGGTAAATGTTGTGTATGAACTGAGTCCAAAGCACCCAGTCTTCAACAGATATATGAAGAATGGCTAGGATTTAGGTTCCAGTATGTCACCAACAGTATTTACTAGAGACTAATAATAACAGTGAACAGACTCATTCCATTCCCAGTTCTCTAGGGTTTTAAAAATCCAGCAGAACCAGCAAAATACATAAAGCCCAGCCACTGAAATCCAGCCAAGTTTTGTAAAGATTACAACGGTAACTTCAGATAAATATAAATTGTGCTCTTTAAATGTACAGTTTATTTAAAAGGACTATTTTGCCAAACCATAAATGTATCAATAAGTAAACCAAGATACAACCATGGTTAACAAATCTAAGATTATAAGGTTTAGAAAAAACCTTTCTGATATTGTTAATGCTTTTGTTTAACCATGTGATTTACATTTAATCCTAGTTAGAATAATTAATACATACATACTTTTATAGCAGACCAAACACTTCTCATAAGCAACTGACTGGTTTGTGTTATCACATTTATTCAATGAGGGTGGAGGGAGAGGTGTAGAGTATAACTCACTTGCATAATCTTTTGCAAGTAGTAGAGAAAATCTGTCTCACAGTATACCTACAAGAAATACATGGGTGCTCATAATTCATATTATCCCATAAAATTTAGAAGAGCATTCAGAGACTGCAAATGAAGGTAATTTATGTATAAAACCTCATCCATGAAGAATTTATTGCCATAGTAGGTATAATATACTTTGGCACAGACTTCTTCCGTGAAACTAGTATTTGCAGATTTGAGAAAGGAACATACCAGAGACCTTACAGGTTAAATTGTAGTCTAGTTTTATACAAAACACATTATAATGAAGACTTTCTCTTTTGAGAGAGCTAAAGTCACTTGGTAAGTTAATGTACCATGGCTGTTGACGATGTGTGAAGACAACATCTTCACTGTGGAAGCAATGTCTTTAAAATCAGTGTTAGTTTAGTGGTGCTACCTTTGTGTAATTATTGATGTTTATAAATATTTTGAACCTTAGAGGGAACTGAGGAAACTGCACAAGTGCATTCCTACAAAACATTTTAATTTGCAGTATCTAAAAATGAGTATGTGCTTTGCAAGAGGTTGTTTGCTAACCATGTAGTGAAGCCCAGACCTCATTCTTCTAGCGAGGACTGCACTGGGAACATGGGGCCTCATCTTTCCCTCTGCACTTGAGCAAAACTGTCAGATAAAGGCCCTGGGATCCATCCATCTCATTGCCAATTTGAGACAGAGACATTTCTGGGTGTCCACAGGGAGGTGTGGCTCCTGTGTCCCACTAGATTCTTGCTGGTAGACTTGGGCATTTGGTGGCCAAAGTGAGGCCGAGGCAAGGCTGTGGTTACATTGCAGTGCTGTCATGCACAGTCTTGGGGAGATTGCAGCACTGTTCTCCTCAGTGCTTGGGTGGCTCATGCATCTGGAACAAAGATACATTTCCTTTTGTTCCTCTTGCTGCACTCTGATTTCTGTTTTCTTTTGAGATTACATTGTGCACATATGCTTTTATAGTTGCTGCCTCTCTTTGACCTAAACACTTTTACTTCCATGGAAGTTAATGACATTAAATGAAAATCAAGGCAACCCATTGCCACTCCAAGATTTCTGCATAATACAAAGTAAACTTAAGATAGGGAAGGATTTGTTATACCGTAAAATATGCCATTTAAATGCATGTAGCTGGGAATGGAGAGAAGCAGGTCCTAGTATGATATAGGAGGGATTTTGGCCCACATCAGCAAGGGGCATATAGCTATAAAAATGGACCAGAGTTCTCAAGCACTGATGTAGAGCAGATAGGACCTTTAAAATTCTTCCCTGAAAGGTACACAGTGGTGTTGGGCAGCAGTCTGCTAGGCCTGGATTATCAAAGAACATCATCAATTCCTCTGGGATTTTAACTGTTGATTCCAGAAAGTCTAGGTGTTTCAGGAAGTGCAATTAAAATATTATGCTATTTCTTCCGGATGTAGATCCTTGGACAGTACCCTTACACTTAGCCTTTTCTCTGTTGGCTTGCTCTGCAGGAGAAATCCCAAACTGTTGAGAACAAAGATAACTTCCTGTGCCAGGTGTAGTAGCTGGAATTATCTCTGTTGTAGTTCTCTTGAAAGTGACATGGGGTTTTTGACATCAGTGAAGATTTATCTCATCAAGGATGTCACTCTGCTGCTAAGAAAACCTCATTGGACTCATATCTGAAGTACTGTGTTCAGTTCTCTGCTTTTCCAGATGGATTTAGTGGGGTTAGGGATGGTGCAGAAAATGGCAACTGAAACAATTTGGGGAAATGGAACAACTGTCATATGAGAAGAGATTGAAAAGTCTGGTACTTTTCAGTTTAGAGAAAGACAGGTATTTATCATTGAGATTTACAAAATCATGAAAGTGATAAAAAAGCCAGATGTGAAACTGTTGCCCTCCAAATCCTGCAATGTAAGAACTAGAGGGCACTCAGTGAAGGTAGTAGGAGATCAGGCTTAAAACAAAGAAAAGAAAATAGTCCTTCATTTTCTGGAACTTCAGCTAGTGAAATTTTTGCCATGGTAGGTAGCAAAGGCAAGGATATCAGCAGGTTCAAAAGAGATTAGGCAATTGCATAGACAGAAATGGAACTGCAAATGGGCAGTGAAATTGTGTGCCCTGTAACATCATTTATACAGCAATTGTGCATGGCGGGGGGAGTATGGGGGGACTGGAGGAAGGGACTGCAAAAGCAGCCAGGCTTTTTCCTAAACTGTATCTCTAAATAGCATGGCACTGGTGGAAATCAGGTACTAAGCCAGATGGACCAGTCATCCAACCTTGCAGGGCATTTTTTTCTGCCATACAGTACCATACCGTGTTCTACTTTGAAGGGGTTTTATTGTTAGTGCACTGAATTCTCATAGGGATAATCAAGAAAAAAGTGGTAACAGGTTAGCACTCCATTGTTGATGCCTGAAACATTAATGTGTTTTAAAGTCTGATCCATTGATAGTCAAATGCCTGCCTGTTACTGTGCATGTCACTAACATGGCATTTATTTGGAAAATGTACAGCTTGGAAAATGAATTTTAAGTTTGTGTGTTTATTTTTCTTGGCAGTGAGTTTTGGTTGTCTCAGAAGGGAAAAGCTATCCAGGTGCAGTGAAGTTGTGTGGTGCCATGAGTGCTCTGGAAGGAAGGTACGCAGGACAAGTATGCAGGAAGCTGGATCAGAGTAGTTTCTTCATGCTCCAGTACTGTGTGCTACTGAGATGTCTTTGTGCTACTTCCAAGTAGGCCAAGTTGAGCCAGTGAAACAAGAGGGACTTTGGGCCAACCACATCCACAGATCAGGGACCCAGAATTTGGGTTATGGTCCCTATTCCAAGCACTGGGCTTTCATGACACCCCAGAACTGAGGTAGCTGAGGTGGCTGAGCTGCAGTTTGGGGCATCATCCTCCCCAAGCACCCTGTTTGTGCCTGCCCAACTCCCCCAAGGCTTTAGGCTACTGCTTTGTACATAGCAGCTCACTCTTTCATTACATCTGTAGCATTTAGAGGAGACCTGCAAAGAGGCGGGGAAAAAAAATCACTATTTCACTTTAATATAGGACACAGAAAAGTTCTTTAAAATGCGTTTGGGTTGAAGTTTTTTGTAAAAGAAATCGTCTTCTGTATGCTTTTTTTTTTTTTTTTGGTAACATTAAGCATATCAATAAAAACATTCTTTGCTTTAATTAGAGAATGTCAGCTTTGTTCATATAGAGGCTTTTGAATATATGTGTAGCTGCTGTACTCTGGGCACAAGCTTTTAGTAGGGATACTTACATGAGCCATAAACTGTATGAGTGCAGCTTAGGTCGGCTCATTGTGTCTGAGGAAACTGGTGGTGCTCTGCTGTTGATGAGAAATCCACCATAAACAAATCCTCATTCATGGTCTCAGATGTGTGATTGGGAAACATGTTTGGCTTTTAATCAAAAGAAATTGAGTGTTTGGTTCTTAGGAATATATTTTCTCTTATTTCAATGAAGTAAATGTTAACACAAATAAAGAGCTTAAAGCAGTCTGACTGCTCAGTTAACTGAGCTTTGGTTCTGTGAGAGTTGGGATGTCATCATCCTTTTGTTTTCCACTTTTCTGGGGAAGTACTTCAGCTATACGGCAAAAATAAACAAAAGAAACCTTTTAAATCTTCACACTTAAATACATCTATGAATATTTTTAGTTGCTGTTTACTCCTTGCAAATTTGTCTTGATCTGAAAAAATGTTTCAGATGTATTGTTTTCCTAACAAAGATTTGACCTTCATCTTTATACACAGTTTCACTATTCTTCCTATCAGCATTTAGTTCAAAGGAGCACTTCGAAGCACACAGGCAAAAACCAGTTCCATTGTGTAAAATAGAAATGTGTGTTTTATATCACAGGAGTTTAGAGAACAATGCAAAGGTCAATTGTGTTGCTTGCTCTCCTGTCACATGATGTGGGTGTGTATATGAATGCATCCCTGGAATTCCACTGTGGGATCTGCATCTTTGAAGCTGATGCTAAAATTACTGCCGAGGCTCTTCCAAAGGCGGATACTGATAGAAGATTCAATGAAATCGAAGGTCGCCAGTCTGGTAGGCGTTGAAAGATACCTGGCTATGATACTATTTCTGATTTAATAATGCGAATGGGAGGCTAGCCCTTTGTAATAATTAGGACTAATTACTGAAGAGGTGTTGACAGATGGGCTAAGAGGAAACAAACTGCCTTTATCCAGTGGCTTAGAGTCAGATTACTAGTCTTGTGTTATCTGTTTCTCAGAAAGTAGAAGCTTCAATCATTCACTAAGTCTTCAAAGGGGAAAGGGATCCTAACAGTATGCAGGATTTGGGATGAAGCTATGAAATAAGTCTTTGACTCAAAATGGCTAAATTAATCTCCTTTCCGTAAATTATCATGCTTTTAAAGTTTGAGTTACAGATGGAGAATCTGATTGTAGTACTGAAAAATATGTGAAATCAATATTGATGACTGTCCTGTCGCTGCTTCTGCTCATGGATTAGTCTAAGATTGGTTCCTTGCTGTTAATTATATTAATATGAATTCTTTGATTCCCTCTTATGCCATGCTTGCTATTCAGCTGAAGTGGAGACAAGGGAAAGTAGTAAGTACTCTTTCGTTCAGTGTTTGGTTTATGCAGATGTCATATTTGATCAGCAAGCAGAAAATACATCTGCTGAGGTTAATTACAGTTATTTACCTGTGTAGGAGACAAGATCATGCATATTCCAGGAAGAAAACAATATATTACAATACAATTGCATTTACTGAGAAATGAGTCATTGATGTAGGATTTCCTTAGAGAGTATTTCTTCTCTCCTTTTGAATGCAGTGTCCATCCAGCACATCTGCATGAAGTAGATACAATTGTCCAGTGTGAATGGAGTTAACAAAGACATTCAGGGATTAATGCTTTGTCACCAGAATGAGCACTCAGTGTGACTTACTTTAGGCATATGATTTAGTCTAGCAAACCTCCATCTTCTCAAATGACTTTTAAGTGCTTTTCTCTCCACTCTCCACCATATATAGAACCTGGTTTTCTTAGAAACGTGATAAATACGGTTGCATTTGATAGCATTTATAAGCAGAGGTAGCTTTCAATTATTTATTTACTTTTAACAAAAGGGGCCTTTTAATTAGTGTTTAAATATTTATAACAGTTCTATTGTGCTGTAAAATTGGTTATACTTTGATCTCTATTTTCTGGTTTGAGATAATAGGGTTGGTAAAAGTTTTCCTAATGAATTTGGTCAGAACATGACATAATCTGATTATCTGACGAAAGATTGACACTTCAGTTCCTGCCAGCATAAAAGCGCGGTACAATGGGGGCTGTTCAGCACAAATTCAAAGGCTGGGAGTTCAAGTTCAGGTGCAGCAGAATTGTTCAAAGTTTCAAATTAATGCAGTGAAACAGTGTTGCATTTTTCACTGCATTTTTGGTCAGGAGTAATTTATGGTGGATGAGAGGAGTGAAGCTTGAAGTTAAATGTGTAAACTGCAACTCGAGTCTGTTACTTTGGGTTTATTTCCCTCCATTTGCTAAATAGCAGTGTTGCTTTTTAAAACATAGAGAAGCTAACTGGTCAGAACACGACAAACACAGGAAACAGTACCAGAAACTGGGAATTAAGCATCATCAGTATTCAACCTGTTAAATGTGGAACCAGTTTTTTATTAATATCCCTCACATTTTAACAATTTAACTGTTTAACATATGAGCAAATGCTCATATGCTTGGAGATGAGCATATTTAACTAATGTATCCTACATGCTTATGTAAAATAGATGTAGATTTATGTGATTAAACTGGCCTGAAAGAACAGTTGTGTCTAAAGTGTAAGCTTAGCCTAAACTGTTAAAATAAACATTAATTTTTTCATTTGATATTCAGGTAATATTTGCTTTGTAAATGTCATTCCTGTTTGCAGTGGAATTATAGTGATCCCTACTAGAGTTCTTGGACTAAGTTGCTCTCCAATAACCTGGCTTATCCAAATACTTACGCTGTATGGAATAGGAATCCTAGTAGACAAATGACACATACTATGAGTAATTAAGCTTGAATTTGGGGGGATATTTCATAACATAAAAATACTTAATAATCTGTTGTTTTGAGTCATATATTTAAAAGTGGTGTACATAACAATAAGTCTTTTCTTTAACTGCTGAAGGGGTTCTTGGAGAAAGTGTTAAGTACCAAATGTGATGGTCTTTACTGAAACACAGTTTGTTTCTGACCTTGAGAGGATTTTTCTGACCTGAATAAGGATTTAAAGTTTTAATCTAATTAATCGATACAGACTGTCCACATTGCCTTGTTTCTTAAAATACCACATGGCACTGAGATTCAATCTCAGTGTCCCTGGGAAGGGACCGTCTGCGCCTTAAGTCAGTTAGTGGAGTCCGAATCCCAGTTCTAGGGACTGTACCACCTTGGGAGGTCACTTACTGTCCCTGACACAGTTTCTCCATCTCCAGAGAAGGACCTGGAATAACACTGGTCTCAGAGATGTGTTGTAGTGTACACAGAAGCAGAAACCTCCCAAGGAGGAAATGCTTTATGAAATACTGGTGTAATGAACGGACCCTGCAAACCCTCCTTCTTTTGAGCAGTCTCACCGGTATCATCTGGCAGTTTGGACAGGCATAGATCAGCTCCAAAATTTGGATTTCCAAACATGTGCTGATCACAAACAGGAATTGCCCTTGGTTATTTAATCTTCCTTCTGTGTTTATGTCAATTTATCTTGTTTGCTATTTGCAGTTTTAAAGTCTATTTTTTAACTGTTATGAAACAAATGTTGAAAATATAAGCATGGGGGTAGGACACAGGTACAATATTCTGATATAAATGCATCTCCCACCGTATGCTGGTGAAATACATAGCCTGTTCAGTTAAGTGCAGAATCTTTTTTTCTTCTTTTAATGAATATGTATTTTGTGAATGTATTTTGTACTTGTCTTTCTAATTCTATGAAGTGTAAACTGTGTCATTAAAGTGAAAGAAAGATTTTGGGAAGCACTGTCGGAGCTCATCTTGCAGTGCAGTTTAATTTAATTGCCTACCTCTGCACAGCATCTCCCCCATGGTAAGGCGTACACAATACGGGGGTATTTCATAAGCAGAAGGAAGCATGCAGTCAGGGACACAAGCTGAAGTTTTAAAAGTACATGAAAAGTAGATTGCTTCATCATCTTCATAAAGTGTCAATTCTCGCTTTCTCCTCCCACTAAATGAGGGAGAACTGCGCATTTCAGGGACATTCATATTAAAAAAAAAAAAATTGAAGACTTCTGACTGTAAACAGCAGTCATTTTTACCTCAAGTATGGCCAAAAGAAAATAAAATGCAGCACTACTAACTCCATGTTTAATAAAATATTTGTATATATTTCTTTTCTCAGAGATGAATGCAAGTATAATATTTATAGATTAATAAAAGAATTTATATACTTTTGTTTTAGTTGAATCAAAGGTGACTTGATGCAAAATTAAAATGCAGTGGCTTTTAAAACTCTGGAAGATACTGAATTAATTTAATTTTAAGATTGGTATGAAAATGGGGTTTGGTCTCTTTCTTCTTTTTTGTTGACTGTATCAAGCCAGATCCTGAGCAGACTTTAATGTTCATGGAAACAGCTCCGTTTCTAGCAGCTCTGGACATCAGATGGTCCTGTATATCAGGAATCAATTGATAAGTTGTTGATAAGCAATGTATTTTAGAAGTACAAATTCATTTACTATTGGTTATACTTTATTATGTAATATCATGTTACATATACTTTTCCTTAATTCTGAAAACTCTTGTTATACTTCACACTTTGAAGAAGTATAGAAGACAAAATGTCATCTGATTTGTGCTGTGTTTCATGTTCCTATGCCCTGTGGGAGGAAAGGAAAAGTAATAGAACAGACAAATAAATAAACGTGGTGTTGAAACTGGCATGACAGTTTCTGCTCTTGCACAACGGAACTGCAATCAATTTATTGTCTTCGTTGGTCAAATGCCAGAATAACAGTATAATATTATACAAGAGTAGATTAATTAAAGTGTAATTAGAATGGAATAAATTAAACAATCATAGAAGTTTGTCATGGGAAAAATATGTGTTTAGAATTAATTAGTTTTCAAATAAAGTGATATTTTAATTGCTCAGAGTTACAGAATCCTTAATTGCAGACATATAATTCTGGCCTAAATAACTTCAGTTGCTGTAACAACTTGATATATTTCTTCTCTGTCAATTCTTTTTAATAGTTTGTTACTAAACAAGATTATTGCCGGAACGTCTGCGAAAATGTCTGGAAGACGTTTAATTAAGCCCATGCTATCTGAGGACATTATTAGCTCTTGGAACCAAAAGATTTGTGGCTGATGCTGCACTATGCAGCACCCCTAATTAAGGAGGATGGGCAGGCAGAGCCCTGTGGCTGACAGATTGCTATGCATGGCTGAACTGGAGGCTACTCAAAACAGTCTTTTGATGGTCCTTGGCTTATCAATTTTCTGCTAGATTTCAATGATTTATCACATGTACAAACTTAAATTCATTCCAGGTCTGGTGTTATGATGAAGAGAGACTTGTATAAATCCTTTTTTCAACTTATTTTGTGTATATATAAATGCATATTCATATTCTTCAAGTTTTCAAAGTGATTAAACATTTGTTGTCTTTTTTGTCCCCCAATAATTTTATGGAGCGTGTTGTAGAGCTGAGGTACTATGGGCTTTTATGCTTTCTTTCTCCAAGCAAGGCTGGCTGTAGTTATATCATTGCACTTTCCCAAGCAATTAATGGTTTCAGAAAGTAAAACAGATGGGTGTCTTTTCCCTCATCTGCAAATAGAACCTGTTTATGAAACACTAGAATTTCATCTGTTTCAGCTGTATTTCACACTGTATTTTAGGCTCCCTTGTTAAAAGCTAGTGCAATAACATGAGAGGCAGAGGCTCTCATGTTTTCAGACCCCATATTTTTGGCATAGATGTATCCATGATATTTGTCTGTCTCCAAAATGTTTACTTCAGTAAGATTTGCAATGCCCAAAATGTTTAATTGTGTTAAAAAAGGTCAACCAGCTGATAGCTGAAGGCGCATATGTCAGAATGAAAGACTGAAAAAAAATTATCAGTCTGACACAGGGGGAGTATTAGAATGATTAATGTTTATGTTAATTTATGGCTTTTACATATTGATTAATAGCTTTTTGTTCCAGTGACCAAAATGTGTAAGTGGCAATGAGATCCATATGCTAACTCAGTGTCTTTCAAATGATTATAATCATTCTTAGTTTTGTTCCCATGCTGAAACTATGTTTTCATACAGAAAATAATTGTTGTACAGTGACTTTTTTAAAAATTGCAGATGGAAGTATTTGAAAGTGAACCTCAAGACACAAGCTTGGGTTTCAATATTCTTGGAGGTTACACACTGACATTTATATACATTTTTCTTGCAAACTTCATTACTTAAAATCATAATATATTGTGGTTTAGCCTTGTTCAGGTAAGGAATGCTTACAGACAAAAAAGGTGCTAATGCTGTGAGGAGCCATTTATCTGAGTGGAAATCATTAAAAATGTGTTGCATTGCATGATGGTTATTAGTCATTTTCTTCCCTGCTCCCATTAGATTTCTTGGCATATCACCAGTTGCTGATAAGCAATTTTGTTTGCTATCTGTCCATTGACTATTACAATTAAAATGTGGAAACTTCCATCATTCATTGTCTAAATGTCAAGAGAGAAGGTAATTTTGGGAATCTCCTGAGGAAGGATGAACTCCTATCTTCCCTAGAAGTCAGTGGGAAATTGAGGTTCTCTGCATTTCTCAAACCGAGACTTTTGAAGTGTTTTTCTGAGCAGGCAGTCACTGTTAGTCATTAGAAATGATTTGGTGACTATTTAGAATGAAAGCTCTGACAGTGTTTAGTGTTCCCAACCTGTAAGAGGAAGGACTCCTGTCAGCTGTAATGTTGGCTGTGTGGCAACAGGTTTATGATATCAGCTAATAAAGGATTCTGTAACTAGGTCATATAAATCACTGCATTCCCTTTGACATTGATGTGTCGCTGACTAGCAAGTTTTGCAAGCAAGATAAAAATCTGTCTACAGTATCTGGATATGGGATTTTCTAGTGCAAGCACAAACTAATGAATTCTCCCAGTCCACTGTTGTGATTTTTCAAAATTAAGTATTGTTATTATCATAATTAATTTAGGTTTTGAAGTCACAAGTATACATCCCTGTGCTTAATCTGTACTTTGGCAGTCGTAAGTAAATAGTAATATGAAAAATAACCAATTCAAAAGAAAGCATTTCATTATCCTTACCTCTGAAAATTAAGAGTGCTTTATTGGTATATCAACTGGTTAAATCAAAAATTTCCACTAATTCTAATTTCTGCTTGACATCAATTTCTTGATTTTAAAATTTCTACTGTTTTCTAATTTCCACTTGAAGTAAATTATTTTTTAAATTTGCTTTAAAGAAACCCCAGAAGTATAATACAGTTTGTATCTCAGTTTAGCACTGAAGATAGAAATGGGAGTTTTAAACTGAAAGCTGCATTGTTATATGACTGACAAATGAATTTTCATATATTCTGGGGCTCTGACCTTTGCAACTGTTTGTATAGCACTCCCACATCTCTTGATCAAGCTTCTGCTGGTTTTACTTTTGCTAGTGCATGTTTCTGTATTTGCACACAACAGACATATCGTGTGTTTCGGGCAGCTGGGGTAAGAGTCCAAGAAGCAGGGTGCTTGGCTTTTAATTTGGGATTTTCACTCTTCCCTAAGTGTTTTGTATGTGTTAGCTCGCTACAGGACCCAGAAAGGCATCTCTTTGTACAGATGAGTTACTTTTCACCTCAGGTGCAAAGAGATTTCTTGAGTCTCACAACATCTCTTTGTATTGCTGACTTCCCTGTTTCAGTGTGTTCTTTTGGTTTGTACATGCAAAATGAAAAGCTGGGCTTAAAAATTCGTCACAACATGTCTGAAGAATTGTTTACCAAATCACATACGGGCTTTCACACCATTTGTAGTCAATAACCTATAAAAATTCACTTTTGCAGTCAGATGAGGTGAACTTTAACTCGTTCAACTTGCGTGGATTTTTCTGGCATCTCTTTTAATGATGTATGAAAATGTTACTGATTTAATGGGTTCTTGTAGTGCTAAATTCTTGTTCTCTGCTTCTGAGAAGTGCCACAGAGCCAGGCAGCATTTTGTGACAGCCAGGGATGTCTGAGATATTTCCAAGTGCTGCTGTGTTCCAGCACAATTCAGTGAGGGGAATTGGGTGCTCTGGGACCCTCGGGCTGTGTCGTGGCTGTTGAGCCACGAGGAAAGGCCACAAGCCTCCCGGCAGCCTTGGTACAGGGCATTGCTTGCGCTGAGAGTAGCTTGTGGTTTCACCACTGAGAAACCTCGTTGTCTGCTGTGGTTGGAGGCTGGAAATGTGGGAACATTGCTTTTGGAAAGCTCCTACTGCAAGGGCTGCCTGTTGGATTTTAATGGTGGAGATTGCAAATGTAATGGAACAAACAAAATTGTTTGCACTGCACTATTAACTTGAAGGGGTCTGTTATTTCCCCTGACTGCCTCTGCAGTTGCAGCTCATGACCCACTTCCAAAACACACTCATGCACTAGAGCACAGCGTGCTGTGCAACAGGGCAGAGTTTTTCAGGGGGTGCAGGTAGGCACAGAACTGCAGGCTAAAAAGGGTTTTTGTATGAATGAAAAAGCTTGGAAAGGGGGGAGAGCAATTTATTCACATCTTTCTCAACTCATTCTTTGCTCTGATTTTTCCTTTGGGAGGGTGGCACCTGGTTGACTGGGAATTGTCAAAAAATAACAGGGATTTCATATATCTGTTTGTGAGCACACCTGGATGTGTTGGATATTTTGCAGTAGTAATTATGTCTGCACACCTGCTGGTTTCAGTCCCAAATCAGTTTGCCAGACATGCCTAGGGAGATTTATTTCTCTTATACCTGAAAAAGCTCTTTTACCACTGAGTTTTTACTACTCTAAATAAGCCTAAAGAAAAATAGAAGAGGATTTTTTCCTGTCTTTGCTTGAGCCGTTGGTATCTCAAAGTGAACTGTGGAGTTTGTTAGGGGGAGGAGGGTGTTTGGATGATATTTTAATAGCAATTTGTTTTTGCTTCAATGTGTGATAGAAATACAAGTGACAGGAGTGGGAACAGGAGAATTGCTGAATTCTGCTGGAATTTTTCCTGTGGGAATCTGTTAATGTTTTTAATTCTCTGAGAGATTTTTCTAAGGTAATCCTTTTGACATTTACATATTTTAAATGACTCTCATTAAATAAAAGCTTAACTTTTTTATATCAAATGCTGAAGTGATGATACTGAAATATCACTGCATAGAAATTCAGATGGTTTGAGGATTATTCTAATTGCAACCTAAGCAAAGTAAGATTTGTGAGGGATATTAATAGTGAATTGTTCTTTAAAATAATGTAATTTTGAAGGAAATTTAATTGTTCTGGCATTTAGCAGATGCGTTTTCTTAGACAAAACCATTTTTGGTACCTCATGTTTGGTGCACTCAGCCATTCACTAATTGAAACCCTCATTTGAGAAGCTGGATTTCCCCTCCCCACTTGTGTAGCAAATGTAACTTGTGCAGGAGCCCAAGGGTTTGCAGTGCACCTTGTGAAAAATACTTCTCGTTGTCTGTGTCACATCACTGTAGCTCAGCTCCTGAAGGAGGATGCTGTTACCAGCGTGGGGAAGGCTGGAAGAAATAAGAAGTGGAACATCTTTTTAAAAAAAACAAAGCCTGATGGTGAGGTATTGCCTCTCTTGCAGGTGATGCCGTCTTGCAAGCAAGTACTGCCATGAGCAAAATGATTCATGTACTCATGTCTTTTAACTCCTTTCACAGGAGGCAGGAGTCATAGCATGAGGATAATAACACAGGGACGAACATACAGTGTAGCCCAGAAATGCCTTTAAATGAACTTTATTCTGTAGGTTGCACTTTGCTTGTTCAAGCCCTTGAGCCAGATTTTGCTCTCAGACCAGACTAAATACTAAGCAAATTCATTTAATTAAATTTGTTGCAGATATCCCCAGTTAACAAGAACAGATTGGTCTCCCTGAGGCTAGATAGAGTTAACAAGAAAATAAATGTTGTGCTAATTAGAGAACTCATTTTTAGACACCTGGGGTGAAACTTTAAAAAGTCCTAGAGATGTAGGATTGAAAATTCATTTGGAAATGAGTCTCAGGCTTCTAAATCACTTAGGCACTTCTGAAAAATTTTCCCAGAGGCTTTAACCATCTCACAATCATCATATTTAGCATGTTTGTAGCTGTCTGCTTAGCAAAGCACAGTATAACCATTATCTGTTTGAATCAGTACACCACAATGTATTTCATTATCCCTGTAAGGTAGAGAGACTGAGCTACCTGGTGAATTGAAGGTAGGCTGAATGTCATTTTTTTGAGGATGCTTGTGTGTCAACAGGAACAGATTGATGCTTTCTTGGAGTTATTAAAGTACCAGTACACCAAATTTCCATCTCTTTGCAAGCTCATGGGATTTTCTGTAGGTACCTAAGAACTTTTTATTAAATCTTAAGTGACTTGTCCAAGCTTATGGATAACAAGGACAGGAAAGATGAAATTTTATAGTTCAACGCCTGCTGGAAGGAAAATGAGACACTAAATACTGTCACACTGCCATTCATCTGCCAAATCATGACAGGAAGTAGTAAGGACTCCATATACATTAGGTTTAATATTAAGCCAAATTTCCAGATTCACATACATGGTTAGCAGAAAAGCAAGGAAAGAACCAGACTCTAAGGAGCAAAAAGTCCCTTCAATAGCTTGCAGCTCAGAAGCATGTTTTCAGTAGGTTTTTTTTTCTGTAACTGGTCTGAGGATTTTTCTGAAATATCATCCTTGTAAAGACATGCATTAGTAGTGTCTGTTTCATGCCAGGTAAAACCCTTCCCACAGCCACGCACACACTTGCTGTCTGTCAGCAAAAACTTCTGTGTCAGTAATTAGAAAAATGCTATTAAAAACCTGCCTTGTAATCCCAGATAGCCTCTGGGTTGCCTCAGTTCTATTTCCTTGCTCAGTGCAGTGAGCCAGAATTGCTCCACTGTGAAGTGGGACCCCGCTCCTCTGACAAGCTCTTAGCTACTCTTTCATTTATCTGGTTCTACAAAGTGTCATTTTGAGGGCACCAGCACTCAGCTGTAGTGCCCCAAAGAGGTGTCCCTTGGTGACAAAATCCTTGGTCTAACAGGTTTATAACACGGGTGGAGCATGTTGCAGATGGGCACTTGGGAGCTGGATCTCACCATGGGGGCGAACCTGTACATCATGTACATCTGAAAACTCCATCTGGATCATCCAACAACTTCATAAAAGAGATGAGTCAGGGCCCTAAAACACAGAGGGTATCCACTGAGCTCATTATTTTCATACCTAATTACACAGTGCTATTGAGAGAGAACTCCACATTACACTTGAAGAATCTTGTTTCATCACTAGCCCTAAAAGATAATTGCATTTAATTAGAGCCTATAGATACCATGATGATAACTGATCTATAAACACTCAAAGGAGACCTGCAAATGAGATGCATTAGCAAGTGCATCCATTAAACACAATTTGAAAGCTGGTACTGAGGTGAGATGACAATGAAAAGTTGGGCTGTTTTGCCATGGAACTCGTAGCTCTTGCACTCTATTCTGATTCTCTGCAATTCCTCTACTGTGAACCGGCAGGCAGACAAACACCTGCTGATCTTCCCTTACTGAATTTAGAACACTTTTTGTTTAATCTGGGGTAATATATGCATGAATGGGAAAAAGTGATGAGAGTTGACACCTGCAGTTGCAAAAGCTGCCCTTTTCTATGTGAGGTTATGTCACAAAGGAAGAAGCAGATGTACAAGCGTGGCTAGTAATGCCACAGATCGGGCAGCAAACACTTTTCATGGTGAAAATATTTGTTGTAATGCACGTTATAATGCATTTTCCAATGAACTGCAAATTGTACTTCCAGCTGAATCAGCTGCTGGTTGCCTTGCACAGGTCTGGAGAGTCATTTGCAACAAGTCAGAACACAGAAAATTTGTCCTCATCCTTCTCCAGTACTTGTGCACAGCTGCCTGCAAAGCTGTTAATGTGAAGGGAAATACCTGGTGAGGGGGCCAGAGCAGTGAGCTCCTGTGGGGATCACACAGGCTGTCCCTGTGAGCTCATCAGGAATTGTCCCCTCCTTTCCCGTGTGGGACAGGGCAGTCTGCTCCCCCATATACCGGTCCTGCTCTGTGCTGACTCAGACCGCATTCGACATGAAGCTGAAAACATCCATCTCTTGATCCTTTAGGGAATACAAACCCCTTGGAGTAAAATGTTTAGCACAGTAGTCACTCAGTTAATATGAAGTACTGCATTTTTTTTTTCAAGAAACCATGCCTAGAACCAAAAATTAAAACACTCTGGAGTAATGGGATTCTTGTGTGAAAATGATCATCACTCCCATCTCATCTGAAATTCTTTACCGTTGATATGTTCACTGCAGTGCTTTTCTGAAAAAATACAAAAGTAGTATTTTTGTGGGGAGGAAGGGGAAAGACTTAGCCAGGAGGCTAAAGTGGAATGATAAATTGCTTGCCCACCCAAATTATGGGTGTCAAGTTTCTTGTATTTTGTAGCTCTTCCCTTTAGCAGCAGGGAGAGCAGCTGACCAATTTGGGATTTACAAGTGTGCGAGAGGTGCTTGCTCATGGCCAGCTCGGAACCTTGCTGAGAGAGGAATGCAGCAAAGAGCAGGTTGGACACCTGCTTCATCAGCTCATCTTAAGAGGAAATATTTCACCCTCAACTGGGTGGCAAATAGAAAAAACATTCAGTAATGAAAATTCAAAGAGGAAAGAGGAAAAGCACGTGTCCTGCTCAAAATATATTTAAAGTTGTCATTTCACTTTAGGCTGCCTTACCCTCTGTGATATCTGTGTCTGCTTCTCACCCCCCAGTTCATTGCTCTGATGGCTCTGCCACCTCCGGATCCACAGTTTGTGCTCAGAGGTACCAGTGCTGCAGTCCACACTCTGCATTTTTCCTGTGGAGGCCCAGAACCTGATATCCCCCTTCTTTTCTCTGGGTAAGTACACCAGGATTTCTGGCTGTGCTGAGTGCCACATGGTTGTTTCCTCTTGAATTGAAGTGTATTATTTTGACAAAGTGTTTCTGGAGAAGACAGCAGCAAGCATGGTTTTGCATGATGGGTGTGTTACCTGTGCATACAACTTCAGTTTTGGAAACAAAACAAAACAAAAAAAGGAAAAGCATCAGACTCTGATCCACCTCCATGCAGTGCTCACACTAACAGCATCCCTTCCTGCTGCCAGGTCTGAGAACGGGTTTATCCATGTCTGGAACCTGAAAACACACAGAGTGGACACAGCATTGGATGGCCATGGAAGAAAATCTGTCTACTGCGTGAAGACAATGGGTGGTAAAGACAGGCTTCTCAGGTTAGCAAAGCAGGCAAAAAACAGTGAAATTATTCTTGTCTCTGTGACATATTCTTGTCTCTGTGATTGAAGGGAAAAAAAAAGGGGGGGTGGGGACAAAGGATTCTCTTAATTCTGGAGCCACTTAGTTTCTCCAACACATATGGAAATGTACTGAAATACAAAAAGACAGAAAAAGTCTAGAATAAAGGCGGGGGGGGGAAGATACAATTAATTTCTTTATTATGTATCTTATGACATCATAACGACTTGGGATCTGTAGTGTCTTTATTACTACACTGAGAACAGTTTTTGGGTCAAGGAAATACACTTGGATTTGAAGTTGAAAAACTTTTCATAGCTGGTTCCTGGGGAAGATTGATATAAAGAATTTATAAGTAGAGGGGAGATGGAGAAAAGGGAAGGAGGGAAGAGAAGAATCAGAGATGGAGAGTGGAAGACTGAGCAAGAATGCTGAGTTTCATGCTTTTGCTTTGTTGCAAAATATCTTCTGTTCTTGTTTAGCAAGGGAAGGTCAGGAAGATTTGTGTACTTTGGATTAGACAGGTGATCTAGAGTAGATGCCAAAGTGTCTGTATGATTAGGAGGTGTTCTGACATGTTTATCTAGAGAAGACATCTCATAATATACAGTGGAACTCATTAGCATTTATATTTCTTATCTGCTTAAGTACAATTATCAACACTCTTCCCCATAAAGTCATATTGAATGAGCATTGTTTGTATAATTATAGAGTTTTTCCGTACCTCTATTTTTGCTGTATAGTTCTAACAGTTCACATAGCAGTGCAATTTTAGGACGGCATTTACCTGTATTTTATATTTCTCTCTTGTAAAGCTAAATCACAACAATTTCTTGCAGTATCACATTGTTTGTATGCCCAGTGCTGTAAATGTTGTGTCAGTTTGTCACTCAGCTGAACAGAAGTGATGTTGAAGAAGTCCCAACAGTCTGTAGATTTACATCTCCTCTGTTTTGGTTTCATACTTCTATGAGGTGATACTGCTAATTAAGACGTGGATAAGGGATTTTTGATGACTCCTCGCCCAGGTGATAACATGAAGACATATATCCTGTGCTGCTGTAGTTTATGGATTGGAAGCTTCTGCACAGTGCTACTTTGTCCCAGAGCCAGTGGGATCACATAAATCTGCAACAATTCCTGCTGTGCCCTTTATGTGGCCTCCTCACTCTGCCTGCCTGGGAGCAGCACAAAGCCTCCAGGATGGGGCTGTGCCGAGGAGTCTGTGGGAGCTGCACTTGTCCCTCGGATGCGGCCGCCGCTGCTCTCTGGCTTTGGATGTTTCAGCCACAGCATTTCCTTGAGCAATTGCTACCAGTCCCTCTCTGGTGTCTCCACACGTGCACAGTCCTAGGAGCCCTCTGTGCCCTGCCTGTGGCTGTGGGAAGTTGACCACTGAATAACTGTTGCTTTTTATTTATCTCTGATGAGGTCTTTGTTGTCTTGCTGTTCGTCTTTCAGCTGTCAATTCATGACATTTCCATTTCATTGCTAGGGTGAATGAGTGTTACATGTGTGAATCTTTGGATACCTTTGTTTCCTTTTAAATTAGATCTAATCAATGATAAAAGGTAAGTATTTTTATTGTGTATATGTTCAAATGCTCATGAGACTTTATAAATATATTCACGCATACAAATAGCACAACTCAGCCTGATCAAGTCTCTCTGCACAAGGAAACAGAAACTGTGAATGCAGTGTATCTGACTGGCTCCCAGGCCCTCTCCCCTCCCAGGGATGGTTGAACCTCTTGGCCAGTTCCACAGTCGGCAGAAGGGTGGTGGCCCTGGGGACACTGAGCTCCCCCACGCTTCATGAAACACACAATTAACACCCCCACAGAAGCTGTTGGAAGTTTGGTCCATTATTGCCTGTGAAGGACCTAGTTCGAGTTACTGCCCTGCAGGCAGCCAGGCTTCTTCAGACTGCAGCTCACGGATAACTTGTTTTACTGTAACAGTCAGGGGCGCGACCAGAGGATCTGCTTGTGGGATTTAGCAGAGGGACGGACGTCAGTGACGGATTCTGTCTTCACGGAGCATGTGGGATTCTGCAGATGCTCTCTGTTAAAGGTGGCACAGGGACGCTGGCTAATGGCCATGGCAGTCAGAAGCCTGGAGGAGGTAGGAAGTGTCTCTTTCTCTGTGCTCGAGAGGTTGCTTTTGGTACTGAAATGACATCATTCAGGAGGGGAAACATAAGTGCTGTTGAATTCTCTGCTCAAGAGCAGGCAGCACAAGAAGGGCGTTTTAATCACTAATTTTACTGCCACAAGGATGACTAAATTATATAATTCATGCTTTAATAACAAGGATACCAGCCCAAGATTTGTCTGGCATTTAAGCATTTGCAGATGCTGCTGATCTTTACATGTAGGAGTTTTGAAAACTCTTCTGGTGCTGCTGAATACTGGAAACGAGTCCTTCTGGGGAACTAATGGTCAGCAGTTCTGTCCTCAGGTGGAGGTGCTTATCTTCCACCTGAAGCTGAACTGTGTTTGACAGAAGAGGGGAGGTGCAGGTGATTTGTAATGCAATATGTGGTCTTTCACTCCAGGCTAATTCTTTACCTGAAACTGGGGCTGGAAATAGTTGAATTACTATTAACAGCCAGAGGTTTGCTCCATGTGAGATAATTGCAGGGTCCATTTCAGTTCCTACTGGGTAAGTCCACATCCAATACCACTATCACAGCACTCACTGACAGCTTTGTTTGCAATGTCCACTTCTGCTTTGTAGAAATTACAGTTTTGTTTTCTACAAGGGACTGTTTGAGGACATCACACAAAAATAATATCAAATACTTGACATCAAAATACCAAAATTATGAAAGAAGAAAAAAGTGGCATAAATATGTAAAGAAATATTGTAGCTAAGTGCAAATTGCTGATGAGCATAAAAGTTCACGTGCTTTTCTGGACTAGAGGTTGTGTGCCTTGAAACTGAAAGTTGCATATTTTATACATGAAGTATTAAGGACCTGTATTGTGAACTTTTTATTATACAGAAGTTAAGCACCTATTTAGGTACTTGGTTGACTCACAGGCAGAATGTCCAGCCTTTTACAGAACTAGATATACCTGCAGACACAGCCACAGCACCAGTAAATAAAACCATTCTAAGTCCCATACCTTGTTCTGATCAAACGAAGAACTCCCTCCATTTTACAGCAGTGCTCAATAATACTTAAGTTAAACAAAATTGACAAGTGCATTCTTGTGTCAGCCAGAGAAGTCCCGGTAATGAAGAATTAAATAAGCATCTGACCCAAATAGAAGACGTTTACCCTGGTGTGGCTTACAACTCATCTCTGTTTTATTCTCATTTCTTAGCTTGGGCCCTGCAAGAGGAGAATGTTTTGCTGTCTCCTGAGGTAGAAGAGTTCCACTCTGTGTGTGAACCTTTGCATTAGAACTGTGTCATGTTTCAATAAATTCACATAAGCTCCCATAATATATAGTGCTTCCAAATAGGCAGCACTGTGTGAGACACAGTACATTTGCAGCTTATGATTAAAATTAAGACTTAATAAGTGTTTATGCTTGGCTGGTGTCCAAAAAAAGAGTAATTTTGTCTTAAAGCAGGTTCAGTCCATAAATAATGAGATCTGAACAGGCATTTATTTGTTCATGATTGCATTTAAATCACCAATTATGAGTTACATGCACTTTTCTTGCCAGTTTGCCAGAAACATGTTAAAAGCTTTATTAATGTGAAAAAGAAAAAGGGTGTGTTTCCTTGTGGCCAGTTTTAGCCACCCAGGAACACTATTAACCTCAGGCAAAGGCAAATCTTTCTCCTATTAAGCAAAACCAATATAAACACGGAACTTCAAGTTTTAGGTTACAGTTGTCAAAATATGTGAAGTAGTATTTATTTCTAAGGCTCAGTTGCCTTCAGTGCAGACAGTCTCTGGAACTGTCAATCCAGCTCAGGCAGCAGCTCATGTCTGCCTGCCTTCTGCACAAAGCTTTTCTCATTGTTTTTCTTTGGCCTTTGCAAGCCCAACTGTAGCCCTTGTACCAGTTCATCTGTTTTTAGTCATGGTAAAGCAAAGATGGTTTGGTTTTCTTTTAACCTGCAGAAGTGCATTTATCACAGCACACTTAACCTCCTTTATTACATAAAAGTTGCAGTTTTGGTCTTGCCTAGGAGGCAGTGCCCTTTGGAGAGACAGTGATGAAAGAGGCAAGATGAGAGCAGGTCATCTTCATATTTATAGCCCGTTTCCTGCCACAGCTAACTTGGTTTTTATGTTGATAGCAAGAAAGTTGACGAGAGAAAAGCATCTTTTGTTAAGAGTGGAGCTCCAAAGAACCAGAATTCCCAGATGATCAAACTTTGGTCTGTTCCCAGGTTTGGTCTGCAGACTGGATGGCTCTTGGCTGTAGTCAGTATTCCTCAAATCTGGAAAACAGTTTCCTGCTCTATTGCTCAGTGGCTTTCAAAAGCATTGTGTGTTGTGTGCAGTACACTGTACTCGCAGTCCTAGAGTGCAGCTGGCTTTTGGCAGGCTGGCTGACAGCCTCTAGAAATAGGAAGATGTTCTGGCAAGCTTTGAACTAAAGGTACGGGATTGGAAAGCCATCGCAGCTGCCGTGGCTTGATTGATGGCTCCCAGAGGAGCCGTATTTGTGTAATACCTCATCTCAGATGCTTAAGGAAATTCACACAACTGGGCTGTCCAACAGCACTGTTGGGCTCTTGCACATTCTGGAAGAGCCTACAGTGGCTGGTGATGCTGGATTTATCAAATATTTCAAGTCATTTAATTTTACTACATAATGCAAACCATTGTTTATTTAATTAGAAGAAAAGATCACCTTGGTGATTAAGTATGCATGTGAGAAAGTGATGATCCTGGCAGCAGTTTTTTGATACCCAAGAGCTTCTGTTTCTCCAGAGTTCCAGGCTTGAGAACCAGCCCAGAGTTGTGGCACTGCTGTGTCAATCAAGAGTCTCAAAATCTTCCAGTGCCAAACTAAAAAGGCAGACTCCCCTGATCTTGCCTGCCATCATCCTGAGCTGGAAATGAGCTACTTCCTTGGCAGAGGAACAACTTGCCCAGTGTTTAAAAAAAAAAAAAAGAAAGAAATCAAAACCACCCAAACCAGGTCTGTGATTCATTACCATTGGTGCAAGCAACAATGGAAGCTGCTCTGTAGAGAGAACAGGTGTTTAACACAGCATTGTCTGACCCTGCTCAGACAACACTGCATTAAAAATACCTGAGTGCAGACACTGCTACAACCAGCCTTAGCTGCTAATTCTGGGTTACAATTTGTTAGTGCAGTCAGCAGTAAAGAAAAAATCCCCTTTGCATGTATACACTGCCTGTGTTTCCGTGCAAGCTCTGTGTTACCGTAACAGCTCAGAGGAGAGAATGCAAGTATCCACAGGTGAATACAGCCAAAAAATTAGCAACAGAGATGGAAAAAGGGGAAAGAAAGCAGGGTGTGTGTTCAGATTAAGCAGTCTGCAGTATTATCTGTTGTGTGCACAGTGTCATCCACTGTTTGGAAAGTAGGCTGTAATTAAAGAGAAGAGTGGAAGAAGAGGATGTGTTCACTCTAGCAGTTGTGTCTGGTCTTCCCTAAAACAATGCACTTCTTTAGCTAGCTGTAGATTCCCCTTAAAGCTCCAACTTAGCATGCATTCCTCACTTTCCTCCGGACAGTTTTTACTGGAAGAGCTTATACTAACCTTAATCACCTTAAAAGACTTGTGTTTTTAACAGCAGAATTTTCACCTGGAGCCTGACCAACTCCTGTTGTTTTCCTGATGTCAGGTTCAGATTTTGGAGCTGCCATCCAAGACGTCAGTCTGTACCTTGAAGCCAGAGGTGGGTGCCAAGCTGGGCATGCCCATGTGTCTGAAGTTATGGCAGGTAAGGCAAGAGTGCCTGCTAATTGTGAAATGTTTTCCCTGTGATTCATTTTATATGAAGCACATGAATCTTTCTTCACTTGGATTTTGATTTATTATCAAACCAATCAAGTAATTATACTATTAAAGGGGGGAAAGATTTGTGAACATCCTTAATGTAACTTTCAGAGCTTTCCAAGCTTTAATGGAAGATTTGCAAATGCTCAAGGAAAGCTTTGTATCCTTAGGATAGATACAGTTTTTGCATCAATCAAGAGGAAAATGAGTGACTTACCAAAGCTAGTTGTTTGATACGGTTTCTCACTGCATTAAGAATGATGATAAATAATTGGGTTGCTTAAAAACAGTGGTTTTAATGGCAGGTTCCATTCACTTCAGTGCCCTCAGGATGAGGAAACACTCTGAACATTTGTATTCCAGATATACAATAGGAACAAAATATTTATGGTGGTACTGACTTTGGACAAAAAGGTAAATAAAAGTAGTTAGTGAAAAAACCTCACATTTGCAAAATATTTAGCAGATGTTTATGGGCTGCCAGTAGTGAACACAAGTAATACAAAAAGGTGGCAGTAGAGGGAGGAAGGAGTTCAGATGATTGGCTTGAAATCTCCAGAGAATTGGTGGCAAAGCTGATTCCCATGTAACCCCCTCACAACACACTGCTACAGGTCTACAGGACCATCTGAGCTGATGCCAGGTGTGTAATTCCTACAGGCTCATTGGAACATTTGTGTTGGTTTCGGCTGAAAACATTATCAATTGAAGTTTGAGGCCTCGGTGTCTTCACCCGAGATCCTGAACCAACTGAAGTCTAGAGGAATTCAGTTGCTGACTTCAGACAAAAGCAAGAGAGGCCATAGTTCAAGTTCCATGCTGTAATTAAAAAGTAGGAAAAAAAAATAAATAGGCCGATTAGGCTTTTGTTAAACAAAGTTTCTCCTAAAAATGCAATCAGTGTTCAGTGCTTGATGAAGTGAATGGGTCTTTCTGTCTCCTTGACATTTTTTAATAGATGGAGATAACTGGAAATGTTCAGTGTTGAAAATTTTTCTTGCCTGTATAAGAAGTTCTCTGTCTTGCCATATTTTCTACATGGATTAATATTGCTATTCCTCTAGGAAGCAGAGCAGGTGCAGTGTCTTAATTTTATATAGTTTTTAATTTTGTTGCCAGTGGGGATAAAGCAGAGGACTGGGAACTGGGAGAGGTAAATTATTCCGTGCAAATTCTGACTTTGGAAACTCACCATAACTTCCTAGACTGCACCAGGCAAGTATAGATAATCCCTTAGAGTCTCACAGCTGTATTTGCTCTTTTACAAATGTGTGCAACTTGGTTTAAAGGCACGGGGAAGAAGATACCCTTAAGGGAAATAATTGCATGTGGTGTACCGAAGTGATGCTCTGCATTCTGTTCTGTGGTTGCACTGGAAGTGGCTCGCTGAGTAACCCTGTAACCATAAACCAGAACACGAGCTCACCCAGCTGCAGCCCTTCCTGAACAGAGGCCATCCAGGATTTCTTTGTACACCACTGTGTTGGGCAATACAGGCATACCCAGGAGATGAACACTCCCAGCCCAGTGCTCAGGGGTTGCCTAAGAGACTATTTGATGTTGCTTATGGCACAGTAAATTAACAAGTTGAAACAAGCTGACAGGGAGAGCCCCATAAAGGTCTGAAGGAAGAGTGCTCGGGGTGGTTGTCCAAGAGTTTGGGGGCTGCAGCCAGGTACCATCATATTTTTCTGCAATTCAAGGAAACAACAAACCTCCCCAGCAGCAATGTGAATGAGAAACGTTACTGTAGAGCAGAAGGCAACTGAGATTAGGCTTGTAGATTAAGCCTCACTGGCTTCTCCTAAGCAGTCAAAAAGCTTGCAGCTATTTATTTTGTTCTTTTGAGCACTTTCCCCCCTTATTTTTCTAGGTCTATCCTTAAAGATATTAGTTCATTCAATTTCTTTTGAAGATTCATGTTCTTAAATACATTGTCTCTTCAGTTTCACACCTTCCTGCTATTACTAATTGGGTGGAGTAGGATTTGTAGGAGTAAGGATAGTCTTCCCTTAAATTTTTTGCACTCCTTGGGGAAGGCATCATATTGCATAATGGTGCAAACAAAATAATTCAACAAGAATAATACATGTCGAAACTGGAAATGCCGAGTTACTACTTTATATAAACTATTGCAATTATTCCTGTTGAGTTGACAGGAGATCACCTTTTCTTCCTTCCTTGACAGTTATCCAAATGCAACAACAAAATGTTCTGCTTAGGAAGAGCAATGATTTATAATTTCATTTTTTTACTGAAACAGAACGTGCATGGTGAGACTTCTCTCCAACAGTGTCTGTTACTGGGAATTGAAATAAATAGGCCGTTGTGAAGCACTGCTTGGTGAGTCCAGGCTCAGACCAAGAGCTCCACTGATCTTTCAATAGCTTTTATTGTTTTAGTTCATGTACCCCTTGAAATATTACACTTCATATAGTTAGGAAAGTCAGGAAGAAGTAGTGTGGAAGACCTACATTTCATAGGAAACAGTACTTGGATTTTAAAATAGACCAGTCTTAGATCTCACTTGCAAATTACTGTTTTTCAAATCTGAAGTGTGATACCCACAGCACATAAAAAGAAAAGGTTTTGCTTGGTATTCCCAAAATGCCGAGCACTCACCTGTCTCTGCTGTCAGCATAAGGGTGAGGAGCTCCTTTGGAAGCCACCATCCCACTTGGAGTAGGGAGAGGAGCTGATGTGTTTCACTGCCTGATGACAGCTACCTTCTGTAAGCCCCCGGCTCTGAGGGAGTCTTCTGCTCACAGAAGAGCAGCACAAATAATTGTGGAGATTTTTTATGCTCAAACTGGGGGCTTTTTTTAAACTTAAAAGTAGCTATGAAATACTTCGTTTTACTTTGAAGGTTTTGCCCTTTATTAAATACAAATAAAATCTGGAATGTTCATTTTATTCAGATTTTTTTAAAACTTTTTTGATATCTGGTATCAAAAACCAGATATTCTGTATCCAAAATACCTGGTGAGTTAACATTAATTCACATTTATCTGACATATATTCATTGCTCTGATGTTATATTATTTCAGCAAATCAAGAATTTGACAGAAAAATTGTTCATAGTTCTGGGCACTAAGAGAGACCTGCTTTGTGGGCCTTTCTAGCCAGAGCATGCCTCCACCTTTTCAAAGGAAAAAGGATCTTAAAGGAAGGAAGGAGGCTCCTTCAAGATCCCCGGTGTGGACAGACCTGTTCAGAAGGATGATGTAGGGGGTTTCCTACATTTACAAGGATTTCCCCTTGGTTTCCTTCTTTTAAGGAGAGGTGTTGTTCCATGCCCAGGGAACTCCATTCCTCATTCAAACACTTCTCTAGGCACAGTAAGGCCAAGGAAGCACATGAGGCTGGTACTCAGCAGTCGTTTTAGACCACCCATCTCTTGTTAGTTTAACTCCCCCCAGAACATAGAACAACCAGTGGGAGAACAGTCTGGACCATTAATAGAGGCAGTGAGCCTTTGGCCACTACAGGTTTGTATCATGACATTGACAGCCAGCGGGTTTGACCTCATTCAATAATGTGATACTGGTAAAAATTAATTCTTTATGTCCTTTACCTTTATTTTAATTGAATACTGACCAAACAAGTCCTGGAGGAGCAGACAGTGTTTGGAAAGGTCTGAATACCCTGTTGGATACATTTCTTAGATGTGCCTACATGAGGTGGTAATAATCCCAATGTCTATTTTGATATTTCTTCTCCTATTAAAGAAATAACTGGCATTAACAGATGCCTCTTTTTTAGTTGCTTTTCATTAGGGATTTGCATCTTCACTCTCGTAACCAGTTACTGCTTACAGAATCATTAGTCTTTTGGCTGGAGCAATGATGAATATTTTCCTTAAGTGTGACATGTAATCCAGTAATGTTCCCTTCTTTGAGTTATTTCAGAGGCTTAAATAAATTAGGTGTCTGCCCAGGGTGCCCTGCCCTTTGGCCTGTGACATCATTAATCAAAATAGCTTTCAATTGGTTACAGTGGACTCGGGTGCCCATTAACCCCTTGGTGACTCCAGAGATTCCTGCTGGGAGGTTCAGTGTTTACCTTTGAGCACTGTGGAGCACCTGGGCACACGATCCCTCTGTGCAGCCCTGCACTTGGCAGTGTGGAACTGGAACCCCTAAGCAGGGCACTTCTCAATGCTCATACAGGGTTGTATTGCTTGAGAGTAACTCACCTGCTCTGTGGAATTTTTTTTAAGAAGTGCAAACAAAGTTCAGACCATGAAATAAAGCTCCTGAAAATTTCAGGCAGGCTGTTTTCAGGTGTTAGAGAGGGCAATAGTTTGGATTTTCAGACAGAAATTTTCTCTCTCTGTATGTATATATATGTGTGTGTATGTTAAATATATATAATATATATAAAATTTAGAATTTGATATGTAGATACAATGCTGTAGTAATGTTTAGTAATTTAGTAATGCTTTCTGTAAGTGGATGGAATATCAAAATTTGACATCCAGACTTCTAAATTTTTTTTCACTTCTACACCAGTCAGCATTTTAATTAATTCTCTTGGTGCTTGGACTAAAACCTACACAGGGATGGTAATTTTCCTAACAGACTATTTACTTCTCAAACAATTTTATTTTTCCTTAATCAGCTCAACTGTGATTCACAACCTGTGCTTCTGGCTGGCTATGAAGATGGATCAGTTGTCCTCTGGAATGTATCAATGGGAAAAGTGTTGAGCCAACTGATTTGCCACCAGGAGCCAGTGATGAGCCTTGACTTTGATGCGGAGAAGGCCAAGGGGATCTCGGGCTCATCTGAAAAGGTGCTTAGCATCTGGAGCCTCAATGAGCAACAGAACCTCCAGGTCAGGATCACTGGCCCTCTAGTGTCATTTATCCCACTTTGCACTAACAGTTTGATAGACTAAAAAAATATTTAGTCATGAAGAGGAGTTGTTGCAGATCTCTAGCTAATTAATCACAGACTGGTTAGAATGTCTGTGCTATGTGACTAGACTTAGCAAAAGATGGTATTTTAAAAAAAAAGAAAAAAACCCCTCTCTCACATGTTTCTGGTTTTACCAAAGTTGCAACAGGCACACAGGCCTAGCATTACTCAAGCCATTGCCTCTGTATCTTCATTTATCACATTAGTAGTATCCAGCTCTCGGAATGTCCTAAACATTATAAATGAGTTATAAAAATGAGAAACAAAGGATTGCTTTTCCAAAGGTTCTGCTTGAATGGCTATAGCAAGCTTTCCACTGTGGGAAAGACAGAAGTATTCCATTAAATACTTCACAAACAGAAAGAGTAGGAGTAGCCCAGCTAGCACCAAGAGAACATGAGGTTTAGGCACCCAGCTTCCTTTGGCACCTACAGAGCCCAGCGAGAGACACAAGATCAGGCAAATGGCTCCCCCAGTTTGTGTCTGAGCTGTGGTACCGTGAGTGGCTGGGTTAGAAGGAGGTCGTGTAATCCCCAGCTCAGGCTGTGCTAGGGAATGGCCATAAACACTGCTTTCATCTAGACAACTTCAGCAACAGTGCCAAGGCGTTAAGTACGATCTGGAAATGTAGGTGTGGAAATAAAGTGCAAAAAGGCTCATGAAAATTAAAATGGCCCATGCATAACATCTCCACTGCTGAGTGCTTTAACCTTTTTAAAGTGTCAGTTGCTCCATGAACAAGGGAGAGGGCCTGAACCAGCCCCTGTGTGCCCATGAGAGAAGCGAGCTGCTGGATACACCAGTTCATGGGAGAACAATAATTGCTGTTCCACCTTGCAGCTTTTATGGAGATTTTTTTTTTAAGTAGTAGAGCAAGTTAATGCTGTTTTCTGAATGATGCTAGAGGAAGAAAAGCACATGCTGGGACATCCAGTGGTGACTCGTCACCTGGGGGACACTGTAAATGTGTGGAATCTGTGAGGCATCACCACAGCACCTGCATTTCTGGGGTGGCAGGGCACTAAGTGTGTGTGGTGTAAACACATCCAGTGGAGGGGAAGCTTGGAGGACATGGCACTCAATGAGGAGGAGTCTGAACTTTAATAAGCAATACAACATGACCTGAAAGAGGCACTCCACACTCTGAACAAGTAGTGAAGGTGTTCTAAGCCACAAGTCTGACACACAGTTGTCATGGTTTGGGTTTGTTGGTTTTTGGTCATGTTTGCTCCCCCACTGCCCAGCCTCCCCCTGCTCCCCCATCTGCACCAGGTGTCCTTAACTCAGGGAATTGGAAGGAAGGTGAGCAATCCCAGTAGGAAACTTGGTATTGAGACTCTTTCTCTTAGGTCAAGGTGACAGAAATCTGACATCATGACAGGCTTCTTAAATTTTCAAATACTCTGGTGGTGGAGAGAAAGTTGTTCTTTCATTAATTAAAGCAAAACTTGTTTGCCTAAGTTCAAAGAAAATATTGTTCTTTTTACTTATTTACTTATTTAAAAGCACATTTTACTTATGAGTTAACCGTATGCAGGGCTACAGGCACAACTCGTGGGAAAAACAGTTGTTCACCTGAAATATTCCAAGTATTGTTTTTCACAAGGTGTTCCCATTCCCAGGGGATGTAGGATTTGCACCTCACCTTCAGCACCTCACACTGAGAGATAGAAAGTTTCCTCAGAAGAAATTTAAATGCCAAATATTATAAGCTACAAGCAATGTTCCTGTGCTTCATGGGAGCATGAATGCCCTAAAAAAATGCATCTTTCATATGAGCACTAGAGATTGTCAAGGACATAGATTAAGTTTTTTTCCACTATTGCATTAATAATATAAACCAGATGGGGATTTTTTTTCCCCTGACATTCCAGGTACCTGAGGTAATGGTAGACGTTGGAAAGCCACTCAGTGGCACATTATTTTTATTCGAAAAGGTTTTAATAAGTAACCGTGGTGCGCAGCTATCTGCCGTTGGAGAGGGAATGACGCAATGATGGTACTGCAGCTCTGTTTTAAGTGGCAGTGTTCCAGTGTGTCAATGAATAGATGATGAAGGTAACTGCAGAGTTTATTGCTATGGGGAAAGTTTGGTGTATTGTCTTCTACAGGAAAGTTGCTGAAATCATCACTGTCAGCAAATGATGGGATTGGTTATGAGCCTTCTGATTTAGATGAGATAGTGTAATTATGTGATGATGTTTGTGGTAGAATGTAGGAGGTAAACAGCTTCTGCAGGTGAATAAACAAAGTAGAACTAAGAAATCTCATAACCACAGAAGCTTCTTTATATATGACAAGAGAAAAAATCCTATAAGCTGTAATGTAATTTTTGTTGGTTCAGTTGCTGAGATGTTTACCCCAAATGCTGAAGCTTAGTCTACTGCTATTTTGGCTATTTTCCTAATAAACAGAGGGCTTAAAAGACATGCTTTGGGTGTAGATGCACATGTCCTTGGTCATGACTGGCTGAAAGCAGCTCACCTGTTTTTACCTCTTTGTTTTCTTAATTACAAGCTGGTTTTCTGGTTAGGAAATTACGTTGCTATTTGACTGCTGTAGTTAGTGATTGACTGTAGTAAGTCCCAGGATGGCACAAACCCTGGCAGTAGGATTACACCTGGCTGCATATACCTTGAGCAAGTTTTCTCCTTTGTGTTGCGTTTCTCTCTCACTCTTGTATTTGCAGATCATGCACAAATGCCCACTGTTCCCTCATGTTCCATAGCCAAAAGGCATCACCATTACAGGCTTCCTTTTCAAGTTGTAGCTTGCTGAGGACATGCCATTTCTCCAGTTGCCCTGATTTTGCTGTATGGATCTTGCCCACATAATTGACAGTAATGATGGGAGCACCACGCCCAGGATTGGTTATAGCCATTAGCTAATAATCTCAGTTACAGAGTAAGGCCCAGCCTACATTTGCCAGGCTGGTGATGTAAGGAATAAATCCTCCCTTGCCAGGATATTTACACCAACAAAACTTCCACTGAGGCCATGCTGCGTTAGACCTACGCTGGGGAGTTTGGAACATATGTACTAACAAAAAGCACAGGTTTTACAGTAGCAGCCCCACAAAAAGGCCCCCATACAGCCTCCTATTTCTCATTAGGCTTGTGCAAAACTTGCTGTCCTCTGTTCTGTTGTAGACACAATCTTCAGGTCCTCTTTAAAAAAGAAATGTATAGAGCCTGTAAGAAGCATGGGAAGTTTCATTCAGCCTTTTGTCTTACCGAACCGCACAGCTCCTGCTGTTTGAGTAGGTAGCTGGGCAGTTCTTACATAGTTGAAAATTAATTGCTTATGGCTTTGTGCCTGCAAGATTCCAATATGTGTTCAGCTGGATCTGAAACCAACCTTGACCAACATTCCTGGAATTTTCTACATCCAGAATAAAGGTTAAAATTATGTGCAATTAATATGTTTTTATAACCCTGTACTAGCTATGCATCATGGAATGTCCTTCAAGGAGGAAAGCTGCTCAGGTGTAATGTGCTTGTCAATCCCTTCCTGCCTCAGACAAACAGTAAACACCACACAGTGAATTAAAACAGGCACTGGATGATACTAAGCTTTGGTACAGGATAGCTACAGACTCAGGCTTAAGGAGATAGTGGCATTAATGTGTCATTTCCAATTGTACTTAAAAATAATAGCAGTTCAGGACCAGCTTTATAAGCCAAAGGTGTTTTCACCATTGTGACAGAAGCTGAGCTGTTCCAGTACATACACACACACACACGTGTGCGTATTCTGCATGTGTTCGCTCATACAAGTTACCTGAGGTGAGAACAGCAAAGGTGTATTACTCTGAGCTTTGTGCTTCAAGAGAAGCTCGTGTCAGTGAAGCGAAAATGTTTCTTTCCAGGGGCTAAGTCCTGTGCAGCCCCAGTGCCTCCTGAAGGAAGCCAAATGCCTCCCAATTAAATTGTGCCCCTCAGAAACCTGTGCCCCAGTAGTCTCCAAACAGTAACAAAAGGCTTCCAAGACTGAAATCAGTAACTTGGCCATAATGCCTTCCTTGGATTTGGTGTAAATAGAAGTCTCTTGGGAAGGAGTACTAGAAATACAGATTTCCTGACCCTGTAACCCAATACCTGGAAGCATTCCTTTCTCAAGACTGAGGTAAATGCTACAACAGCTTATTGGGGGCTTTGTGAGGAGCCACAGTAGTAGAAGTGAGTAGCAGGTAACTTAAACACCAGCTCAGAAGGGTCTCAGCTTGGGAATATTGGAGAAGCAGGGAAAATATATGGCCTTAGCTTTGAACGTTGAGCTGGAAGAAAAGGACAAAGCTCTGCTCAAAACGTTGACTCAGAGCTTCACTTGTGACAGAATATATATAGCTTTAAATGCAAAATAAACTAAAAGCATACAAGGGATGGGTTTATTTTGTGAAAATTACTCTGAAGATGGGAGGCTCAAGGTGTTTTGTCTCTGTCTATCATTGTTCTCACTGTCCACCACATGGTGAAAAGCTCCACTCTCCACTCTCTCACACTGGTGTGTGGGGTGGGCACTACACCTGCTGAAGTCCCAAAAGATTCCTTTTTCTTCTGTTTTGAACAATTAGAGCTCATCTGTAACTTTTTCCCAAAGGTTTACAAAACACACAAACTTGTCAACGCTGGCATATCTGATATCACCATCCGTGCAGACAAGAAGATTTTGGCAACAGCAGGGTGGGATCATCGCATCAGGATCTTTGGCTGGAAAAAGCTGAAGCCCTTAGCAGTGCTGGACTATCACACAGCAACTGTCCACTGTGTGTCCTTCTCAGATCACAGCAACCCCCGGGAGAGACTGCTGGCAGCTGGCTCCAAAGATCAGCGCATCAGTGTCTGGTCCATATATGCTCAGACATGATACATTCTGCACTGCCATGGACTAGGAAAACAGGACTGGTGGAGCAATCCCTAACTCTGGAATTCAGACATGCATGTGGGGAAGTGGTAGAATCTGTCTCCAGGCTGAAGTGAAGAGTCCTAGGTTAATTCTTATGCTGCTTGTTTAAGCTGTAAGTTTTGTCTTCCAGAGGGGAAAGTAAATTTTTAAAATTCATAACAAGCAGAACGAGGCCAATCACAAACAAAGACCCGGAATAAGTCACTTTGGGTTCTGCTACAGGTTTTGCAACACCTTTCCTTTGGCAGGTTGCTGACATAACTTGTGCCAATATCTTTTGTAAAAAAGGACTGGAATCCCTCAAACTGCGGTGGGGGCAGAATATGTCTGTTTGTAACTAATTTCTGGATCCAAGAATCTGAATCAGTGTAAAATATCACTCTTTCTTGAAAATTTATACCCATTAAACTACCTCCAGTGGTTTCTCATTGTCAGTTACTTTTTCTTCCCCGTAACTGAAAGGCTATCAGAACACCCTTGATTTGTTCACACTTCTGTCAGTTTCTAACTTAAACCAACAGCCAGGAATGTGACTAGGGACGGCCTTTGGCATTTATGAATTTCATTATGTCTCCTGTCACCTCAAGCCTCACAATTAATCACAAGAAGGGGAAAAAATGTCCCCCAACACTGCACTGCAAAGCTATGTAAAGCCTTTTACAGAGCCAGTGCTAAATCCTTTCCATAGACTGATGAGCTGAAGGATTTAAACTCGGCAATCCAATTAGCGCCCTTCTCCTTGGAGAGTTAGGGGTAAGATTCAGCGTGGCAAGTCTGGGATTCAGCTGTACACTCCCATGAACATTTAGGGGAATTGCATGGGTAAATCCTTATCCACACAGTGCGAATGGCTCCATTAACTTGTCATCTCTACAGTCATGGAAGCTGAAATTCATTCATGAAAGTTTTTTTGTTTGACTCACAAAGCAGCATTTGCCTTCTTCTAAAGTGTATTAGACACACACCAGTGTGCTGAGAGCCAGGGTACTGCTGCATTCAGTCACAAAGCTGCAGTGACAACTGTGTCCAGGCTGTGCACTGTTGATACTTTATTGGAAATAATTGTTTCTGCTCTGTAGAAAGGTGGAAATCAAAGAAAAAGTGACCAAAAATGAACAGCAACATCAAAGACTTCAGGAATTATTTCAAGGATGATGCCTTAACACACATGCAAATTAAGGTCTGTGTCTGTTATCCATCTGTGCCTTGCAGACAGAGAATACTGCTGGACTGAAAGCCTTAAGCACCCAGCCTGATGTTCTTTACATTAAAAAACAGAATCAGGATACTGTTGCCAGGCTTTTCTAAATAAAACGTGGCTTTACACATTTTAGAGTGTGATAACACTTCAAAAAATGCATTTCTTTGATTATTTCTTTACTATTCAGTAGCTGCATGGAGGATCACATTGCAGTTGAAAGTTAAAGCCTAATTTTGAGTGATCCCGAGTCAAGGGGAGGTGATGGTGTTCATTACATCTGCCAGACAGAGTTGCACATCTCCACCCATCATCCACCTCCCACACAGAAGAGGAGCAGCCCCCACTGTACAAGCAGCTCCAGCCACAGCCTTGTGGAATGAGATGGGGTCGTTCTCCACAAACCTGCTGCTGAAAGAAACCTTTCCTTTTGTTCTTTTTCCCCTTTCTTAAAGCAGGTCAGAATTGACGTAAAGAAACAATGAAATAAATAAACAGAGAAAGTGTTGTTGTGCGTGGTCTGGGCACCTGTCCTAGGGAGTTTGCACAGAGATTTCCTTTTGCCTGTGCTGTCTGGTACTACGCCACACGTGGCCCAAAGGGTGCAAGCATTCCTCTTCTCCGTGGCAGCAAACAGCAGCCTGCGCTGTTGGGCAATTTCTACAGAATTGAGCTGTAGGTTTAATGCTCATCCAGCAGGAAAGGAAATCCAGGGCTCACCCATCTTGGGTGAATGGTTAGTGTAGGAAACAATTTTTGATGCAAATACTCTGACATTGGCACAGTGGCATCCCTCTGGAAAGAAAGGATTAATACCCTGTGCCTTATTAAGAGCACTATTAGATCAGAGTCTGGAAGTTAGGAATTCTTGAGTATATTTTCTCTGAAAATTGCCATTTACCATCAACATATGTGTCTAAAGTAATTAGGGAAACTCATAAGGGATGTTTAGATTTACGAATGGGTCTTTTGGAAGATACTCTAAAGATTGCTGGTGCTTACATCTAACTTACTGCCTTTTGTTGGGAATTAAATATGTATGTTTGTCTGATTAGGTAGATTTAAAAACAAACTTAGTCATGCAAGTACAAATTGAAAATGAGGACGTGAACTGCATCTCGGCAGACACACAGGTGAGAGTTTCATCAGCTTCAAGGGGAAGGACACAGCTGGCAGGGCTGCTTGCAGGAACAGACCCATCCTTTACTTCCCATTACCAAACCACTATCCATGCCATACTTTTTCACAATACAATTAATTCATTAACACTTTATATCACTACTGATTTTATTTAAACACCCAGTAAACAGATTTTTCTTTCACATTATAGTTTCCTTGAAATGAGCAACCAGACTACACTAGTTTGACTTAGAGTTGAGCCTAAATGCAATAGTTTGATTGTGAATTACAGTCTTGTAACAGTTTATTTGCTTAAGGAACTAACCTGGACTTCCACAAAGAGGAATGGTGTCCAACAGGAAGGACAGTCTCTATTAGTAGAGACTGTAAAACACTGTTGTCTGGTTATAACTATAACTGTAAAATACAGATGTCTGATTGCAACTAAGAAATCCACATTTTTTAAAATAAAAAGTTAAAGCTCTTTACAATTGTGCCATGAGCATGGTTGTCACTCAAGATTTCTGCTGACTTGCTAGCAGAAGGTTGTGAGTGAAGAGCCACCTTAAGGTGCTGGAGTGAGCTCTGAAATCTCACCTGCCAGAAAGGAACAGGGCTAGCCTGTACCTGGCCTAGAGGATTCAGAAGTGAAGGTGATGACAGCTAAATTATTACAAAAGTCTTCCTCCCAAGAATCACCGTCTTTGGCACCGCGAGAGGGAGAAAACAACTGGCATTCGTAAAGTAATAGAAATAAATCCCAAACACCAGCATTTGTACAGCAATTACATGGAATATTTATCACCACTGGAATGAATGGTGATCTCTGACCCTCTAACATTATTTGCAAGTGAATCCATTAGTTACAACTTCTTTCTCTTATCAGTACATGAGCCATAAAGCATTGCAGTCCTTAGTGTAGATGAGCAAGGAAAGAGGAGATTGTTTTTGTAGTAATGAGTGAAAAAGGAAGTAGGCTCGGGGCATGCAATGAGACAGTTGTTAAATTTAGTCCTTTAGAATGCAACTGCTATAGCAAGCCAAAAAATTACTCTGCAGCTTGACTTGGACTGTTGCAAAGGTTTGAGTTTAAAAGAGCAGATTTTTATAGTTAAGTCAATACTGGCTTCTGGACTGGTTTTGTTTTTAGCATATTTAAGATGCATCTACAAAGCCAACTTACAAATTAATAAATCTTTCCTTTAATTCAGTCTGCCAAGAACAAAGATAGAACACTGACTACTGCAGGAGCCATGTTAGTGATGTAAACCAAAGGACTGGGGATTAAACAAGGATTACTGAGCGCTAAATCAATGTGTTTCCTTTTCTGGCTGTGTGTTTGTGGTGTGAAAGTATGGATCATTACATAAAACATGGCACATGACTGCCTGGATTAATGCAAGACAATGTTACAGCAGTGCTGAGACATAAAGTTTGATGAAAGCATGACCATTGTGCTACCAAGAAAGTGACAGCCATGACTAAGCAAGAAGGCAGGGGGGTTTCTGCTGATGCGTAATACTCTGAAATTCCAGCCTGGGTCCCCCTCCTGTAGCTTTTCCAAGTAAACTTGGCTGAGTCTGTGTCCTACTCTTCTGGGACATGCTGGAGGTTTCTTTTATAATGCAAAGGAAGCTATCCAAAATTATGATCATACTGGGGGGAGTTGGCAATTCATGTAAGGATCTCACAGTATCAAATTAAATGAAAATATAACCTCTCAGTTGTGAAAGTTTTGCTCACCTGATTAATGGTATGAACTATAGCTGTACGTCCAATCAGCAGTGCTGTGTACTGCTTTATTCTGACCTCAGAGGAATTTGATTTGCAGTTCTGTTTGTAAGAGGAGGAGAAAGGGGAGGGAGGGGTTCAATCAAAACAAAGAAGTGACTTGTCCCTCTGAGATAGGTGATAGGAAGACTGTGGAAAGTATGAAGGGCCTTGGAGCAAACCACCAGCAGTGGCCAGATTCTCTATGGGAGAGGGACAAGGATGGCAGGAAGAGTACCTGGTGGGACCATACAATGATAGGTCTGGCTACTAAAACTCATACACCAACTTATTATAGTCTCAGACATATTTGCTTTTACTTCCCCAGCATCCCTTTTTAAAGGTGTTGGTACACTAGGAAATCCTGTAGACCACAATGTACACCTCTAAATAAGCCTGTGTTCACCCAGAGGAGAGTGTATTTATTTCTCTGCTATGAAGAGTCATAAAACCAGAAGCTGCAGTGCCACAAGGGATAGCAGCAGGAAGGACTGAGGTCCTAAAGCAGCCACATGCACTGCAGGAGAACCATCCTGGAATATTAACTATCTCCTTACATGAGAGTGACATGGCAGTGAAAAAAATATTAATTCTAATAATTCTCTGTTACAATTTGAAGTTCTAATAAACAAAAAAATAAAAGGAAACATAAAAAGCTGTTAAATTTACTTGAGATTGCAGCTAGGAGCTGTTTCTTTCTATTTTTTATTCTCAGTATACATAAACTAGGGCAGCAAGAGACCATAGAAATCCCCAGGCACTTTCTGGACAGCAATGATCTCTTTCCTACCAGTGGCAGGATTGATTGAGCCTGATTATGTCCAGATCAGGGAATCTGGTGAGGATGTTCGAATGCTGAGCCATTATTCTGCTCCATAGCTCTGGCATCTCACGCATGCAAAAGTACATTTTCCAGGCCCCCATGGCACTGCTTGCTATAAACATGTTCTGACACAGGTAAGAAGGCAGAGGGTATGCTGGGCCTATGGAATAACTTTAAACATGACAGAGAATGTGGCTGTGGCATTTGGCCTGATGGTAATTTTAAAAATTGCTGATGCGAAATCTCAGTGATTTGTGGATGTATTGTTTGTGTTCATGGAAAAGCATCTAGGCTGCTCTTAACATAATACTTAGAGTAAGTATTATCTGTTCAGATTTTTTTGCCTCAGATATTTTGATGGCATGCAGACCTGGCATCCTGCTAAATAGAGACATTGAGTCTTTATAGTTTTATCTCTTGAGCCCATCTGGTTTGAAGTAGTTGACAACAAGCAGGAAAGGGAATAAAATGAAAGACTCACTTCATGTTTGCTGAAATAAAAGAAATGTGCAAGGCAGTTCTCAAATAGAACCAGGCTGGGAGAAGGGCTGCCTCTCCCCACCCCTCCACTGCCCTTTCCAGATGATGGCTTTGCCTGCAGCCCCTCCACTCTCAGTGCTGGCACTTGCTGCCCATGGTTGGAGGTCACACCCCAGACAAAGGGCAGCTGAAGCAGCCAGGCTGGAGCACCGAGAGAAGGGGAACCATCTGCCCCCTGCAACGAGGAACAATTGAAGCATGAAGCAAGTGGAGTAAAAAAGCAAACACAAATGCCAAGCCCCTACCCATCATGCAAGCTAAAACCACTGACAATAGTGATAGTGCAAACACATCACACTTCTGCAAGTTTTACATGTTGTTTATCCTGTTTTTCACTCCTTTTTTGCAATTTAAAGTCCAAGGACATCAGTCTGAGTCCCTGGGCACCTATGCAGTCACTCCTGTGAAGGCAGGTACCGAGCACAGCACCCGAGGTGTCCTGCCCTGCCCACTGAAGCACCCACTGGTTACCAGAAGGAGCATCAGGAAGGAGGATTACACTGCAGGCAAACATTCCCTTTCCTTCTCCATCTCCCAGGGACCACTAAGAGCTGTTCAGAGAGGTGTAGAACCCAGACTGGAGTGGACATTCCAGGTCACTTGCTCTCACAGTGCCCCTCTCACAGAGGTAATGGGAGGCTGTCCTTTGGCAGCTCCAGTCACGCCGGGAGCAGGAGATGGAAGCTACTCTGCAGCCTGGCAGGATGTCACAACATGCAGCAGCGAGCCTTGAAAATGTGTAGGGCCTCTTCTATCTATGCTGCTCCATCTCCTTATAGAATTAGGTCCTAAATGTGACTTTTCTGGCTCTTGTTCTTAATCACTTTGTTACCAGTGCAAATTTATAATTTTAACCTAAATAGAAGTGAGTGATTTATTGTAATTATTTTGTATAGGCTGCTCTTAATAAACTTTTTTTTTAAATCTGGAAAAACATTTAATTTCCCATATGGAAAGAACACATTTATCATACTTTACTTGGATATACTTGGCCAACTATTGCACATATATGCAAAACATATGTGACAAATTCAAGGCTGAATTTCATAAAACAGAAATGCTATGAAATGTGATATAATAAATATATTACACAGACATATGTGGCCAATTTATAAAACTATGGTATCTTTGGTAAATTTATAATAGGTCATTTCTGTTAATGGGGAGAATGAGTGTGTTTTTTCTGGCATATGCAACACACACAGTGCTTTACACAGCCCTCCTGAAGGACAGTGGGCCTTTGGAGACCAGACTTGTACATGTACAGACATTGTGTATATGGGACACGTCTGTGTTTTTCAAGATTAATGTATATCTTAAAAACCAGCTCTTCCTTTTTGCATTGATTGTGTGTGCAACATACTGGGCAGAAGTAAAAGTAGGAAATACTATTCTTTGAGATTTGCAAACCTCTGATACACTATCTAGATTCCCACCGACAATGGGTGTCTCACTGTAACAGACAGCATATTTTATATGCACATGCTGAGCTCATGATAATGGCAGTAGTAGAAATCTTTGGGTACAGTCACTTTCACCTAGTTTTGTCAAACACCTGTGTAAATTATGTATCTTACCAATCAGTTGAATTGGAATGACTAAATGAAGAACAAAATGCATATGTTTAGAAAAACGTTGAATTCATGCACAAGTACTGGCCTCTACACTCGCAGACGGGACTCTCAGTAACACCAGCTTAGAGCAACAGCTGAGTCATTGCTGGCTGAGTATCCTCAAATTGCAACTCACAGGTTACTGCCCCTTCTTATTTATGCCAGAGTGTTTCAAAGACCAAATCTTTGCTTTAATCCCCAAAACTATATTTTCCTCTCAGATTGCGTATTTCCGAGCTCCGAAGATGAAGCTCTTCCCGTTTTCCGCGCGGGCCGGATCCACCGCGTGCCATGCCCGGCTCTTCCCTCTGGAGGGAGCCGGCTCTTCAGGCAGGGCCGGCCGGCGTGCGCGCAGCATCTTCCTCCCCTTCCTCCTCCTCCACCGCGGCCGCGAGCCAGCGATACCTGCAGGGAGCCCCCGAGGTGACCATGGGCACTGGGGCTGTCCCTGCCCACACCGCCGCACAAACGGCGGGTCAGGCCAAAGCACCCGCGGTCTCAACGCATCAGGAAACCGAACAACAGAAGGCAAAGCACAAAGAACCAACACATGTATGTGCGCACACACGCTCTTCCCTCGCTCTCCAGCCCAGCCGTGTTCAACAGGCTCACGGCAGATTTTTGAGCTCTTTGGATGATGGTGCTGAAACTTGCTTTGCAGGTACTGCTGCGTCTGCTCTTCCAGGCTCCTCCAGGCAGCAGGGCTCAGCTTCTGCCCCCCAGCCCTAACCTGGGGCTACCTAACTTGTTTCTGGCAGCTACCTGCTTTTCTTATTCCTTACAGATCAAGGTACAACTGCCCCTTGGTGAGAGATCCAGCATCACGGGCTGAAATCCACTTGCTGGAGAGAAAGAGGAGTGCTTGGTGGGACAGGACAGTGCCCCAGCTGAGCTGGCCCTGAGCCATGCAGCCCCACTAGCCATGGCTCCTTGTAGAGATGCACTGGAAGCCTGTAGCTCATGGGAGACCCACACTGCCCCCCAGCAGCCTGCTGCCTGAAGAACACCTTTCTATACCTACTTCAGTCCCCGGGTCATTCTCCACCCTGAAACCCACTGTTATACACACTACAGCAGGAAAGAAGCCAAAGCAGTTCTCTCCTGGCCATGGCCACGTGTATGTGTGCTTGAGATGGACTGAAGAGATGCTAAGACCGCAGGATGCTGAGAGGCAGCTGCTGGGAACTACCTGCACAGTTCTAGCCAGAGGGTTGTGGGGCCTCTCTGAAGAAAAGGAAAGACTAAAGAGAATATCTATGAATTGTGTAAACAGTGCACATGCACACTGCAAACACACTGGAGTCTCATCCCCATGGCTCCTATCCTACATTGAATTTAGTCAATTCCACTAGCAAGGAAAGAATAAAATCAACTGCAAAAAGCCATTTCTGAAACTGGAGCTATCCCCAGTGTTTGGGTTAAGTGATTAAGCAAAGGCCGCCCTTGTTCCACCAGCGTGTGCCTAATCCTGGATTTATCCACTGAGCTAAGTGATGTGGTTTTAAGGCCTCAGAAGCAATCACTGAACTCAGCCTGCACCTCTGAAAAACAGAGCTAGATGGCTAATTTATTCTCTAGCCCTATTTGGAAGAGACAAAGGGTGCTTGTAACCTCCCCACTTGGGCCTGTTTTACAGAAGCTTTTAAATACACTTCATGTGTAAGTGCTTCATGTGACTTGAGGTGACCACAAGTGGAAATATTGCCTGGAAATGCCGCCTTCTTTCCTAGTGTGTGCTGTGGACCTTGGTGACAGCACAGGCTGAGTGAAGTTGAAGCAGACATGTAATCAAATCTTACAAAGTCATTTGTCAAATGAATCTACAATACACAGATAATGCATAGCCTGTACGTGATATATCCTGACTACAGGCTGATAGGTAATATGACATTAAAGTGTTAGAGATTTTCTGTGATTTTCAAAAGGCTTCTATTAGTCCACCTGCAGCATTATGGGGTTTTGTTTATTTGAAGTGGATTTTTTGTTGTGATCGAAAAATAACCCTTTTTGCTTT
Organism: Corvus cornix cornix; assembly: GCF_000738735.6. Classification (NCBI taxonomy): domain Eukaryota; kingdom Metazoa; phylum Chordata; class Aves; order Passeriformes; family Corvidae; genus Corvus; species Corvus cornix. The sequence continues at coordinate 7,773,269 of NC_046345.1, forward strand.
CTGTATCTGTAACACTCCCATCCAGTGAGACAGACATTGCTATGGAAGGAGGGACACCATTCAAAGCCCTGAGGAATCTTGATTTAAGGATTAAAACACAACACAAACTGGACTGCTAACATGCTTCATGTGAACATATCTAAGCACGTTTGGTGGACTAAATGCAAGGTTAAAAATACCATTTTCACAGTTCAGACTATAGCCTTGATACATGGTCTCCTTCCCATTCAGCCTCAGGACTTCTGTAGTGGTTCTTTAGCACAGGATACAGACTGGTGATCCTGAGGGCCCACTGCCCACAGCCGTAGCTTGAAGTTCTGTGATTTTCTATTCTTCTAACAAATATCAGATTAAAAATCCTACAGTCAAGGTGAGGACCTTGAGCCACTTTGTTAAGGGCACAGTTTAGTCCTGACATCTTGGGTCATTCTATGTGTTCTTAAAGAGAACAGGTGCTTACCAATACAAACAGATCTTTTTTCACCTAGGAACCCCAACCTTGTGAACTGTTGTATTGTGATAGATTACCGCAACCATGGGCACCTGCAGCAAGCAGGGACTGAAGGGAAGGAGCAATCACCTATGGACAGCCACTGTTTGCTCAGACTCTTCCATATTTAAATAACTTCATTTTGTAGGGGAGGCTTAGACTTTAGGGCAGACAAACTGACAAATATACACAAATAATCAAACAAGAAATGAAGGAAAGAAAGAAGAGGAAAAGTATTTATAAATGTCACTGTCCAATGTCTTTTCAATTTAAATGAAATAAGATTATCTACATATATCTACAAATATCTACATGTATCTACACTGTTTGCAGATATGATTCTTTGGTTGTCTTCACTTTTTTCCTACACTGCAACTATCAAGAAAAAAAAAAGTGTTTGTATAATCTTTGAAGGAAATAATAAATATAACAACTTCATTAAAAGTTTGACCAAAGCTTTGGCACTAATCAGTTTACAGATAACAAATCATACTGAAAACTCTGAAATAACAGCGGCAAAGCAATAGAGCACATCCGAGAGCCATTTCCCACTGACTAATAATAAGCACAAGGCTATTTTACATCAGCCATTCTGAGAACATTAATTATGGTTTAGTCAGACACTAAGAATCTCACAATTCACTGCAAATGTCAAATAAAATACATATTTCTTGCACAAGTCTTTTTTTATGGATCCAGATATATTTTTTAACAGAAAAAAAATTACATAAAATATTCATGGTAGCCTGTATCCCTTCTTAAACCTTTCCAAAAAGGTTTTGGAAGCCCAAAGCCCACTGCCAGAGACAAAATAATCATTGCTATTAACACTGCCACTTGCACAAGGGAAAGAACATGTTTTAAAGGGTTTGTAATGAAAATGCACAAACATGGATTAATAGATTATTTTAGAGGAAAAAAACCCCATCTTTTAATAGAGTCATGTGGAAGAATCGGTAAAGTGTTCATAATACTGTATACCAACACAGCTGAGGAGCTGCTCAATACCTTCTCTGAACACAAAGGGACTGCCTTCTATGAGTATCTGACAAAAACACAAGCTAACTATTCAAAACACATCACTGGGGAAACTGTGATGAACAGGGCCATCTTTTTAACAGTAAGGAATGACTACTGAATGAAGAGATTAAAAAAGAAAAAAAGTACTTACCAGCATTAAGAGGGAAGATGCAGCAAGCAGGTAGTGCAGAATAGGTGCTTTAGGACTACTGCAGTTTGGGTCAGCCAAATATAAGGGGTGAGGCAGTCTGAGAAAAAACACCCTGAAATCCCTCTAAAAGGCACCTCCACGGGAGAGCATTCAAGAGCTTGTGAAAGGATGCGTGAAGGCAGGACTGCGAGAGGCTGCCTGGGAAGCAGGTGAGAACACAGAGCCTGAACTTTGCAGATATTCCCTCACCCCCAGGCTGGTTTTTAAACCTTTGCATGTATTGTTGGGAAAACAAGATGCAAACACAGCTGCACGTGGCTGTGCTCTTGGCCACAGGCCCGTCTCAACAGCTCCAGAAAGTGCTGCTATGGTTATGGCATCGCAGTGAACCCCAAAACTTACGAGTGGGTCAGAGCCGGAGGAGAAGTGGAAAATTTGTTCTGGCAGTGAGGATTCAAAGCGTTCCCTTAAACTAAATTCTGCTTCCCCCAAGAAATCTCCTCAAAGAACCACCTGAGCCACCTGTGACCGAGCCCTCGGGGTGCCCTGGGTTGGGACAGACTAACACCGACATATGCAGGACGACACGCGGCTCACAGCCGGCCCCACAGCCCCTGCTCGGTGCTCACGCACAGGCCCCGTGGGCAGAAAACACCCGTGGGCACCGCCAACACCGGCGGTAACACCAAACCTCCATCAGAACAGCCGGCGGTTGAGTGAGAGGGGACAACCCGCTTCACCGCTGCCGCATCCCCGTCCTCCCACCGCATCCCAGCCGCCCGACGGTCCTCGGTGCCCGGCACGAATGGAGGCGCTGGGGAACAGGGAGATAAGGACATATGGCTTCATTTATCAAAGTGCAGCCGCGGGTCACACCGCGATGGAGCTCCCGGCACCTCCGCCCTCACAGCCCCCGCAGGGCGAGGCGCGGGTCGGGGCCCGGCTGCTGGCGATTGGGCTGTCCGGCTGTCGATCAGGGCAAGCTGGCCAACCAGCTCACTCGTAAGGCGGGAGGTGAGGGAAAGGCGGGAAGGGGGAGCGCGGTGTCTCTCGTGGCGCCGGCGCCCCGTTACCGGGGCCCGTAGTCGTAGCCGGCGGGCGCCCCGGCCGGCGAGTACATGTTGGCGGCCGCCGCCGCCGCCGCCGCCGCGTTCATGTGATGGTGGTGGTGATGGTGGTGGTAGCTGTGCCCGCGGATGCTGGGGAGGGGGTAGGGGGCGGGCCGGCTCTTCGCCCCCAGGTAGTGGTCGTAGGCGGCGGCTGCCGCCGGCGGGTACTTGTAGGGATGGTGATGCAGGGGCTCCGACGTGGCGGGCTCCAGGCGCAGTTCGTGGTGCGGCGGGCTGGGCCGGCCCCCGGGCGCCCCGGCCAGCGGCACCAGCCCGCCGCCTCCGCCCGGCAGCGCGGGGCTGAGCACGCGGGACATGAGCTGCTGGTGCGCGGCCTCGGCCTGGTGCAGCGCCGTCCCGCCCGCCTCCCGCTCGAACTCCCGCCGGCTCTCGGCAGCATCTGCGGGGGCAACAGCGTCAGTGCGGCCGCGCCCGCGGGACGCGCATCCGAACACACGGGGAAGAGGCGCAAGAAGGGAAAAGCGGGGCTTGCGAGCGGGGCGTGCAGCAGCGGCATGCGGCAGGAACGGAGCTGGCGGGACGGGACCTTCTGACTGCGATAAATGGAGCTGAGTTGACTGACAAGCTGGTACACGCCTGACATTTTTGCAATTGTATAACACTAAACAAATACAGACTTCCCTTTATTTTGCAGGCCCGGAGTGAGTTGGAAGAAAGGCCTTCGGTTTTCTTTGCAGTTGTTTGCTCTGGGTAATGGAAAAGCAGTCAATGGGCAGAGGTGCTGTTCGACCTGACTGCAGCTCCTGAATGGAGTGGGTCGGCCCTAGCGCGCTGCTGAGGTGCATTGAAAGGGCAATGTGAGAACCTGTGGCCAGCACTGCATCCCTGCCTGAAAAGCTGAGTTTGTTGCCCAAAAGTTGAAAATGGAACTCTAAAGGCAAAGGGCAGTGTTTTTTAAAGCAGCAAAGTTTCTTAAGCATATAAGCATCTTAAACAGTAAGTGTTGTAGTCCAAGGAAGAATGAATTAGGCTATGAAGGTGGGTACTTTTGTTTAAAAAATAGGTGGTAGCACAAAGCTCGTTAGCAATGGGGCTGTGCACCAGCGCAGTGAGCAAGGCTGGCCCCAAGCATGCATGCACAGGCTGTGCAGACCAACAGGGCCTGGGTGATGGGCTGGCCTGCCCACTGGGGGCTCTCACCTTTCTCTGTCCCATTCTGGTGGGCTGGGGAAGAGACTGGATTCCGGGATCTGGCAAAAGCACTCATGAGAGGAAGAGCCCCTGGCCTGTGGTTCCTGGGCCTGGAAGAGGAAGGGGGAAAGTGATACAGAGCTGATGGTCCGACAGAATGAGCAATTGGAGCATTCCCTCTCTGAGCTGCAGCTGGCAAACAATAGTGTCCCAAACAATACAGCTGGCCCAATACCATGTCCCCCTCCATGCAAGCCTTGTGCAAATGTAAACTGGGCAGATGCATGTGAAATAGGGTGAGTGGGGTGTAGCCATAATCAGTAAAGGCACAGCCTTACCAGTCCTCAGGGTCACAGTCTCTGAATCCCTTGGCAAAAGGGTTGCTGGCGATCTTCAACTGCGTGATCTGTAAGGAGAAGTGGCAAAATGTCTCAAAGCAGCACACGGGGCTCCCAGGCCAAACAGTGAGTGTGTCCCTGAGCAGGCTTTGGGATTCAGCAGTGCCTGGTGTAACAAAGAGGGTCCAGGTGGCCAGTGGAACCAGGGTGTTCTCTGCCACAGAGTACAAGCATGTGCTTGCCCTCTGTCAGAAAATGCGGGCTAATATGCTACCTAATATGAGTTCAAGGTGAAGGGAGAGGCAGTCTGAGTTGGCTGCAAAACCTGAGTAAATGCACTTGTAAGAAAATGCCACATTATATGGGTCACCACTGGAGCAGCTAAGACAAATCACTGGATAAATCATACTTATGTATTTATTTAATTCGCCGGAGAAGGCAGGACATTTTCTATATTTAAGCAAATCCACGGATAAAGTATGTGATTGTGAGTTTCCGGAATGGGTTGAAAAACAAACTTTAAGCCCCTCAGTGACAGTTCCAGCCTTAGAGGTCAAACTGATAGAAAGCAGGAGAGAAAGAGCAGCTGTCCGGAGCCATCAGGCAAATGCCAGCCGGGGAAGGACTCCGGAGCCCCTTAAAGGCACAGCCTTTCTCTGGCCTCGCCGCTTCCACCGGGGCGAGGTGCGGCCCAACCGCAGCATCCCGGAGAGACCATCGGTCGATTTGCTCGGAGCCACTGCAGAGGGTGACACTGCCACCGGCTGCTCATGGACAGCCCCGAGACACAGCCCCGGCGCGGGCAGCCTAGGCGCGGAGCGAGGCGGTTCGGAGCAGCGCTGAAAAGCCCCCGCCGCTCTGAAATCGTATTTCCACCCGCTGCTGAGATTCCTGCTCTTTACATTACACTGATGCGATTTAAAGGAGTAATTGGATTAACTGCTGCCCAGAGATCCGCATCAGATTGGGGTGGGGGTGTTTTGTTTCATTTTTAACATATAATTGTATTCTAGGGAGGGACAGACAGCTACGAGCTTAAAGCAGTAAAATCGCAGATTTATTCAAACAAATTGTGAGTGACGTTTCGCAGCGGGAAGCCTGTAGTTTCCCCACTAGCCCCGGTCTCGGGTTTACATAGGTAATGAGGTCCCCCGGCAGGGGGAAGCGGGCGATGGGGCTAGAGCCCACGTCGCTTCCTCGGCGTACACCGATGCAGCTCTGCGCAGCTTCCCGGCTATCGGGTTCCTTGCGCTGTCAGGAATGGGTTTAGCAGATGGGGAGGAGAAGGCGGGAATACCCCCAGGCACCCCCGCCGCCGGCGGACACCCGCAGCCCGGCCTCCAACCCGAGAGCCGGACGAAGGGGCTGAGCCAGCGCCGGATGCACCCGCATCCATGGTAGCCCCGGTGCGACCCCAACCCCCGCTTTTGGTTGCCCCGAGCTCCGCTGCTGCCTCACCCGGTGGTTCTGGTAGGCGGTCACTGCCGTGAAACGCGTCTCCTCGAAGACGAAAGTTTTGAAGTTCTCCTCCGCGTACTTCTCGCTGTCTTTCCGGGGGTCCACGTAGACCACGTGAAAACGCGGCTGGTATCTGTGCATGGAGTTCAAAATGATCTGAATGATAAAACGAGCAAGGAGACAATAACTGATCCAGACGGAGCATGGAGAGAGGAGAGCACAGCCTCGGCCCTGCCGGCTCCGCTGCCCGGGGCAGCAGCGGGGCTGGGGCAGGATCGGGGCGCAGAGCCCCCGGGGAGGGGCGCGGGCGGGGTCACCCCACGGGAATCACAGTACGGGGAGTTCCCAGCCGGTGCAGCCCCGTTTTGGACATCTTCTCCCGGGAACACTTACATGCCCGTTGTCATCCAGCAAATTGTTGGTCAGTTTGAGCTTATCGAAGGAAACGATCTGCTTCATCCACTGCGCCCCTTTGGCCGGGGAGTCCGGGTGGTAATGGACTCTCCCGGGGGTGGCGGGGTCGGCTTTGCCGGCCACCAGCCAGGAGGAACTGTGGAAGGCGTACCTGCGGGAGGGGAAGGTACCCTCAGCCGCGGCCGGGGGGCTCCCGCCCGCGTCCCTGCAGCGGCGCCCCGAACGGCCGCAGTACCCGGGCCCCGCAGAACCCGGGCCGGGACAGATGCCCCGGCCCACCGAGGGAGAAACACTGCCTCTCCATCGCTCCCGCTTCCTATGGCCACGAGAGAAACGAGCTCTTTCCCGCAGCCAGAATTGCTGCGAAGGGGATATAGTATTTTATCAGGTCGGCGATGGAACTGTCGTGAGAGAAATCTGCAGGATGGAGGAAATTTATAGCTACCAGTGTAGATTTGGGAGAGAAGCCACAAAAGCTCCCCCTTCCTCTAAGAAAAAACGGTGAAAGAGAGCCCTCTATACAGTAATATTCTGGCTTTAAGTGAAGAGTGGAAAGTTGTGTGTAGATTAATAGCAGGTTCAGAATTTAGCAATCTTGTTTCATTCTTTCAAAGTACATATTCAACAGTAACATTTAAAACAGAGAAACCAATCTTCTATACACGTGTTTACTTTAAAAGCCAGTGTTTGCACAGGGGGAATTAGACACCATTGGACTTGAGCAGAAACATTACTTTTTAAAGATATACTCAATTGGATGTTATATATCCTACTTCCCTTGACAAGCAAACATTTCTAGGACGCCCTGAGAATTTGGATATCTGTCTAAATATTTATATATCGGACCCTGCGATTCCTATGCGGGCTGTCTGCTCGGCGTCCTGATCTGAAGCTAAATACATAATGCGCCTTTCACTGTCTTAAAATTAAAGGGGTTCCAAACCAGACTGCATCGCTGCCTTGTGAGTCGGCAGTTTCCAAGGCCTTCCTACACTGCCGCTGGAAACAATGGCAGAATTTTGTGGCTTGGGTGGCTGGTGCCTTTGCAGAGCACAAAACCCACTCTCTTCTCCCAAGCACCTAGCAAGCTCCCCAGCGGGCACGGCACAGCTTCGGCACATGCGCTGAGAGGCTACAGCACTCCAGGAGCACCGAAGGGATTTTTGTTAAGCGGCAAAGAGTGTTTGCCGGTGGAGACGTGTAGCAGTACGACAAGGAGAGCTTTTCTGGGCGGGAAAAGGAAGCTCCTGCCCTGTGCCCTGTGGAAACCTGCCCTTCTGCCCATGCCGGTCTGGCCCCGGCTGCCAGCAGGCCTGGTGCGAAGGCTGAGGGGGCCCTGCGGTCCGTGCAGCCGCTCCTGGCCCCAGACTGCTTGCAAGGGTGCGAATGAGACCCCAGGTCAGCTGCATCCCGCATCCCCTCCCTGTGTCGCACCAACAGGTGTCACGCCCAGAGGACAGGAGCAGGGGGTGGGCAGAGACCCACCAGCCCCTACGGCTCCGAGAACCGCGGAACAGGCTAGGTATTTGTTACTTGCCGGTATCGCTTGTCATCCACCGGGACGAAATCCATGAGGAGCATGTAGTCAGCCATAGGGTCCATCCCGAATATCTTCACCTGGAAGGTGGGGAACATGCGCCTGGCACAGAGAGGAGAGAGAGAAGTGCTAAGCTGAGGAGCAGCAGGGAGCCCCGAGGGGCCGGCGCGGGTCTCTTCCCCTGCAGCTGCTCCAATACCCGCCCGGTTGTGATGATAAGTCCCCTCGCAGAAACCACCGGCCGGAGGAACAGGCAGATACGCTTAAGCTGCGTGGGGAGAGCGGCTACCGTGTTCCCCAGCCCTCGGCAGCATCCCGAAAGGCGAGCCGGGGCGGTCCTGCCTCTCCCGCCGGCCCCAGGACCCTTCGTTTCAGACACACGAAATGCCCCATCGCAGTGGAAGAAAGAGGCCAAAGGGAAAAAGAGCATCCTCGGCCTTTGCTATGGGGAGATCAAGTGGAAAGAACTTTCCCCATCATTTCAGCAAGGCAAGTCCCTGGTCTGCGGACCCGCACTCAAGCCTCGGGAGTCTCGGGCAGCCCGTGGGGGTCACATCTAAAAACTCCTGCGAACGACACGTGGTGACCAAGTTCCCACTTGTGCAGCTTCTGTACCCACCAAACTGCACCCGTTTGAAAGCAGTGGCTGCAGCAGCAGCGTGGCCCCTTAGGGCCAGCGGGAGACCTCTCCCAGCCCGGAGGGGCAAACGTTCGCCCTCGGCGGGCAAGGGCTAGAGGGCAACGGGGATCTCCCCGAAAGCCCCGTCCCGGATCCACTTCATTGCAAGAGCCCGGTCGGGCTCCCGGTCCCCGCACCTTTGCGGGACGAAAGCAGAGCGGAAAGGAGCCCAGGGCTCCCGAGTAGGGCAGGTCAGCCCCCGCGGCTGTTCCCCCCGGTTCTTCTCTGCGCAGGCCCCCGGGGACCCAAAGCTAAGCCGAAACGCGGATCCCACGCTCAGGGAGGGCACGATTCCTTCAAGGGGCTGCAGGACAAATGCGATCGGTGGTGGGCTAAGGGAAGAGGCCGGGACGGCCCACCCGTCCTTCCCTCCTGCATCTGCACACACCGGGACCAGGGCCTGGCCCGCGGCTCCCCGGCGGGACACGCCGAAGACGTGTCCTGGCGTCGAGGCTCGTTATGGCTTCGTTTTGTTTTACAGAATAATAAACCAAGGGAGTGACGGTGGGCAATATTTTGGGAAGCGGCTTTGCAGCCATTGAAAAACCAAAGTCCCAACCTCCCCCGAACAAACAGCCCCATCAAACCCGGACACAGAGAGTCCCCCCGGCTCGTTCTCGGGGAGTACTGCCGGACTGCTATTATGGGCCGCTGCCCCCCTCTGAGGGCCGATGGGGCAGCGCGCCTCTGGCTCCGCAGCTCTTCCAGATCGGGCCCAGCACTGCCGGGCTGCATAGGGATCGGGCGGCTGCGTCTCCCTCTCTGTAAGGCTTTAGCAAACTCTGGAGGACGTTTTCAGTCGCTCCCTCTGTTATTACTATTTTTAAACGTGTAAAAGCCCCCATTAGCTCCAATTCCGGTGTTTCTTGTTTTAAAACTTAGTTTTAAAACAAACAACCTGAGATGATAAGACCCATCTAGACAAACAGCAGGGCCAGCCCAGAGGCGCTGGGGGAGAACAGGCTTTGCAGCGCCTTCCCCGAGCCTTTTCTTGCTGGTTTTACCCCGTTTTCTCCTGTTTTTACTCGCCTGTCTGGAGATTCGACGGTGTCATAAAGTAAACGAAGAAAAAGGTGGGGGCAAAGCCCCCGATTCGATTCGAGTTGGTTAATTTTCG